>NC_042982.1:43451133-43571133 GCF_901001165.1 Salmo trutta | reverse complement strand
TGGGTACTATCAATATGTATCTCTCTAGTGGGTACTATCAATATGTATCTCTAGTGGGTACTATCAATATGTATCTCTAGTGGGTACTATCAATATGTATCTCTACTGGTACTATCAATATGTATGAATCTCTACTGGGTACTATCAATATGTATCTCTCTCTCTAGTGGGTACTATCAATATGTACTGTATAAATCCAAACACTCACCCACACATGCAGTCACACATGAATGTACGCACAAGCACGCGCACACACACACACGCACGCACGCATGCACGCACACAGAATAGATGGATATAGGTCCTGTGTCGCTCAGTTTGTATATAGTCAGTAAACAAATTCCCTACTATAATCCCCAGAACAATTAGTCATCGTGAAGAAAGTGTTACAAACCCTCATTTATTTGAATGTGTGTGTGTGTAGTTTGCCAAACCCTTATCTATGTGTGTGTGTGTGTGTATGTGTGTGTGTGTGTGTGTGTGTGTGTGTGTGTGTGTGTGTGTGTGTGTGTGTGTGTGTGTGTGTGTGAGAGAGAGAGAGAGTGTGTGTGAGAGAGAGTGTGTGTGTATGTGTGTGTGTGTGTGTAGTTTTCCAAACTCTTATCTATTTTCAATTTTACTCCTCCTAAGATAAAATTCAGCAACAGCCGAACGTGTCTTAGATTAGATAATTACTCACCAATATGGGCAACTACACAATAGTGTTTGTCTAACAACAAAGTCTAAACCCGCCAGTCTTGTGTTAAAATCAGCAATGCTGAGCTTTGGCCGCCGCCCCAGAACTAGCGTCTGTCAAAACAAATGAAGCTCTTTTTCTACCACAATAAATAAATAAATATATATATGTGAGATCCATCGACAAAAGAATCAGAACAACAAAAGAAACTTCAGAATTTCGCCAGAATCAAGTGTAGGGTAATCATCGGGTAGAATCGAGTTTGGCTGAAAAAGATGGTGGAACAGCAGCACAGTAACAATTAATATGTCAATAACTTTCCTCCTGCTGAAACCTGGAATAATAGCAATACAGTAGCTAGTTTCCCATCATTTTGGCAAAAGATTTTCATTTGAATATTCTAGAATCATTTAAAAGAATATATGCACATTTTCCCAGCAGTGCCATGTTTCCACCTAAATGGACTTGTTTCCACCTAAATAAACATCAATGCTCGATAAAACATTTTTTCTTCATATACCCAATAAAAATCTAAAGTTCAATATATTTCCATCGCATTTTCAAGTATTAAATATGCCTTCTCTGGTCTTGGCACGTGCGCTCTAGCCAACAGCTCCCAGATACAGCACAGGTAGGCTCTGCAGGTTGGCTAGCCTACATGATCAGATTATTATGGATATAATGGATTATATTATCATCTGTCAAACGGCAGTCAAGCATCGATCATCACGTCATCAGAATAAAACCCTCGATTGTTTATTGGAAAGGAGCATCTAGCTCATCACCGTGCACTTTCACCACCCTGTGAAGTTCATCGTAACTTAATTAATCTGTAGCCTAATAAACTGTATGGTTTCCTAAGTCATATTGGGAGGACCACACTTCAAATTGACATCGATATGATGTTTATTATATCAATAGTTGTGCATAAAGGAGTTTCCACCTCCATTTCCCGCATAATACATTTTACAGACACAAAAAAGATCCCACCATATTGTACAAATGTTATTTTCCAGCAACACATCTCCCTGCATCCTACTGCTGTCTTGCCACTGAAGTTAAGCAGGGTTGGTCCTGGTCAGTCACTGGATGGGAGACCAGATGTTGTTGGAAGTGGTGTTGGAGGGCCAGTAGGAGGCACTCTTTCCTCTGGTTTGAAAAAAATATCCCAAGTTCCCCAGGGCAGTGATTGGGGATATTGTCCTGTGTAGAGTGCTGTCGTTCAGATGGGATGTTAAGCGGGTCACTAAAAGATCCAATAGCACATTTTGGAAGAGTAGGGTTGTGAACCCTAAATGTCCTGTCTAAATTACTCCCATAGAACCACTGGATGGAAACGGGGCTAGTGAGACTGGGATGAGATGAGATTAACCTTCAGTCATGCTGAATGCAAAAGTGATTCAGAAGACCCTTATGTCTCTTAATTAGGGGATTCAGAAGTCCCTCATGTCTCTTAATTGGGGGATTCAGAAGTCCCTCATGTCTCTTAATTGGGAAATTTCTAAGAACACATAAATACAAGTTATGTTTACCAAAGATGTGAGAAGATAATTCAACAGTCACTATAAACGATACACAGCAAATACGAGTTGCAGGTACAGAACATAATATACAGTAGTGGCTAGAGGTTGAGCTATTGCTGTAACAATGCCGTAATGTAGAATTTGAGCTCAAAGTCATCATTTACTGATAGGAGATATGTTGCTAAATATATAAGAGCATCTGAAGAGATGCAAGCTGTGATATAGAATCCAAGATATAGAATATATAATCAAACTAAATATAGAATCAAGGATATGAATATATAATCAAACTGTGATATAGGATCTAAGATACAGAATATTTAAACAAACTAAGATATAGAATCAAGCATATAGAAGATCAAATCAAACTGTGATATAGAATCCAAGATATAGAATATGTAATCAAACTGTGATATAGAATCCAAGATATAGAATATATAATCAAACTGTGATATAGAATCCAAGATACAGAATATATAATCAAACTAAGATATAGAATCAAGCATATAGAAAATAAATCAAACTGTGATATAGAATCCAAGATATAGAATATATAAATCAAACTGTAACATAGAATCCAAGACATAGAATATATAAATCAAACTGTAACATAGAATCCAAGACATAGAATATATAATCAAACTGTGATATAGGATTAAGGATATAGATTGAAACTGAGATATAAGATAAAGGATATGAATATAGAATCAAACTGAGATATAGCATCGGGATCGGGGCACCACCAGTACAGAGCTTGTTCAGGAATGGCAGCAGGCAGGTGTGAGTGCATCTGCACACACAGTGAGGCGAAGACTTTTGGAGGATGGCCTGGTGTCAAGAAAGGCAGCAAAGGATCCACTTCTCTCCAGGAAAAACATCAGGGACAGACTGATATTCTGCAAAAGGTACAGGGATTGGACTGCTGAGGACTGGGGTAAAGTCCTTTTCTCTGATGAATCCCCTTTCCGGTTGTTTTGGGCATCCGGAAAAAAGCTTGTCCGGAGAAGACAAGGTGAGAGCTACCATCAGTCCTGTGTCAATAAAAACAGTAAAGCATCCAGAGACCATTGATGTGTGGGGTTGCTTCTCAGCCAAGGGAGTGGGCTCACTCACAATTTTGCCTAAGAACACAGCCATGAATAAAGAATGGTACCAACACATCCCAACCATCCAGGAACAGTTTGATGTCGAACAATGCCCTTTCCAGCATGATGGAGCACCTTGCCATAAGGCAAAAGTGACAACTAAGTGGCTCGGGGAACAAAACATCGATATTTTGGGTCCATGGCCAGGAAACTCCCCAGACCTTAAATCCCGTTGAAAACTTCAAACTGAGATATTAGGATCAAGGATACAGGAGACAGAATCATACAGATTAAATAAAAAACAAATGCAAACCACACCACAAATGCAACACAAAAGCAACATAGTGGTCTATAAGAGCAGCGGTGAACCCCAACCACAGCCACAACAACCCTCAACATTGTAACCTATCAACTACACAACTACATGTATTTACAGGGCCGGTACGCAGGACACAGATTATTTGAAGACTAGCCTTAGATAAAGAAGGGCTTTTAATTGAGAATGTCCATTAAACATGCTTTGAGTCTATGAGTATCCTGAAAATGTGTCTGGGAAACTGGTCATCACAGTTTAATGAAGAGTGTCTTCATTTCTCTCTCAAATGGTCTGTCTTAACTCTATAGTGAAAATGCATTAGTCCATATATACATTAAAGGCCCAGTGTAGTCAAAAACATAATTTCCCTGTGTTTTACTGCCTTTGGAAACAATTCAGACCACTTGACTTGTTCCACATTTTGTTATATTACAGCCTTATTCTAAAATGGATTAAATAACACAAAATCCTTAGCAATCTACACACAATTGTCCATAGAGCACATGACAACCCGCTTGGAGTTTGCCAAAAGGCACCTAAACACTCTCAGAGAGTGAGACTAGTCAGGATCGAGGGAAAGATGAACGGAGTAAAGTACAGAGAGGTCCTTGATGAAAACCTGCTCCAGAGAGCTCAGGACCTCAGACTGGGGCGAAGGTTCACCTTCCAACAGGACAACAACCCTAAAGTACAAAGCCAAGACAACGCAGGAGTGGCTTTGAGTGCCAGGTTTCCTCCAGACGTGACGCTTAGCACTCATGGTCTGAGAGTCTTTAGGTGCCTTTTGGCAAACTCCAAGCGGGCTGTCATGTGCCTTTTACTGAGGAATGGCTTCCATCTGGCCACTCTACCGTAAAGGCCTTCTTGGTGTAGTGCTGCAGAGATGGTTGTCCTTCTGGAAGGTTCTCCCATCTCCACAGAGGAACTCTTAAGCTCTGTCAGAGGGACCATCAGGCTCTTGGTCACCTCCCTGACCAAGGTCCTTCTCCCCTGAATGCTCAGTTTGGCCGGGCGGCCAGCTCTAGGAAGAGTCTTGGTGGTTCCAAACTTCTTCCATTTAGGAATGATGGAGGGCACTGCATTCTTAGGGACATTCAATACTACAGAAATGTTTTGTTACCCTTCCCCAGATCTGTGCCACAACAAAATCCTGTCTCAGAGCTCTACATACAATTCCTTTGACCTCATGACTTGGTTTTTGCTCTGACATGTACTGTCAACTGCGCGACCTTTTATAGACAAGTTGTGTCTTTTCCAAATCATATCCAATCATATTGAATTTACCACAGGTGGACTCCAATCAAGTTGTAGAAACATCGCAAGGATGATCAGTGGAAACAGGATGCGCCTGAGCTCAATTTAGAGTGTCAGAGCAAAGGGTCTGAATACTAATGTAAATAAGGTTCTATGTTATACTTTTTATACATTTGCTAAAATTTCAAAAACCTGTTTTGCTTTGTCATTATGGAGTATTGTGTGTAGATTATTAGAATTGTTTTGAATTGTTAGATTACATGTTAGATATTGCTGCACTGTCAAAACTAGAAGCAAAAGCATTTCGCTACACTCGCAATAACATCTGTTAACCATGTGTATGTGACCAATAACATCTGCTAACCATGTGTATGTGACCAATAACATCTGCTAACCATGTGACCAATAACATCTGCTAACCATGTGTATGTGACCAATAAGATCTGCTAACCATGTGTATGTGACCAATAACATCTGCTAACCATGTGTATGTGACCAATAACATCTGCTAACCATGTGTATGTGACCAATAACATCTGCTAACCATGTGACCAATAACATCTGCTAACCATGTGCATGTGACCAATAACATCTGTTAACCATGTGTATGTGACCAATAACATCTGCTAACCATGTGTATGTGACCAATAACATCTGCTAACCATGTGTATGTGACCAATAACATCTGCTAACCATGTGTATGTGACCAATAACATTTGATTTGATTTGATGGTACAACTGACAATCTCTTAGAAAAAATATGGAACTATTGGAACCAAGATTTTAAAAAGAACTGACGTTGTCTTAAGATGGAGGGAAAGTTGGAGCAGAACTATCGATATTACAGTTACCCCAAAATGTAGTCTTAATCCAGGTTAAACTAATGTATAGAATGTATTATAGAAGAGACAAAATTCATAAATTCCACAGCGCCACGGCTGAGTAATTTGTCCAGTGTAAAAGTAATAATGACTCAATAATAGATGCTTTATAGGAAGTTGTGGGCGGGGGAGGTATTATAATGTAAACTTGGTTTTAATCCGTCTGTCTGCATATTTCTAGACATGAGGCCTATGAGGCTGTAGTGAGATACCCGATGGGCTGGGTGATTCTCTTTTCATCACTCATCTTGAAAAAACAAACGTATACACAGAAAACTTGGAAATCAATCATTCCATCATTATTAACACAATGGAAAAATAGAAAGATGTTTTTATTGAAATATTGAAATAGCAGGGATGACCAGATAAAAAAAATAAATTTGTACAATTTACAGGCCAAAATTGGCAATCAATAATGCAGGCACTTGGGATGGTGGTGTGAACATGTGGTTATTGGCAGATCAGATGTAGTCATTGTTCCTGTGTGTCTATAAGCTGCTGTTCCTATGCATAAATTGGTGAAAAAATAAAAATAAGAGTTCCAAACTTCTCTGCCAATTAACAACTAGTTTTCAGTTTTCCCCTCCCCACTCAGACCACTCCCAGACAGTCCTAGCAAAAAATGATTGCTTGAGAAATTGCTCTTTTTTTTTTCTTTTTTTTTTTCTATGACCATATTAATTTAAAAAATAATCACAGCAGGGTACTTAATTGTTACACAGAAATGATTTTGATTTTGAGATAAAAACGGCTGCAATGTACCTTTAATAGAGGATCACAATGAGTGATTCTTTCATTAACGTCTCATTGTTCATCAGTGTAGCAGACAGTGTGTCTGTGCTGTAGGAGCCTAATTAGGGCATTGGATGCGTACCAAATGGCACCATATTCCCTTAATAGTGCACTACTTTTGACCAGAACCAATGGTGTGGGTATCATGTAGGGAATAAGATGCCATTTGGGACTTAACCCCATCCTCTCCATTATAAACTATGCTAAGGGATTGAGCAACTTTTCTCCAACACTGATGGCTGATTTAAATGCTTCATACCAACTGTATCCCAAATGGCACCGTAAGTAGTGCACAACTTTTTGATCAGGGCCCATAGGATTCTGGTCAAAAGTAGTGGATTATGTGAAGAATAGGGTGCGATTTGGGACACACCCAAGGGTCTCATCTCCTATTAACATTTATATCTACCACTTGAGGACAATCACACATATTACAGTCTATTATTGTCATATACAGTATTTGATGTAATTACTTGACATTGCCAGTCAGAGACAGACCCATAACCCCAAAGGTTTTGTTATAGTTTCAGTTGGGATGTGGTTTCTGGAACACTGGAGAATGTGAGGTTTGATCGTGTCTGGGAATTAATACTGTCAAATTAGGCTGTTAGAGATGAACACAAATTCAGTGACTTTTTTGTGTATTGTAAGTGATTTATCAGTTTATCAATTCATTTCTAAAATCAGTCTATGATAACTTATAGAGAGAGAGAGGGAGGATGCAAGCTGTCTGGCCATTTCTGTCAATTATATTGTAATGAATGGTAGAACATTCTGCAGATAACAACATCCTGTTGAACGCTATTGTGCTAAGCAGATCTGCTCGGCCCAGTAAAATGGTCAGAGTGAGCTGTTTTGTCGTGTGTGTGTGTGTGTGTGTGTGTGTGTGTGTGTGTGTGTGTGTGTGTGTGAGTGTGTGTGTGTGTGTGTGGAAGTAGCCAGCAAGCTAGCCAACTTTAGCCCGGTTAGTTTAGATGCTTGAATGCCATTGTGATGGTCAGAAAGCTCAGATCAACATTACTCCTCGGGTCCAGAGCGTCCAGTGTGAGCACTGAACGCTCCGACAGCGAAACGCTCTGAATTTACGAAAAACTGAAAATCTGACAACGCTCTGTAAATTTACAAACACCCAGAGCGCACTCTGGCACTCCAGAGTGAAATTACAAAACACACCTTTTACAGCAACATGAACGCTTAAACTGAATACACACCTAAACAAACCATTACAAGATATTGAATTGTGGAGACAGGAGGATATGTACTATAGTGGTCCTATAGTGGTCTTTGTATGCTACTGCTGCCATTCGACGACTGGTAGTTACGATGCTAGTTATGACTCTTGTTGCTTCAGTTTGTTTGTGGTTAGTCAGTCTCATATGTTGGGCTGTGGTAAAGCATGTACTGCATACACATCAATGTACTGTTCATTCAGTGACCAGCCATGTTAGATGAGTCCATCCACAATGTAGACGTTATGTTCTGTATGACAGAGATGTAGAGGAGGCGAGAAAGGGGAGGCGGTACACAGTCTGGGGGTGGGGGGGTGTGTGTCCTAGATGACACCCTATTTCCTATATAGTGCACTACTTTTAAAAAACAGGGCCCATAAGGGCTTTGGTCAAAACGTAGGGCACTATATAAGGATAAGGGTGCTGTTTGGGACACATGTGTAGAAGCTGTCTGTCTGGGTTTGGACTCCTGTCGATTTGTCAGATAAGGATCGTGGTGCTCCACCTCTTCTGTAGTGGAACCGTCTTTTAAATTACCAGAGACCTTATCTCCTAAAGAGCTCTTCAAGCAGCCATTTTCTAATCATTTAAGACTTGTCTCTCAAATGGCACCCTATTCCACTGTATAGGCTCTGGTCAAAAGTAGTGCATTACATAAGGGAATGGGGTACCGTTTGGAATGCAAGCCTAGGGTCAAACCATGAGCAGAATAGAGGTGAGGATTCAATACATTTCTATCTCAAACATGCAGTACTGTACCTCAGCCTACCTGATTAACATACAGTACTGTACCTCAGCCTACCTGATTAACATGCAGTACTGTACCTCAGTCTACCTGATTAACATACAGTACTGTACCTCAGTCTACCTGATTAACATACAGTACCTCAGTCTACCTGATTAACATGCAGTCCTGTACCTCAGCCTACCTGATTAACATACAGTACTGTACCTCAGCCGACCTGATTAACATGCAGTACTGTACCTCAGCCGACCTGATTAACATGCAGTACTGTACCTCAGTCTACCTGATTAACATGCAGTACTGTACCTCAGTCTACCTGATTAACATGCAGTACTGTACCTCAGTCTACCTGATTAACATACAGTACCTCAGTCTACCTGATTAACATGCAGTCCTGTACCTCAGCCTACCTGATTAACATGCAGTACCTCAGCCTACCTGATTAACATGCAGTACTGTACCTCAGTCTACCTGATTAACATGCAGTACTGTACCTCAGTCTACCTGATTAACATGCAGTACTGTACCTCAGTCTACCTGATTAACATGCAGTCCTGTACCTCAGCCTACCTGATTAACATACAGTACTGTACCTCAGCCTACCTGATTAACATACAGTACTGTACCTCAGTCTACCTGATTAACATACAGTACTGTACCTCAGTCTACCTGATTAACATACAGTACCTCAGTCTACCTGATTAACATGCAGTCCTGTACCTCAGCCTACCTGATTAACATACAGTACTGTACCTCAGCCGACCTGATTAACATGCAGTACTGTACCTCAGCCGACCTGATTAACATGCAGTACTGTACCTCAGTCTACCTGATTAACATGCAGTACTGTACCTCAGTCTACCTGATTAACATGCAGTACTGTACCTCAGTCTACCTGATTAACATACAGTACCTCAGTCTACCTGATTAACATGCAGTCCTGTACCTCAGCCTACCTGATTAACATGCAGTACCTCAGCCTACCTGATTAACATGCAGTACTGTACCTCAGTCTACCTGATTAACATGCAGTACTGTACCTCAGTCTACCTGATTAACATGCAGTACTGTACCTCAGTCTACCTGATTAACATACAGTACTGTACCTCAGTCTACCTGATTAACATGCAGTACCTCAGCCTACCTGATTAACATGCTGTACTGTACCTCAGTCTACCTGATTAACATGCAGTACTGTACCTCAGTCTACCTGATTAACATGCAGTACTGTACCTCAGTCTACCTGATTAACATGCAGTACTGTACCTCAGTCTACCTGATTAACATGCAGTACTGTACCTCAGTCTACCTGATTAACATGCAGTCCTGTACCTCAGCCTACCTGATTAACATACAGTACTGTACCTCAGTCTACCTGATTAACATGCAGAACTGTACCTCAGCCTACCTGATTAACATACAGTACTGTACCTCAGTCTACCTGATTAACATACAGTACTGTACCTCAGTCTACCTGATTAACATACAGTACCTCAGTCTACCTGATTAACATGCAGTCCTGTACCTCAGCCTACCTGATTAACATACAGTACTGTACCTCAGCCGACCTGATTAACATGGAGTACTGTACCTCAGCCGACCTGATTAACATGCAGTAGTGTACCTCAGTCTACCTGATTAACATGCAGTACTGTACCTCAGTCTACCTGATTAACATGCAGTACTGTACCTCAGTCTACCTGATTAACATACAGTACTGTACCTCAGTCTACCTGATTAACATGCAGTACTGTACCTCAGTCTACCTCATTAACATGCAGTACTGTACCTCAGTCTACCTGATTAACATACAGTACTGTACCTCAGTCTACCTGATTAACATGCAGTACTGTACCTCAGTCTACCTGATTAACATACAGTACCTCAGTCTACCTGATTAACATGCAGTCCTGTACCTCAGCCTACCTGATTAACATGCAGTACTGTACCTCAGTTTACCTGATTAACATGCAGTACTGTACCTCAGTTTACCTGATTAACATGCAGTCCTGTACCTCAGCCTACCTGATTAACATACAGGACTGTACCTCAGCCGACCTGATTAACATGCAGTCCTGTACCTCAGCCTACCTGATTAACATGCAGTACTGTACCTCAGCCGACCTGATTAACATGCAGTCCTGTACCTCAGCCTACCTGATTAACATGCAGTACTGTACCTCAGTCTACCTGATTAACATACAGTATGTGTGCATCCCAAATGGCACCCTATTCCCTACACAGTGCACTGCATTTGACCAGAGCCCAAGGCACCCTTTTCCCTACGTAGTGCACTACTTGAGACCAGGACTCATAGCACCCTATTCCCTACATAGTGCACTACTTTAGACCAGGACCCATAGCACCCTAATACCTACATGGTGCACTACTTTTTGACCAGAGCCATATGTAGTGCACAATGTTAGGGAATAGGGTGCCTCTTGGGATGTGACCACAGTATGCGAAGGCCTTCTACAGTATAACACGGTGTTTACAATCAGGTACAGCAAGGTAAGTCATATGTCACTTGTAGTCTACTGACTATGACTGTGATAGATTGGAGCCTACTGGCTTTAATATGACTGATAGATTGGAGCCTACTGGCTTTAATATGACTGATAGATTGGAGTCTACTGGTAATAATATGACTGATAGATTAGAGTCTACTGGCATTAATATGACTGATAGATTGGAGTCTACTGGCATTAATATGACTGATAGATTGGAGTCTACTGGTAATAATATGACTGATAGATTGGAGTCTACTGGCATTAATATGACTGATAGATTGGAGTCTACTGGTAATAATATGACTGATAGATTGGAGCCTACTGGCAATAATATGACTGATAGATTGGAGCCTATTGGCAATAATATGACTGATAGATTGGAGTCTACTGGCTTTAATATGACTGTGATAGATTGGAGACTACAGGCATTAATATGACTGATAGATTGGAGTCTACTGGCATTAATATGACTGATAGATTGGAGTCTACTGGTAATAATATGACTGATAGATTGGAGTCTACTGGCATTAATATGACTGATAGATTGGAGTCTACTGGTAATAATATGACTGATAGATTGGAGACTACAGGCATTAATATGACTGATAGATTGGAGTCTACTGGCATTAATATGACTGATAGATTGGAGTCTACTGGTAATAATATGACTGATAGATTGGAGACTACAGGCATTAATATGACTGATAGATTGGAGTCTACTGGCATTAATATGACTGATAGATTGGAGTCTACTGGTAATAATATGACTGATAGATTGGAGTCTACTGGTAATAATATGACTGATAGATTGGAGACTACAGGCATTAATATGACTGATAGATTGGAGCCTATTGGCATTAATATGACTGATAGATTGGAGCCTATTGGCAATAATATGACTGATAGATTGGAGCATATTGGCATTAATATGACTGATAGATTAGAGCCTACTGGCAATAATATGACTGATAGATTGGAGCATATTGGCATTAATATGACTGATAGATTAGAGTCTACTGGCACTAATATGACTGATAGATTGGAGCCTATTGGCAATAATATGACTGATAGATTGGAGCCTATTGGCAATAATATGACTGATAGATTGGAGCATATTGGCACTAATATGACTGATAGATTGGAGCCTATTGGCAATAATATGACTGATAGATTAGAGTCTACTGGCATTAATATGACTGATAGATTGGAGCCTACTGGCTTTAATATGACTAATAGATTGGCATTAACACTAGCTCCATTATCAGTCAGAGGTGTGGGTAAGTACGTGACTCCCAATGTACACTAAATACAGTATATACAGCTAATATGTCCTATTTCATTCAAGAGAGAATTAATACAAGCTTGGCATTAGCCAAAAATCATCCACGATCAAATGAAACAAATCTAATCAAATAGTGTCAATTGATTAGATTGACTTCAACCAATAACAGTCAAACTACACAATCAATAACACAGGCCTCTGTTGGTCACAGCCAGCCCTGTTTTCATTAAACGCTCTCTCTGTTTACGTCCCAAATGGAAGCCTATCTATTCCCTATATGGTACTTCTGACCAGAGCTCACGAGAAATAGGGTTCAATTTGGGACGAAGCTTCTGTCTCTCTCTCTCTCTCTCTCTCTCCTGTCACCCAGGCTTGTCTGGCCGCCACTGGATGACACAGAGACTCTCTCTCCTGTCACCCCGGCTTGTCTTTCCGCCACCGGATGACATAGAGACTATGACAATCTGAATTAAGCCATCTCGTCTGATAAAAGCGGTCCAACGAGAGCGTCCAGCTCCCGACAAACTGCAGACATGATTGAATCAACGGGTAATTGCCATTTCATAATAAATTGGTTTGTAATAGATTTTTTTTCGGCGGGCTTCTCATTTTGCTGATGACAGCGTGATTAGATATTTACAAAATGATGGAGAGTTGAGTGCTCATGGATCTAATGGCAGAGATCTTGCAGTCAGCATACAAAGATTAACTTGACTTGCTTGGCAGCCAAGCAAGGCGTTGGAAAACGGAGGGATAAAACGAAAACAGAAGAATACCACCACTGGCATCTTCAAAATACTGAGATAATATAGAGAGGATATAGAGATAATACAGAGCTAATATAGAGATAATATAGAGATAATATAGAGAGGATATAGAGATAATATAGAGCTAATATAGAGATAATATAGAGATAATATAGAGAGGATATAGAGATAATATAGAGCTAATATAGAGATAATATAGAGAGGATATAGAGCTAATATAGAGAGGATATAGAGATAATATAGAGCTAATATAGAGATAATATAGAGAGGATATAGAGATAATATAGAGAGGATATAGAGATAATATAGAGATAATATAGAGAGGATATAGAGATAATATAGAGCTAATATAGAGCTAATATAGAGATAATATAGAGAGGATATAGAGATAATATAGAGATAATATAGAGAGGATATAGAGATAATATAGAGCTAATATAGAGATAATATAGAGAGGATATAGAGATAATATAGAGAGGATATAGAGATAATATAGAGAGGATATAGAGATAATATTGAGCTAATATAGAGATAATATAGAGATAATATAGAGAGGATATAGAGATAATATAGAGCTAATATATAGATAATATAGAGAGGATATAGAGAGGATATAGAGATAATATAGAGATAATATAGAGAGGATATAGAGAGGATATAGAGATAATATAGAGATAATATAGAGAGGATATAGAGAGGATATAGAGATAATATAGAGCTAATATAGAGATAATATAGAGAGGATATAGAGAGGATATAGAGATAATATAGAGATAATATAGAGATAATATAGAGAGGATATAGAGATAATATAGAGCTAATATAGAGATAATATAGAGAGGATATAGAGATAATATAGAGATAATATAGAGATAATATAGAGATAATATAGAGATAATATAGAGATAATATAGACAGGATATAGAGATAATATAGAGAGGATATAGAGATAATATATAGAGGATATAGAGATAATATATAGAGGATATATAGAGATAATATATAGAGGATATATAGAGAATACATTAAAATCATTTGTAAAAAAAAAAAACTTTAAAATCAGCTCATTGCTTTACACCAGGGGTGTCAAACTGAGTTCCTGGTGATCTGAGTGTTTGAGGGTTTTCACTCCTTCCTTGTACTTGAATGGTCAATTAAGGTCACTCCCCTCATCTGGCAGTCAAGGTTTTAATTTGACACCAATTGGCCCACCAGGTACTGATTTTAACACCATGCTTTAGACACTTCAAAGGCCAATAAATCTCAGATCTCTATTTGACGGCAAGCAGGCAGCACACTTGTCTTGAGACAAATAGAGGAACTGGACAGAGACGAGCAAGGCCAAGGGCAAAGAGATAGTATATTTGATAAACCACAGTTTAATCTGAGGCCCAGAGTTCAGTCCCTGTTGGCAACAGAGTAATGGGGCTAGATTACCGAGTCAGAAAGCCCTGACACACAGGCAATTTTTTATTATTTAATCTAGAAGTTATGACTGAGTCCCAAATAGAACCCTATACCCTACAGATGTGGGATCTAAATTTGAGCCAGTTCACTACAGCAGGAAAATTATCCTTCAGCAACAGGACATTTTTACATTTTTTGTAGGGGTTGCTAAGTTTTATGTCAGGACAAATCAAGTCTGAAATTTCAACGTGAAAGTTACAAACTCTAGAAGCCATTTCAAAATAAAAATACACGACAAGTGTACGCTTCCTGCCATGCAGGAAACTTCTCAGCAACAAAAGACTGATCAAATTAAGTCAAAATAACACCTAACAATAGGGTGCCATTTCAGACACACACAATGACTTAGTTATTCCTTTATCAAGCCTGGAAATCTGGGCCCGTATCCATATCCATATCTGTATCTAGGATCAGTCTGGCTTTTTAGATCATAATGAATAAGATTACAGACATCCAACATCTCCTAGCCCCAGGGGAGAGTAAAATGCAATGACAACCAATCCACCTCCATGTATACTCTACTATACTTCTAGACCTACTAGTTTTAACGTCTACTTCCATGCATGTAATACATTAGCTAATTAATAGGTTCACTAATGATGTGCTCAAACATCAGAGGCTATTATACATTCATTTCCTTCTAATGAAGGCTTCTAGTGAACACACACACACACACACACACACACAGTGTAGTTATTCCCTCCGCAAGGCAATCAAAATGTCAGTATAGAGACAAAGTCGAATCGCAATTCAACGGCTCAGACACAAGACGTATGTGGCAGGGTCTAGAGACAATAAAGGACAACAAAAGGAAAACCAGCCACGTCACGGACACCGACGTCTTGCTTCCGGACAAGCTAAACACCTTCTTCGTCCGCTTTGAGGATAACACAGTGCCACCGACGCGGCCTGCTACCAAGGACTGTGGGCTTTCCTTCTCCGTGGCCGACGTGAGTAAGACATTTAAGCGTGTTAACCTTCGCAAGGCTGCTGGCCCAGATGTCCTTAGAGCATGGGATATATTCAATCTCTACCTATCCTAGTCTTCTTTCCCCATATACTTCAAGATGGCCACCATTGTTCCTGTACCCAAAAAAAGCAAAGGTAACTGAACTAAATGACTACCGCCCCGTAGCACTCAATTCTGTCATCATGAAGTGCTTTGAGAGGCTAGCCAAGGATCATATCACCTCCACCTTACCTGTCACCCTAGACTCACTTTCCATACCGCCCCAATAGAGCAACAAACGATGCAATTGCCATCAATCTGCACACTGCTGCCCTATCCCATCTGGACAAGAGGAATACCTACATCAGAATGCTGTTCATTGACTACAGCTCAGCCGTCAAACCCATAGTACCCTCCAAGCTCATCATTAAGCTCGGGGCCCTGGGTCTGAACCCCGCCCTGTGCAATTGGGTCCTGGACTTTCTGACAGGCCGCCCCCAGGTGGTGAAGGTAGGAAACAACATCTCGACTTTGCTGATCCTCAACACTGGAGCCCCACAAGGTTGTGTTCACAGCCCCCTCCTGTACTCCCTGTTCAATCATGACTATGTGGCCACTACGCATCCAACTCAATCATCAAGTTTGCAGATGACACAACAGTAGTAGGCCTGAATACTAACAATGATGAGACAGCCTACAGGGAGGTGGTGAGGGCCCTGGTCGGAGCCGTGCCAGGAATGTAACCTCTCACTCAATGTTGACAAAACAAAGGAGATGATCGTGGACTTCAGAAAACAGCAGAGGGAGCAGCCCCCTATCCACATCAACAAGACAACAGTGGAGAAGGTGGAAAACTTCAAGTTACTTGGCGTACACCACTGACAACCTGGAATGGTCCACCCACACAGACAGTTTGGTGAAGAAGGCGCAACAGCGCCTCTTCAACCTCAGGAGGCTGAGGAAATTTGAATTGGCCCCTAAGACCCTCACAAACTTTTACAGATGCACAATTGACAGCATCATGTCAGGCTGTACACCGCCTGGTATGGCAATTGCACCACACTCAACCGCAGGGCTCTCCAGAGGGTGGTGCGGTCTGCCCAACGCATCCTCGGGGGCACACTGCCTGCTCTCCAGGACACCTACAGCACCCGATGTCACAGGAAGGCCAAAAAGATCATCAAGGACAACAACCACCCGAACCACGTCCTGTTCACCCCGCTACCATCCAGAAGGTGAGGTCAGTACAGGTGCATCGAAGCTGGGACCGTGAAACTGAAAAAGAGCTTCTATCTCAAGGCCATCAGACTGTTAAATAGCCATCACTAGCCGGCTACCACCCGGTTACTCAAACTCTGCACCTTAGAGGCTACTGCCCTATATACAGTTGTAGTCGGAAGTTTACATACACTTAGGTTGGAGTCATTAAAACTCCTTTTTCAACCACTCCACAAGTTTCTTGTGTCAGACTATAGTTTTGGAAAGTCGGTTAGGACATCTACTTTGTGCATGACACAACATTTGTTTACAGACATATTATTTCACTTATCACAATTCCAGTGGGTCAGAACTTTACATACACTAATTTGACTGTGCCTTTAAACAGCTTGGAAAATTCCAGAATATTATGTCATGGCTTTAGAAGCTTCTGATAGGCTAATTAACTTAATTTGAGTAATTTGGAGGTATACCTGTGGATGTATTTCAAGGCCTACCTTCAAACTCAGTGCCTCTTTGCTTGACATGGGAAAATCTAAATAAATCAGCCAAGACCTCAGAAAAATAATTGTAGACCTCCACAAGTCTGGTTCATCCTTGGGAGCAATTTCCAAACTACTGAAGGTACCACGTTCATCTGTACAAACAATATTACGCAAGTATAAACACCATGGGACCACGCAGCCGTCATACCGCTCAGGAAGGAGATGCGTTCTGTCTCCTAGAGATGAACGTACTTTGGTGTGAAAAGTGCAAATCAATCCCAGAACAACAGCAAAGGACCTTGTGAAGATGCTGGAGGGAACAGGTCCAAAAGTATCTATATCCACAGTAAAACGAGTCCTATATCGATATAACCTGAAAGGCCGCTCAGCAAGGAAGAAGCCACTGCTCCAAAACTGCCATAATAAAGCCTGACTACGGTTTGCAACTGCACATGGGGACAAAGATCGTACTTTTTGGAGAAATGTCCTCTGGTCTGATGAAACAAAAATAGAACTGTTTGGCCATAATGACCATCGTTATGTTTGGAGGAAAAAGGGGGAGGCTTGCAATCCGAAGAACCCCATCCCAACCGTGAAGCACAGGAGTGGCAGCATCATGTTGTGGGGGTGTTTTGCTGCAGGAGGGACTGGGGCACTTCACAGAATATCATGAGGAAGGAAAATGATGTGGTTATATTGAAGCAACATCTCAAGACATCAGTCAGGAAGTTAAAGCTTAGTTGCAAATGGGTCTTCCAAATGGACAATGACCCCAAGCATACTTCCAAAGTTGTGACAAAATGGCTTAAGGACAACAAAGTCAAGGTATTTGAGTGGCCATCACAAAGCCCTGACCTCAATCCTATAGAAAATGTGTGGGCAGAACTGAAAAAGCGTGTGCGAGCATGGAGGCCTACAAACCTGACTCAGTTACCCCACTCTGTCAGGAGGAATGGGCCAAAAGTCACCCAACTTATTGTGGGAAGCTTGTGGAAGGCTACTCGAAACGTTTGACCCAAGTTAAACAATTTAAAGGCAATGCTACCAAATACTAATTGAGTGTATGTAAACTTCTGACCCACTGGGAATGTGATGAAAGAAATAAAAGCTGAAATAAATAATTCTCTCTACTATTATTCTGACATTTCATATCCTTAAAATAAAGTGGTGATCCTAACTAACCTAAGACTATTTTTACTGGGATTTAAAGTCAGGAATTGTGAAAAACTGAGTTTAAATGTATTTGGCTATGGTGTATGTAAACTTCCGACTTCAGCTGTACTGTATTCTATTCTACTGTATTTTTGTCAATGCCCCTCTGACATTGCTCGTCCTAATATTTATATATTTCTTAATTCCATTATTTAACTTTTAGATTTGTGTATTGTTATGAATTAGGAACACAGCTAGGAACACAAGCATTTAGCTAAACACCGCAACAACATCTGATAAACATGTCTATGTGACCAATAACATCTGATAAATATGTGTATGTGACCAATCAAATTTGATTTGATTTGAAGAAAAGGAACCGTATTAGATTGGTTATGTTAGACTCATCTCCATAGGGCTCTGGTCGAAAGTACAGCATAATATAGGGAATAGGGTGCTATATGTGACGCAGCCTGTGTGTGCGTTGCTGCTGCTGCTGCGTATGAGATGGCTAGCCTCTTTTCACTGCAAGGTTTACAAGATGAGGGTCGGCGTTATTAGATGAAAGGTTGTCCTTCAGGAACTCTCAGAATGGAAACGATATCATAAATCTGCCTGGCCTCATCTGAAATGGCTTTTATCCTTCACCCTGCGTCTCTCGTCTTCTTTTACGTAAATGTTTTAGTGGAAATAAATACATAAATGTGTGGAAAGTGGACATTTTATTAATTTAATTTAACTTAATTAATTTAATTTAGCCAAGTCAGTTAAGAACAATTTCTTATTTTACAATGATGGCCTACACCGGTCAAACCCTTCCCTAACCCGGATGTTGGGCCAATTGTGCGCCGCCCTATGGGACTCCCGATCACAGCCGGTTGTGATTCAGCCTGGGATCGAACCAGGGGCTGTAGTGACGCCTCTAGCACGGAAATGCAATGCCTTAGACCACTGTACCACTCGGGAGCCTAAATACCTGGACTGGAATAAGACCAGTATGTGTGTACTGTAGTCTAAAACCAATCATCTCCATTGTTGTGATGAAGCTAAACTTCTACTACTAGACCTGGAATGAAACAATTATCTTGACCAGGTAAGTCAAACATACGGCCAGCGAGGGGTTCCAATGAGGTTGTCATCGACGTGTGTGTAGATGGCAAGGAAGTCAGGCGCAGGAGAAACCAACTTGGTATAACTGGAGTTATTTAATAAAGAATAAACAAACACATACTCCAAAACCAACGTACATAAAAATAACATGGGTAAAAATACCCATAGCTCACCAATACAAAATACGCGAAACCGATAACAAACAAAACAATCTCGGACAAGGACACGAGGGGAAACAGAGGGTTAAATACACAACATGTAATGAATGGAATTGAAACCAGGTGTGTAGATAAACCAGACAAAACCAATGGATAATGAAAAAATGGATCAGTGATGGCTAGAAGACCGATGACTTCGACTGCCGAGCACCACCCGAACAAGGAGGGGCATCGACTTCGGCAGAAGTCGTGACAGAGGCCCGTGGGAGGTTTGGGTCAAAGTTGAAAAATATATAATAATATATACTAATCATTGGGATATTATGTCAATATTCTTTGAAATGATTGAAATCAAACACACAATGTGCTGAAATTATAATGGACCTACATTCATACAGTTTCTTGATTGTGTCCAACTCGCTTATAATCACCGAAATTAAAGCTAGACAGTCAGGGAGATAGACAGTCAGGGAACATGTGAATGAAAGCTAGACAGTCAGGGAACATGGAAATGAAAGCTAGACAGTCAGGGAACATGGAAATGAAAGCTAGACAGTCAGGGAGATAGACAGTCAGGGAACATGGGAATGAAAGCTAGACAGTCAAGGAACATGGGAATGAAAGCTAGACGTCAGGGAACATCGTACATTATAAAAACGATGAATAGGGCTCTGGTGTCCTGTGTAGCTAATAGGGAGCCATTTGGGATGCAGATACATATGGTACACTATGATTCAAAAGAGATAAAGCTGAGAGTACCGATTGAATACAGAAACAGTTATCCAATGGAAATGGAAAATGAGGAAATCAATAGATACAAGTTATGTTTGAATTAAGGCAATTTCATTCCCTTTCAGAGACGCTGAACTTCATAGAGACTAATTGTATCGGTGTTATGAGCACAAATTAGACTAAACTACTAAAGGCAAATGTTTTCTCTCTAACCCTCTCTCTCTCTCTTTCTCTCTTTCTCTCTATTTCCCTCAAGCACAAACGTGCAGGCACACACGCACGGCTGCACACACACACACAAACTACCACCACCACAACACAAACAATCATATTGGTAGCACAGCCTGGGATTAATAAAATAAACAGCGTGAGCAGGTAAGAGACTACCATCTCACTCTGTCATCTGATGAGTCAGTATGCCCGGCTCACCTGTTCATCTCTACCCTGCCAGGTCCCAGAGCAACATACCTTGTCCCTCTCCCGCTCCCACCCCCTACATCTACCACCATGTCCCTCTACCACCCCCTACATCTACCACATGTCCCTCTACCACCCCCTACATCTACCACCATGTCCTTCTCCCACCCCCTACATCTACCACCCCCTACATCTACCACCATGTCCTTCTCCCACCCCCTACATCTACCACCCCCTACATCTACCACCATGTCCCTCTACCACCCCCAACATCTACCACATGTCCCTCTACCACCCCCAACATCTACCACCATGTCCCTCTACCACCCCCAACATCTACCACCCCCAACATCTACCACCCCCAACATCTACCACCCCCAACATCTACCACCCCCTACATCTACCACCATGTGTCTCTACCACCCCCTACATCTACCACCCCCTACATCTACCACCATGTCCCTCTACCACCCCCAACATCTACCACATGTCCCTCTACCACCCCCTACATCTACCACCATGCCCCTCTACCACCATGTTCCTCTACCACCCCTTACATCTACCACCATGTCCCTCTACCACCCCCAACATCTACCACCCCCTACATCTACCACCATGTGTCTCTACCACCCCCTACATCTACCACCCCCTACATCTACCACCATGTCCCTCTACCACCCCCTACATCTACCACATGTCCCTCTACCACCCCCTACATCTACCACCATGTCCCTCTACCACCCCCTACATCTACCACCATGTCCCTCTACCACCCCCTACATCTACCACCATGTCCCTCTACCACCCCCTACATCTACCACCATGTCCCTCTACCACCATGCCCTCTACCACCCCCTACATCTACCACATGTCCCTCTACCACCCCCTACATCTACCACCATGTCCCTCTACCACCCCCTACATCTACCACCATGTCCCTCTACCACCCCCTACATCTACCACCCCCTACATCTACCACCATGTGTCTCTACCACCCCCTACATCTACCACCATGTCCCTCTACCACCCCCAACATCTACCACCATGCCCTCTACCACCCCCTACATCTACCACCCCCAACATCTACCACCCCCAACATCTACCACCATGCCCTCTACCACCCCCTACATCTACCACCCCCAACATCTACCACCCCCTATATCTACCACCCCCTACTTCTACCACATGTCCCTCTACCACCCCCTACATCTACCACCATGTCCCTCTACCACTCCCTACATCTACCACCATGTCCCTCTACCACCCCCTACATCTACCACCATGTCCCTCTACCACCATGTCCCTCTACCACCCCCTACATCTACCACCATGTCCCTCTACCACCATGCCCCTCTACCACCATGTCCCTCTACCACCCCCTACATCTACCACCATGTCCCTCTACCACCCCCTACATCTACCACCATGTCCCTCTACCACCCCCTACATCTACCACCACGTCTTGTCCCTCTCCCACTCCTATCTCTCTCTCTCTCTCTCTCCCACCCCCTAACTCTTTCTCTCTCTCATTTACATACACACACACACGCGCGCACACACGTACACACACGTCTGTCTGAGTCCTACTTCCTGCCTGTCTGTTCGCCTGCCTCGCTCCATGCTAACTCTATAGCTCTGACTCTGCTATGCTACATGACTCTGCTATGCTACATGACTGTGCTATGCTACATGACTCTGCTATGCTACATGACTCTGCTGTGCTACATGACTCTGCTGTGCTACATGACTGTGCTATGCTACATGACTCTGCTGTGCTACATGACTGTGCTATGCTACATGACTCTGCTGTGCTACATGACTGTGCTATGCTACATGACTATGCTATGCTACATGACTCTGCTGTGCTACATGACTGTGCTGTGCTACATGACTCTGCTATGCTACATGACTCTGCTGTGCTACATGACTATGCTATGCTACATGACTCTGCTGTGCTACATGACTATGCCCTATATGGCTGTGTTGGGTTACATGGATGCTGTGTTGGGTTTCATGGATGCTGTGTTGGGTTACATGGATGCTGTGTTGGGTTACATGGATGCTGTGTTGGGTTACATGGATGCTGTGTTGGGTAACATGGATGCTGTGTTGGGTTACATGGATGCTGTGTTGGGTTTCATGGATGCTGTGTTGGGTTACATGGATGCTGTGTTGGGTTTCATGGATGCTGTGTTGGGTTACATGGATGCTGTGTTGGGTTACATGGATGCTGTGTTGGGTTACATGGATGCTGTGTTGGGTTACATGATGATCTAGATGTAGTGCTCTGTGAAGGGCAGATTTGTCTTCCTACCCTGTGTGTGTGTGTGTGTGTGTGTGTGTGTGTTTCATACAGAGGCTACCAACATGTCTAATTCGCTGATACTAAGCTAGTCTGCTGGAATACAACCAGGTCTGTATCCCAAATGGCACCTTCGAGAGCCCTATGAGTTTCCTTATTGGACCTGGTCAAAAGGAGTACACTATAGGGAATAGAGTACCATTTGAGATGCAGCCCAGAGGAATGGTGGGTAGCTTCCAGTTTGCATGCTTTGACGTCTGTAATATCAGATTAATGTGAATAGCAAATGGACTTTCACATCAGCAGTAAACTCATGAGAGAACATAATGGAGAAATACAGTGTGATGAAGCTGACACTTACTTCATGGCAGAAATACAAATGAGATTGTAAAAATGCACTATATATCTTAATTTCAGTCTAGACGATGAGTTTTTTTTTTTAAGAAGGGAGGCAGCGTAATGAAACGACAACAAAATATTAATTATCTTTAGCAATGAATAATGCATTTGGACTATGTATAAAACAGTGGTTATGTCCCAAATTGAACCCTATTCCCTATATCGTGCACTACTTTTGATCAGGGCCAACAGAAAATAGGGTGCCAGCTTTCTTTCCCTCTGTTGCAAGGTCAGATACGGTGCTGTATGCCCAGTGTATGAGTGAGGGAAAGTGTATGAGTGAGTGAGGGTGTATGAGTGAGGGAGAGTGTATGAGTGAGGGTGTATGAGTGAGGGAAAGTGTATGAGTGAGAGAAAGTGTATGAGTGAGGGAAAGTGTATGAGTGAGGGAAAGTGTATGAGTGAGGGAGAGTGTATGAGTGAGGGAAAAACTGAGGAACAGCTCAAGTTAAAGGTAGATATTGTAACACAGTTTATAAAGTCATTTATAATATCATAACAACGGTGGTCACACTCGGCTGAAGCCAAACACCCAACCCTGGGAGACAGTAGTTCTGCTGCCAGGGTCCATGTACTGAGCTGTACTGAGCTGTACTGAGGTAGAGGTAGAGGCAGAGATAGAGGCAGAGGTAGAGGCAGAGGTAGAGGTAGAGGCAGAGGTAGAGGCAGAGGTAGAGGTAGAGGCAGAAGCAGAGGCAGAGGTAGAGGCAGAGGCAGAGGTAGAGGCAGAGGCAGAGGTAGAGGTAGAGGTAGAGGCAGAGGCAGAGGCAGAGGCAGAGGTAGAGGTAGAGGCAGAGGTAGAGGCAGAGGTAGAGGCAGAGGCAGAGGCAGAGGTAGAGGCAGAGGCAGAGGCAGAGGTAGAGGTAGAGGCAGAGGTAGAGGCAGAGGTAGAGGCAGAGGTAGAGGCAGAGGCAGAGGTAGAGGTAGAGGCAGAGGTAGAGGTAGAGGCAGAGGCAGAGGTAGAGGCAGAGGCAGAGGCAGAGGCAGAGGCAGAGGTAGAGGTAGAGGCAGAGGTAGAGGCAGAGGCAGAGGTAGAGGCAGAGGTAGAGGTAGAGGCAGAGGCAGAGGCAGAGGTAGAGGTAGAGGCAGAGGCAGAGGTAGAGGTAGAGGCAGAGGCAGAGGTAGAGGTAGAGGCAGAGGCAGAGGTAGAGGTAGAGGCAGAGGCAGAGGCAGAGGTAGAGGCAGAGGCAGAGGTAGAGGCAGAGGTAGAGGCAGAGGCAGAGGTAGAGGTAGAGGTGACTCTGTCTTGTCCCCTAATAATAAAGATTAGCATGAAGTGGTCCAGTGGCCACACAATCTGTTACTTCAACACAAAGAGCCAAAACAATACTTAGTTCTGAAGGCTGGGACTAAAAACAACAAGATAACTAATATAAAATATACTGTGTCTATAAAACGTATATACTGTAGGTTCAGAACTTTTGAAACAGCACAAATATGTGGCAAATAGAAATTTAACTGGATGGTGTTCAGAGATAGATGGGAGGGGTTGAGGGGAGCTGAAGGATGGGACTGGGTGGTCTTCAGAGATAGATGGGAGGGGTTTAGGGTAGCTAATGACAGAGTTCCTCTGTCCAGTGTCTGTGTTCTTTTACCCATAATAATATTTTATTTTTATAGGCCAGTCTGAGATATGGCTTTTTCTTTGCAACTCTGCCTAGAAGACCAGCATCCCGGAGTCGCCTCTTCACTGTTGACGTTGAGACTGGTGTTTTGCGGGTACTATTTAATGAAGCTGCCAGTTGAAGACTTGTGAGGCGTCTGTTTCTCAAACTGGACACTCTAATGTACTTGTCCTCTTGCTCACTTGTGCACCGGGGCCTCCCACTCCTCTTTCTATTGTGGTTAGAGCCAGTTTGCGCTATTCTGTGAAGAGAGCAGTACATAGCGTTGTACGAGAGCTTCAGTTTGTTGGCAATTTCTCTTGTGGAATAGCCTTCATTTCTCAGAACAAGAATAGACTGACAAGTTGTAGAAGAAACTCTTTGTTTCTGGCCATTTTGAGCCTGTAATCGAACCCACAAGTGCTGATGCTCCAGATACTCAACTAGTTTAAAGAAGGACAGTTTTATTGCTTCTTTAATCAGAACAAGTTTTCAGCTGTGCTAACATAATTGCAAAATGGTTTTCTAATGATCAATTAGCCTTTTAAAATGATAAACTTGGATTAGCTAACACAACGTGCCATTGGAACACAGGAGTGATGGTTGCTGATAATGGGCCTCTGTACGCCTATGTAGATATCCCATAAAAAAAATCTGCCGTTTCCAGCTACAATAGTCATTTACAACATTAACAATGTCTACACTGTATTTTTGATCAATTTGATGTTATTTTAATGGACAATGTGTTTTTCTTTCAAAAACAATGAAATGTCTAAGTGACCCCAAACTTTTGAACGGTAGTGGTAGCCAACATTTAATTACTGCACGTTTCCTTAGCTAACCTAGCTAGATAGCTGGCTAACGTTTGCTAGCTAGCTAGCTAGCTCAAGTTGACACAACAGCCATTTCGGTCTGCTCTGAATTGCTCGTAAATATCTATCTGCACGACCTAGATTAACATCACGCAGAGAATATTGTGATTATAGGCTGTATCGCAGCCTCTGAGTGCCATAGAGAATACAGTGAGCCCAGATTCATGACTGTTATGTTTTCACCATTACTACAGAGAAAATGGCTTGTTTCCACCATTACTACAGAGAAAATGGCTTGTTTCCACCGTTACTACAGAGAAAATGGCTTGTTTCCACCATTACTACAGAGAAAATGGCTTGTTTCCACCGTTACTACAGAGAAAATGGCTTGTTTCCACCATTACTACAGAGAAAATGGCTTGTTTTCACTGTTACTACAGAGAAAATGGCTTGTTTCCACCATTACTACAGAGAAAATGGCTTGTTTTCACCGTTACTACAGAGAAAATGGCTTGTTTCCACCATTACTACAGAGAAAATGGCTTGTTTTCCAGCATTTAAAAAAATGACACATTTTTTTCTAATTATCGGGCCGCATTTTACACATAAACCGCGTTGTGGGCCGTACTCGCGAGCCGCTAAAGCTGATGCGAATGACCATTCAGTGCACCTCGGTTGTATCGAGTGCCACTGGTCAGCTGTAGCTTAACACATTGTTGGCGGTGGAAACTAGTAACGTGGCGAAATGTTCCCTTGCCAAGATAATACCGTATTTCAAGTAGGAAAAGCAGTCTACACAAAACAATAGCTAACATTGGTAGCCATCTAAATGTCACAGTGATATAGTCTACTCAATGAGGAGAGCATAAATGGCTAAAACACAGGAGTGTCCCCCAGAGTGTCCCCCAGTGTCCCCCAGAGTGTCCTCCAGAGTGTCCCCCTGAGTGTCCCCCAGAGTGTCCTCCAGAGTGTCCCCCAGAGTGTCCTCCAGAGTGTCCCCCAGAGTGTCCTCCAGAGTGTCCCCCAGAGTGTCCTCCAGAGTGTCCCCCTGAGTGTCCCCCAGAGTGTCCTCCAGAGTGTCCTCCAGAGTGTCCCCCAGAGTGTCAGAATTTTCCATATTTTCTCTCCCGCTAACCATTTGTTTAATAAATAAAAATCATTGCTCCATAATGTTACATTATTAGCTAAACCTGTTTTACTTTACCAGAAGTTCGCAAACATTCGGTGGCACAGATAGAAAGGAAAATGTTGTGGGTCTGGTAAAATAATCTGTGATATTGTGTAGGCTATAGCAGTGTTGTCATCGCTATGTGTGGAGGTGGCAGAGAAGTCAGGCGCAGGAGAAACCAAATTGGTATTACTGGTGTTGTGTTAATAAAATAATAAACAAACAACGAACTCCAAAACCAAAATGTACATAAAATGACATGGGCAACAACACCCATCGCTCACTACTACAAAATACACAACACAAAATAACATACAAACAATCTCAGACAAGGACATGAGGGGAAACAGAGGGTTAAATACACAACATGTAATGAATGGGATTGGAACCAGGTGTGTGTGTAAACAAGACAAAACAAATGGAAAATGAAAAATGGATCAGTGATGACTAGAAGACCGGTGATGTCGACCGCCGAGCACCACTCGAACAAGGAGGGGCATCGACTTCGGCAGAAGTCGTGACAAGTGTATTAGTTTGTCAGGGTGTGAAGTAGGTGTCTTATCTATCTGTCTTATTTGTAAGCCATCTTTATTGTTTTATTTTAGTGGTCATTTAGTCTGCCTGCTGCTCCCACTATGGTCAATGTCCTGCCCAATGGATATTATTACTTATTATATTTATTTAATCATCACTGCTACAGTTGTTGTTATGTGTATAGTATTTTTACATGTTTAATTTTGACCCTTTTCATTATGTTATTTGACTTAGTCCTGCACGTTGGAGATCGGGAGCACTGGGATCGGAGGATCAAGATTGTACCCAATCTCCTCTCTCTCTCTCTCTCTCTCTCTCTCTCTCTCTCTCTCTCTCTCCTCTCTCTCTCTCTCTCTCTCTCTCTCTCTCTCTCTCTCTCTCTCTCTCTCTCTCTCTCTCTCTCTCTCCTCTCTCTCTCTCTCTCTCTCTCTCTCTCTCTCTCTCTCTCTCTCTCTCTCTCTCTCTCTCCTCTCTCTCTCTCTCTCCTCTCTCTCTCTCTCTCTCTCCTCTCTCTCTCTCTCTCTCTCTCTCTCTCTCTTCTCTCTCTCTCTCTCCTCTCTTCTCTCTCTCTCTCTCTCTCACACGCACACACGCACACACGCACACACGCACACACGCACACAATATAGCTGTCACATGTGCTCCCTCTCTGGCCTCTAGGTCACCAGGCTGCTCATTAGGGCGCATTATGACACTCACCTGGACTCCATCACCTCCTTGATTACCTGCCCTTTATATGTCACTCCCTTTGGTTCCTTCCCCAGGCGTTATTGTTCCTGTTTCATGTCGGTGCTCTGTTTGCGTTTCTTGTTCTGTTTCATTTATTTATTAAATGTATTCCCTCCATGAACTTGCTTCCTGACTCTAAGCGTACGTCGTTACAATAGTTTTTACATTAGTGTTGGAATGATTTTCTTATTTGGTTACACATGTGTTAACTTCTTGCTACTCCTATA
Organism: Salmo trutta; assembly: GCF_901001165.1. Lineage (NCBI taxonomy): Eukaryota > Metazoa > Chordata > Actinopteri > Salmoniformes > Salmonidae > Salmo > Salmo trutta. Next base: position 43,542,610 of record NC_042982.1, on the reverse strand, counting down.
GTCAATTATGTTGGTAATTCGTTTTTAATGTTACCAATTTGAATACATTTATTTTCTGTGCAAATGTATTGTTTTTCTTACATTTAGATTTCAGGTAGAATTTCACTGTAAATGTACAGCATTAACATGACACCAGAGTTGCCAGCTTAAATACTTTAAATTTTGCTTTACAGTTCTATTTTCCTTGCTGTAAATTTACCAGGATGTTATAATGTTTTACAGCAAGGGAAATAGTACTGTAAAACATATTACAGCATTTCTGCTGTAAATCAAAAGTACAGTAAAACTGTCCGTTGTGGTGCTAGTTGTTTTATTTATTAAACAAATGGTTAGCGGGAGAGGCAATATGAAAAATTCTGGCCTACAAAAATAATGATTTATGTCACGCAGAGCCCAGTGAACCAGTACTATTTTCCTTGCTGTAAATTTACCGGCATGTTGTAAAGTTTTACAGCAAGAAAAAATAGTACTGTAAAACATATTACAGCATCTCTGCTGGCCATTGTGGTGCTAGTATAACGCTGTAAATTTACAAGGAAAAGTTTTACAGTGTAGATACAGAGTGATTATATCTCTTGTAAAGACCCCCAACTGTAAATACAGAGTGATTATATATATTGCAAAGCCCCCTACTATCTGTATCTCATATTATATTCCCCTACATGTACACACACCGCACACACACACACACACACACACACACACACACACACACACACACACACACACACACACACACACACACACACACACACACACACACACACACACACACACACACACACACAACACTGCACTAATTTGTCCCAGAACAGTACAGGGGAGTGTAAAAACAACATCATGCCAAGCAGAGCAGAGCCCTGTGTTGTGATGCTACAGCAGTTTATTGTTTGACAGCCATTTATTCCCTCCCTTCCTACCTCCCTCCCTTCCTCCAGCCATACCTCCCACGTTCCCTCCATACCTCCCTCCCTTCCTACCTCCCTCCCTCCCTCCCTTCTATCCCACCCTTCATGCCTCCCTCCCTCCATCGCTCTATCCCCCTCTCCATAACTCCCTCCATCCCTCCCTCCATACCTCCATACCTACATCTATACCTCCATCCATCTCTCTATACCTACCTCCCTCCCTCCATACCTCCCTCTATCCCTCCCTCCATCCATCCATCCATCCCTCCATCCCTCCCTCTATCCCTCCCTCCATCCATCCATCCATCCCTCCATCCCTCCCTCCATCCCTCCCTCCCTCCATCCATACCTCCTTCTAGCCCTCCCTCTATCCCTCCCTACCTCCATCCATCCATCCCTCCATCCCTCCCTCTATCCATCCATCCATCCATCCCTCCATCCCTCCCTCTATCCCTCCATCCATCCATCCATCCCTCCATCCCTCCCTCCCTCCATCCCTCCATCCCTCCCTCCATCCATACCTCCTTCTAGCCCTCCCTCTATCCCTCCCTCCCTCCATCCATCCCTCCATACCTCCCTCCCTCCATACCTCCCTCCATCCCTCCCTCCATCCATACCTCCTTCTAGCCCTCCCTCTATCCCTCCCTACCTCCATCCATCCATCCCTCCATCCCTCCCTCTATCCATCCATCCATCCATCCATCCCTCCATCCCTCCCTCTATCCCTCCATCCATCCATCCCTCCATCCCTCCCTCTATCCCTCCATCCCTCCATCCCTCCCTCCCTCCCTCCATCCCTCCATCCCTCCCTCTATCCCTCCCTCCCTCCCTCCATCCCTCCATCCCTCCCTCCCTCCATACCTCCCTCCATCCCTCCCTCCATCCATACCTCCTTCTAGCCCTCCCTCTATCCCTCCCTACCTCCATCCATCCCTCCCTTCCTCCCTCGCTCCAAGTAGGCTTACATCGACTGTTCTACATGGACATCATGGCGCCACCTTCTCTGCCTTGCCAACCTTGTGTGTGTGATTGCGTGTGTGTGAAATAGAGGGTGTGTGTGCGCATGTTCCTTTGTGTGTGTGTGTGTGTGTGTGTGTGTGTGCGTGCGTGCGTGCGTGTGTGTGTGTGTCGGCTTAAACAGAAGCATCAGAGACAGATGTCCATGACTCTCAGGGAGTTGTGTGTTGTGTTGGCTGGCTGGTAGGCGGTGTATCTGTACTGTGATACATAACAAATCATGTTGTCAGTATTAACAGAACACATTTAGCCTAAAGAAGAGATACAGTATCTATCAAAACATGGCTATATCTATCTACACACGGCCATAAATATATAAGAATCTAAATATATTTGAGATTCTTCAAACTAGCCACCCTTTGCCTTGATCACAGTTTTGCACACTCTTGGCATTCTCTCAACCAGCTTTATGAGGTAGTCACCTGGAATGCATTTCAATTAACAGGTGCGCTTGTTAAAAGTTAATTTGTGCAATGTTTTCCTTCTTAATGCGTTTGAGCCAATCAGTTGTGTTGTGACAAGGGAGGGGTTGTATACAGAAGATAGCCCTATTTGGTAAAAGACCAAGTCCATATTATGGCAAGAACAGCTCAAATAAGCAAGGAGAAACGACAGTCCATCATTACTTTAAGACATGAGGGTCAGTCAATCCAGAAAACTTAGAAAGTTTCTTCTAAGTGCAGTTACGAAAACCATCATGTTCTATGATGAAACTGGCTCTCATGACGAACACCACAGGAAAGGACTACCCAGAGTTTCCTCTGCTGCAGAGGATAAGTTCATTAGAGTTACCAGCCTCAGATTGTAGCCCAAATAAATGCTTCACAGAGTTCAAGTAACAGACACATCTCAACATCAACTGTTCAGAGGAGACTGTGTGAATCAGGCATTCATGGTCGAATTTCTGCAAAGAAACCACTACTAAAGGACACCAATAAGAAGAAGAGACTTGCTTGGGCCAAAAAACATGAGCAATGGACATCAGACCGGTGGAAATCTGTCCTTTGTTCTGATGAGTCCAAATTTGAGATTTTTGGTTCCAACTGCCGTGTCTTTGTGAGACGCAGAGTAGGTGAACAGATGATCTCAGCATGTGTGGTTCCCACCGTGAAGCATGGAGGAGGATGTGTGATGTTGTGGGGGTGCTTTGCTGGTGACACTGTCAACTGATTTATTTAGAATTCAAGGCACACTTAACAAACATGGCTACCACAGCATTCTGCAGTGATACACCATCCCATCTGGTTTGGGCTTAGTGGGACTATCATTTGTTTTTCAACAGGACAATGACCCAAAACATACCTCCATGCTGTGTAAGGGCTATTTGACCAAGGAGAGTGATGGAGTGCTGCATCAGATGACCTGGCCTCCACAATCACCCGACCTCAACCCAATTGAGATTTTTTGGGATGAGTTGGACCGCAGAGTGAAGGAATAGAAGCCAGCATATGTGGGAAGTCTTTCAAGACTGTTGGAAAAGCATTCCTCATGAAGCTGGTTGAGAGAATGCCAAGAGTGTGCAATGCTGTCATCAAGGCAAAGGGTGGCTACTTTGAAGAATCTAAAATCTAAAATATATTTTCATTTGTTTAACACTTTTTTGGTTACTACATATCTATCTATATCTAGCTATATCTATCTATACCCGGCTATATCTATCTATACCCGGCTATATCTATCTATACAAGGCTATATCTATCTATACACGCCTATATCTATCTATACACGGCTATATCTATCTATACACGGCTATATCTATCTATACCGGCTATATCTATCTATACACGGCTATATATGTATCTATACACAGCTATATACAGGGCCTTCGGAAAGTATTCAGACCCCTAGACTTAATACACATTTTGTTTTAAACTGGATTAAATAAATACATATAAAATCAGCTATCTACACACAGTACCCCATAATGACATCTCAATACCCCATAATGACATCACAGTACCCCATAATGACAAAGCGAAAACAGGTTTTTAGAATTTTAAGAAATACCCTATTTACATAAGTTTTCAGACCCTTTGCTAGGAGATTGGAAATTGAGCTCAGGTGCATCCTGTTTCCATTGATCATTGAGATGTTTCTACAACTTGATTGGACTCCACCTGTGGTAAATTCAATTGATTGAACATGATTTTGAAAGGCACACGCCTGTCTATATAAGGTCTCACAGTTGACAGTGCATGTCAGAGCAAAAACCAAGCCATGAGGTCGAAGGACAGGATTGTGTCAAGGCACAGATCTGGGGAAGGGTGCCAAAACATTTCTGCAGTATTGAAGGTCGCCAAGAACACAGTGGCCTCCATAATTCTTAAATGGAAGAAGTTTGGAACCACAAAGACTCTTTCTAGATCTGGCTACCTTGCCAATCTGAGCAATCGGGGCAGAAGGGCCTTGGTCAGGGAGGTGGCCAATGACCCGATTGTCACTTTGACAGAGCTCTAGAGTTCCTCTGTGGAGATGGGAGAACCTTCCATGAGGACAACCATCTCTGCAGCCCTCCACTAATCAGGTTTCTATGGTAGGGTGACCAGACGGAAGCCACTCCTCAGCAGGGAAAGGAGACGAGTCAGGATCGAGGCAAAGATGAACGGAGCAAAGTACAGAGAGATCCTTAATGAAAACCTGCTTCAGAGAGCTCAGGACCTCAGACTGGGATGAAGGTTCACCTTCCAACAGGACAACGACCCTAAGCACACAGCCAAGACAATGCAGGATTGGCTTCGGGACAAGTCTCTGAATGTCCTCGAGTGGCCCAGCCAGAGCCCGGACCCGATCGAACAGAAATAGCTGTGAAAAGACCTGAAAATAGCTGTGCAGCAACGTTCCGCATCCAGCCTGTCAGAGCTTGAGAGGATGTGCAGAGAGGAATGGGAGAAACTCCCCAATGATGCTGGCAGTCTAAGCAGAGTTCCTCTGTCCAGTGTCTGTGTTCTTTTGCCCATCTTAATATTACGTTTTTATTGGCCAGTCTGAGATATGGCTTTTTCTTTGCAACTCTGCCTAGAAGGCCAGCATCCCGGAGTCGCCTCTTCACTGTTGACGTTGAGACTGGTGTTTTTGCGGGTACTATTTAATGAAGCTGCCAGTTGAGGACTTGTGAGGCGTCTGTTACAAGGCAAAGGGTGGCTATTTGATGAATCTCAAATATAAAATATATTTTGATTTGTTTAACACTATTTTGGTTACTACATGATTCCATATGTGTTATTTCATAGTTTTGATGTCTTCAATATTATTCTACAATGTAGAAAATAGTAAATGTAAAGAAAAACCCTTGAATAAATAGGTGTTCGAAAACATTTGACCGGTAGTGTGCCCAGCTCCTATGTGTGTATATATATATATATATATATATATATATATATATATATATATATATATATATATATATATATATATACACTGCTCAAAAAAGCAGGAACACTTAAACAACAGGGAACACTTAAACAACACAATGTAACTCCAAGTCAATCACACTTCTGTGAAATCAAACTGTCCACTTAGGAAGCAACACTGATTGACAATACATTTCACATGCTGTTGTGCAAATGGAATAGACAACAGGTGGAAATTATAGGCAATTAGCAAGACACCCCCAATAAAGGAGTGGTTCTGCAGGTGGGGACCACAGACCACTTCTCAGTTCCTATGCTTCCTGGCTGATGTTTTGGTCACTTTTGAATGCTGGCGGTGCTTTCACTCTAGTGGTAGCATGAGACGGAGTCTATAATCCAAACAAGTGGCTCAGGTAGTGCAGCTCATCCAGGATGGCACATCAATGCGAGCTGTGGCAAGAAGGTTTGCTGTGTCTGTCAGCGTAGTGTCCAGAGCATGGAGGCACTACCAGGAGACAGGCCAGTACATCAGGAGACGTGGAGGAGGCCGTAGGAGGGAAACAACCCAGCAGCAGGACCGCTACCTCCGCCTTTGTGCAAGGAGGAGCAGGAGAAGCACTGCCAGAGCCCTGCAAAATGACCTCCAGCAGGCCACAAATGTGCATGTGTCTGCTCAAATGGTCAGAAACAGACTCCATGAGGGTGGTATGAGGGCCCGACGTCCACAGTTGGGGGTTGTGCTTACAGCCCAACACCGTGCAGGACGTTTGGCATTTGCCAGAGAACACCAAGATTGGTAAATTCGCCACTGGCGCCCTGTGCTCTTCACAGATGAAAACAGGTTCACACTGACCACGTGACAGACGTGACAGATTCTGGAGACGCCGTGGAGAACGTTCTGCTGCCTGCAACATCCTTCAGCATGACCGGTTTGCCGGTGGGTCAGTCATGGTGTGGGGTGGCATTTCTTTGGGGGGCCGCACAACCCTCCATGTGCTCGCCAGAGGTAGCCTGACTGCCATTAGGTACCGAGATGAGATCCTCAGACCCCTTGTGAGACCATATGCTGGTGCGGTTGGCCCTGGGTTCCTCCTAATGCAAGACAATTCTAGACCTCATGTGGCTGGAGTGTGTCAGCAGTTCCTGCAAGAGGAAGGCAGTGATGCTATGGACTGGCCCGCCCATTCCCCAGACCTGAATCCAATTGAGCACATCTGGGACATCATGTCTCGCTCCATCCACCAATGCCATGTTGCACCACAGACTGTCCAGGAGTTGGCGGATGCTTTAGTCCAGGTCTGGGAGGAGATCTCTCAGGAGACCATCCGCCACCTCATCAGGAGCATGCCCAGGCGTTGTAGGGAGGTCATACAGGCACGTGGAGGCCACACACACTACTGAGCCTCATTTTGACTTGTTTTAAGGACATTACATCAAAGTTGGATCAGCCTGTAGTGTGGTTTTCCACTTTAATTTTGAGTGTGACTCCAAATCCAGACCTCCATGGGTTGATAAATTGGATTTCCATTGATTATTTTTGTGTGATTTTGTTGTCAGCACATTCAACTATGTAAAGAAAAAAGTATTTAATAAGATTATTTATTTCATTCAGATCTAGGATGTGTTGTTTAAGTGTTCCCTTTATTTTTTCTTTTGCAGTATATATATACACGGCTATATCTATCTATACATGGCTCTGTCTGACAGCACAGACATCAACGTGTCTGACGAGAGGGTTGATGTGCCCAGCTCCTGAGGTGAGAGCGAGAGAGCGAGAGAGAGAGAGAGAGAGAGAGAGAGCGAGAGATACTTATTCCAACGTTTCAGTATGTAAACAAACATGGTAGGTAGGTAGTATCTTGTTCACCACAGAAAAAATGGAATGCTTTTAACCCGAAAGAGTCCCCTTACCTTTAATACTTGAAACCTAAATCAATACTGTCATTAGCGAGGTTCTTTAATGATTATGTATAATACTTGTTGGATGTGCATTTGGTGTCTAGCTGTTTAATTACACAGTGATATTTTCACACATCATTATCTGATACAGGAAGGAATGTTCTGAATGACACTCTAATGATGAACAGCTGTTGTGACAACAGCCCAAGTGCTGGGGGGGAGGTGTTCACGAGGAATGGAACCCAATAATTTTTTTTTTTTGGGGGGGTGGTGTTTCATTCGTTACACCGTTCCAAGACAACTGTACCTGAATCCACGTTGGATCGAAGATCATCAGATAGTTGATGTTGATCATTTGTTGTTCCAGCTGGGGGTCTCATTAGATTTAACAGTGAAAGCATCAATATAAAGTGTTCAAGTTTAAATATGGTTTTGTGCCTGGGATTTGACACCGAGTCTGCTGTGCACAATTGTATAGGATAGACTATACAACTCTATTCCTATTAAATATTCTAGATATAATGACAGCCTAATGTGCTTATTGACACTATGATCTGGTAATGAAGTAACATGAGAAATACATTTTGTTTTCCATGTTACACCTGTAACTTTAAACAATACCAGAGGCTTGATGTAGCCTACTTCAACTTGAATATGGAGCTCAGAATTTCAAGTACTGGAATAGGGCTCCCTTGAAAATCAGACATTTCCTCAATTTGGTGCTTGAAAACCCCTTGTAATTATTGTACCCCATTTCTAAGTTCTCCTGTTCCCTTTATAATTATCATACATTTCATTTTGTGTTTTTTTTTTTTGTGATAGATGTGGCCACTTCTGTTTGTTTAATTTGTTTCCCACCCGCTTCAATTATTTATAAAGGTGTTGCACTACTCTGTAGCGGTAAAACCACCTGCGGGTTATTGTGAGGATAAAAACATCTAACACTGGTTTCAACTTGGCTTTCTATATAAATCCTTCCATTAAAAAAAGTAACCTGGTTTTTGGTCACTTCCTCATTATTAAAAACAGCAATGGTGTGTGTGCCTGCATTTTTTTTTTAACCTTTATTTAACTAGGCAAGTCAGTTAAGAACAAATACTTATTTTCAATTTCAGCCTAGGAACAGTGGGTTAACTGTCTTGTTCAGGGGCAGAATGACAGATTTGTACCTTGTCAGCTTGGGGATTTGAACTTGCAATCTTTTGGTTACTAGTCCAATGCTGTAACCACTAGGCTGTCGGGCCACGTTCACATTATTCTCACATATTTTACAATGTAATAATCATTTGAATCTCAATGCATTGGCAAGCCTATTATCATTCTTAAAGTACATTATTCTTAAAGTTCATTTTTCTTAAAGTGCATTTTTCTTAAAGTTGTAATGGCCTAGTTTTTTTTTCTACTCCTGTTGTATGCTTATGGGGAGGAGGCTTCTATATTTGGCCCTATTCGTACAATTATGTAAATTATACAAATGTATAACTTTCAGGTCCTTGTAAATTACAATTAAGTGCTTGAAAAAGTCCCTCAAAGTGCTTGAATATGACTTGCCAGTGTTTGTATGAGCCCTGCTTATTGGATGTACAGTCCTTAGCCTATAGGATGTACAGTCCTTAGCCTATAGGATGTACAGTCCTTAGCCTATAGGATGTACAGTCCTTAGCCTATAGGATGTACAGTCCTTAGCCTATAGGATGTACAGTCCTTAACCTATAGGATGTACAGTCCTTAGCCTATAGGATGTACAGTCCTTAGCCTATAGGATGTACAGTCCTTAGCCTATAGGATGTACAGTCCTTAGCCTATAGGATGTACAGTCCTTAGCCTATAGGATGTACAGTCCTTAGCCTATAGGATGTACAGTCCTTAACCTATAGGATGTACAGTCCTTAGCCTATAGGATGTACAGTCCTTAGCCTATAGGATGTACAGTCCTTAGCCTATAGGATGTACAGTCCTTAGCCTATAGGATGTACAGTCCTTAACCTATAGGATGTACAGTCCTTAACCTATAGGATGTACAGTCCTTAACCTATAGGATGTACAGTCCTTAGCCTATAGGATGTACAGTCCTTAACCTATAGGATGTACAGTCCTTAACCTATAGGATGTACAGTCCTTAGCCTATAGGATGTATAGTCCTTAGCCTATAGAATGTACAGTCCTTAGCCTATAGGATGTACAGTCCTTAACCTATAGGATGTACAGTCCTTAACCTATAGGATGTACAGTCCTTAACCTATAGGATGTACAGTCCTTAGCCTATAGGATGTATAGTCCTTAGCCTATAGGATGTACAGTCCTTAACCTATAGGATGTACAGTCCTTAGCCTATAGGATGTATAGTCCTTAGCCTATAGGATGTACAGTCCTTAACCTATGTGATAGTATGTGTGGAGTTATGAGTCAATATGCATGTATTCACATTCATTCCTCCAAGTACACATGTTGAACTGCATGAAAATCCTTGTTGTTTTTGTTTCAAACCATTTTAGATTTTTTTTTTTTTAATGCCAACGTCACACATTGACCCCATTATGAATAGAGAGACCCATGTAGACGACGGAGTATTTCATACCTGCTCTGAATGGAGCCGAGAATTCACCCAGGTGGCCAATAAACGGGTGTTAGGACGTTGAAAACAAACATCTTCTCCATACAGGTAAAACCATGAAAGGGAAGGAGTGTGATGGCCTACGCTAGCCAACAGGGAGATAGCTAAGCTAGTTAAGTGAGGTTAGTTTGGGCCCCGGTATAAAGCCCCTGGGTAAGTTGTAAACCTCAGATGGTACTGGGCTAACAGAGCCTACTGTAACTATTACAAGGTCTCAATGTAGTAAGATAAATAGTAGGACCCAGGTGGGTCTATATTAAGGCTGGTCACTGGGAGAATCCAGGTAGGTCTATGTTAAGGCTGGTCACTGGGAGAATCCAAGTAGGTCTCTATTAAGGCTGGTCACTGGGAGAATCCAGGTAGGTCTATATTAAGGCTAGTCACTGGGAGAATCCAGGTAGGTCTATATTAAAGGCTGGTCACTGGGAGAATCCAGGTAGATCTATATTAAGGCTGGTCACTGGGAGAATCCAGGTAGGTCTATATTAAAGGCTGGTCACTGGGAGAATCCAGGTAGGTCTATATTAAGGCTGGTCACTGGGAGAATCCAGGTAGGTCTATATTAAGGCTGGTCACTGGGAGAATCCAGGTAGGTCTATATTAAGACTGGTTACTGGGAGAACCCAGGTAGGTCTATATTAAGGCTGGTCACTGGGAGAATCCAGGTAGGTCTATGTTAAGGCTGGTCACTGGGAGAATCCAGGTAGGTCTATCTTAAGGCTGGTCACTGGGAGAATCCAGGTAGGTCTATATTAAAGGCTGGTCACTGGGAGAATCCAGGTAGATCTATATTAAGGCTGGTCACTGGGAGAATCCAGGTAGATCTATATTAAAGGCTGGTCACTGGGAGAATCCAGGTAGGTCTATATTAAGGCTGGTCACTGGGAGAACCCAGGTAGGTCTATATTAAGGCTGGTCACTGGGAGAACCCAGGTAGGTCTATATTAAGGCTGGTCACTGGGATAATCCAGGTGGGTCTATATTAAGGCTGGTCACTGGGAGAATCCAGGTAGGTCTATATTAAGGCTGGTCACTGGGAGAACCCTGGTAGGTCTATATTAAGGCTAGTCACTGGGAGAATCCAGGTAGGTCTATATTAAGGCTGGTCACTGGGAGAATCCAGGTAGGTCTATATTAAGGCTGGTCACTGGGAGAATCCAGGTAGGTCTATATTAAGGCTGGTCACTGGGAGAATCCAGGTAGGTCTATATTAAGGCTAGTCACTGGGAGAATCCAGGTAGGTCTATATTAAGGCTGGTCACTGGGAGAATCCAGGTAGGTCTATATTAAGGCTGGTCACTGGGAGAATCCAGGTAGGTCTATATTAAGGCTGGTCACTGGGAGAATCCAGGTAGGTCTATGTTAAGACTGGTCACTGGGAGAATCCAGGTAGGTCTATGTTAAGGCTGGTCACTGGGAGAACCCTGGTAGGTCTATATTAAGGCTGGTCACTGGGAGAATCCAGGTAGGTCGTCTATATTAAGGCTGGTCACTGGGAGAACCCAGGTAGGTCTATATTAAGGCTGGTCACTGGGAGAATCCAGGTAGGTCTATATTAAGGCTGGTCACTGGGAGAATCCAGGTAGGTCTATATTAAGGCTGGTCACTGGTAGGTCTATGTTAAGGCTGGTCACTGGGAGAACCCTGGTAGGTCTATGTTAAGGCTGGTCACTGGGAGAATCCAGGTAGGTCTATATTAATGCTGGTCACTGGTAGGTCTATATTAAGGCTGGTCACTGGGAGAATCCAGGTAGGTCTATATTGAGGCTGGTCACTGGTAGGTCTATATTAAGGCTGGTCACTGGGAGAACCCAGGTAGGTCTATATTAAGGCTGGTCACTGGGAGAATCCAGGTAGGTCTATATTAAGGCTGGTCACTGGTACAACACCTAGGCTATGTGTCCTAAAGATCAGACAGTATGAAATTCAACTTATCTTTCCTGGCAGTACACATCTCCCAGCAGAACGTTTAACCAGAGACGATACAGCAACAATTAACCGTATTTAATTGTGTTTTTCCCCCCGAATATTAAAGACCGCCAACTGTTGATGCCAAGGTGTGACCTTGATCAAAACACTCCACCGTGTCTCCATGTCGACGGGCTTGTAAACCAACAAGGCTGTAAACAAAACCTGTGGTGACACGTCTACGTCCCAAACAGCACCCTGTTCCCTCCGTTGCGTACTACTTTTGACCAGAGCCCTATGTGTAGTGCACTATGCAGGAAATAGGGTGTCATTTGGCACTCGGGGAAACAGTAAATCATCGCAGTGTTCCTCCCGGGTGTTGCTGTCAGAACAGTTTCATCATGATATTGACACTGTTATCAGAGTCCCAGGGAAGGAAGGAGGGAGCGACGCGTCGGTGATGCTGCCTGCTATCAAACTGTCACTCCGGGCGAGGAGCAAGGACTAATGTCATCCTTTAGAAGATGTCTGTAGCTCCTTCATTAGCAGTCATAACACATGTATCAGTGTTTTGTGACGTCCCGGCCCAGAGGCATCAACACTCTGTACTGTCTCCTCCCGCTTCTGACATGCTTTTATCTTCAACATTGCAACTAAGGGACAGTTCAAGATTTACTCCTAAAAGATAATTCGCACCCCCTTCCCAATATAAATATATATTTTTTTTCTTCACATGACCCTCCTCTTGTACTGTAAAGAAAATGTGCACCCCCTCCCATAGAATTAACTAAAAAATATTGTTTACAAGCACAAATAACAAAAACTGTATTAACCCAGTGTGACCCCCATGTTTATAAACGTGGATATCGACTTTGCTATTTCAGCATTTTTTTTTTTTGTGGCACAATCGATGGTACAAGATTGAGTGGTCGCCGACCACCGTGGACGAGCTCCCTCTCCCTGCCCGTCTCATTACACTACGATCAGAGCTGGCTGCAGAAAATGATCAGATACGGGGAAATCTGATTTTCAACACTTTGATGCCATATAAAATATATACAACATATTTTTTTCCAGCAACAGGTGTCTGTGCCAAAATGCACCACACAACAAATAAACAAAGTCTAAAGACTTCGTGTTAATGTCAAGCTATTTTAACGATGTTGGAATTATATTTTGGACGAACGTGTACATGCCTACAGGAGACTTTCCCAAGTAGCCTAATCAGATTAAAACATTTGTGATTGGTTGTGTTTATGCCACACATAAAAGGTAAATACATTTTGAAAAGTTAAAGGGCAAATATTTAGGCAATTTATTGTAGCGTTCTAGGTGGTTCTAGGTGGTTCTAGGTGGTTCTAGGTGTGCGAGGAAGCCGAGTGCTCGGATCGTAGAGGAAGCCGAGTGCACCTCTGCTGCTATTGGACCAGGTCTCTCTTGGAAAAGAGATGTTATCTCAATGAGAAAAAAAACCTGTATAAATAAAGGTAAAATAAAAAATAAAATGAATCTTTCCTGAGGGAGCATACACGGCCACGTTCTTATAGGACGACTATTATCCGCAACAGACAGCGCATCTCAGTATCAGAAGTAAAAGAATACAGGCAGACTAGCCTGCTACAGTGCCTTAATAGACTTTATAAACTGTCCAGAGAGACAGCCAGGTCACCCGTGATACAAATCAGTATTCAACGTCCATCCATATCTGAGAACGTCGAGAGACGCCTTGGAAACCGGCCACTGGGGGGCAACGGTGAGCGATGTTACCGTCAAGTAGGTTCTAGACAAGGCCTAGGCAACTCCAGTCCTTAGGGGCCTGAATGATGTCATACTTTTCATCCAGTCCCAGCTAACACACCTGTATCACCTGACTAGCCGTGATCTTCAGTTTAGAATACAATTGTATTAAATCAGCTGTGTTTGCCAGGGATGGGGGGTGGGGCTGGGGGATGGGGGGGGGGGGACGACGACACCATTCAGGCCCCCCCAGGACTGGAGTTGCCCTGTTCTAGACGTTGTGGACGGCGATGGTGGATGGGTATAAGCACATGCAAGCAGATCAGGGGAAATGTAGCTAGGATGGAAGAAAGTATACAGTAAAACCTGGAAATAGCGAAGGTAAACCAAGGGGGGAAGAAAAACAGACTACCGTCGCCTGTGACCCATTAAAAAAAACGGTTTGACCCCCCCCCAGTGAATTTTGAACTGTCTCTAATAAGAAGAGAAGACCCAATGATTGTTCCACTATAGTATGCATGCTCCATTAACGTTGGAAAATACCTGTTTCTAAAGATACAGCAGCTTTAGTTTTGTTACTTACTCTCTTTAGTTATAAAACACACATTTTACCAGCCACAACCTTTATGTCGGACGCTGCAGGTTCACGGGTTTCACCTTAAAAAAAAAAAAAATCAGAAAAGCTACGCTTCTTAACGGGCCAGAATTGTCCGTTTTGCTGTGCTTTTATTCATTGTTCTGATTTCTCCTCTCCTACCTGAAATTTAACAGAGGTTTTGTGAGGAGTACTGTTCCTCTGCTCGGCCAAGAGGATTTGTGAGGAGTACTGTTCCTCTGCTCAGCCCAGAGGTTTTGTGAGGGGTACTGTTCCTCTGCTCGGCCCAGAGGTTTTGTGAGGGGTACTGTTCCTCTGCTCGGCCCAGAGGTTTTGTGAGGGGTACTGTTCCTCTGCTCGGCCCAGAGGTTTTGTGAGGGGTACTGTTCCTCTGCTCGGCCCAGAGGTTTTGTGAGGGGTACTGTTCCTCTGCTCAGCCCAGAGGTTTTGTGAGGAGTACTGTTCCTCTGCTCGGCCCAGAGGTTTTGTGAGGAGTACTGTTCCTCTGCTCGGCCCAGAGGATTTGTGAGGGGTACTGTTCCTCTGCTCGGCCCAGAGGTTTTGTGAGGGGTACTGTTCCTCTGCTCGGCCCAGAGGTTTTGTGAGGGGTACTGTTCCTCTGCTCGGCCCAGAGGTTTTGTGAGGAGTACTGTTCCTCTGCTCGGCCCAGAGGATTTGTGAGGAGTACTGTTCCTCTGCTCAGCCCAGAGGATTTGTGAGGAGCACTGTTCCTCTGCTCGGCCCAGAGGTTTTGTGAGGGGTACTGTCCCTCTGCTCGGCCCAGAGAATTTGTGAGGGGTACTGTTCCTCTGCTCGGCCCAGAGGTTTTGTGAGGAGTACTGTTCCTCTGCTCGGCCCAGAGGATTTGTGAGGAGTACTGTTCCTCTGCTCGGCCCAGGGGATTTGTGAGGGGTACTGTTCCTCTGCTCGGCCCAGGGGATTTGTGAGGAGTACTGTTCCTCTGCTCGGCCCAGAGGATTTGTGAGGAGCACTGTTCCTCTGCTCGGCCCAGAGGTTTTGTGAGGGGTACTGTTCCTCTGCTCGGCCCAGAGGTTTTGTGAGGAGCACTGTTCCTCTGCTCGGCCCAGAGGTTTTGTGAGGGGTACTGTTCCTCTGCTCGGCCCAGAGGTTTTGTGAGGAGTACTGTTCCTCTGCTCGGCCCAGAGGTTTTGTGAGGAGTACTGTTCCTCTGCTCGGCCCAGAGGTTTTGTGAGGAGTACTGTTCCTCTGCTCGGCCCAGAGGATTTGTGAGGAGTACTGTTCCTCTGCTCGGCCCAGAGGTTTTGTGAGGAGTACTGTTCCTCTGCTCGGCCCAGAGAATTTGTGAGGAGCACTGTTCCTCTGCTCGGCCCAGAGGTTTTGTGAGGAGCACTGTTCCTCTGCTCGGCCCAGAGGTTTTGTGAGGGGTACTGTCCCTCTGCTCGGCCCAGAGAATTTGTGAGGGGTACTGCTCCTCTGCTCGGCCCAGAGGTTTTGTGAGGGGTACTGTCCCTCTGCTCGGCCCAGAGGTTTTGTGAGGAGTACTGTTCCTCTGCTCGGCCCAGAGGATTTGTGAGGAGCAGTGCCCCTCTGCGCTTCCCCTACGCTGCACAGGCCAGAGGCCCTACAGTAATCAATGTTGATGAATGAGGAGGAAGGCTCTTTATTCCAGGCTGCGCTGAATAGAAAGTTTCCATTATCTCTCACAGTGTATGCACTCTATCACAGTGACAGGGTTGAGGCAAACCACACTCCATTGCCCTCACTCTGTGGTCCGCACCTAACTTCATCTGTCTGCTAAGAAAAGAAGCACAAGGAGAGGGAGACGACTGTTAAAATAACACTGCCTGCCTACACACACAAAGCAATACACCAATGAACACCTTCTATCTCCAAAACCTGTCACTTTTCAGGAAATGGTGGAAAAAGAACTGCCATATTTTACCATTGATGAACATACAATCATAAAACTTCAGAACCTATTCTGAATATTACATCTTGGTCCTAGAGCCATGAAATCTTCAGAGCACATGATGAGGAGTTTCTGCTTTTAACTTATGTACAAACTGGAAATTGGCTAAAATTGAGTTATTAGGTTTTCATCCGACAGCAACGCTATAGTAGTTTTGATTGTTAAAATAACACTGACCAACGATACATAACCCATACCCTTACAGCGTTCAACTGCCTGCCAATAAAGATACAAACAAACAGTGAATACAGATGTAGGATCTTAATTTGATCACTCTTTTGTTGCTGAGAATTTTCTTGCACAGCAGTAAATGCAAACTTGTAGTGTATTCAACGTTTAAAAAGGCTTCTAAAGATTGTAATTTCCACTTTAAAATTTGTCCTAACGGAAAATGTATCAACCTCTACAAAGAATGTCCATTAATTCGAATCCACATAACAATTTACATTTCCTGTTTGCTGCAGGATTATTTTCCTGCTGTAGTAAACTGGCTCAAATGAAGATCCTACATCTGTACATATCTACAGTATACATGATATTCTGGCCAAAAAGATGTGAGCATCTGGTTATTCGGGAATATACCACAAACAAAAGTACTGCACTATATAGGGAATAGGGTGCTATGGGCTCTGGTCAAAAGTAGTACACTATATAGGGAATAGGGTGCTATGGGCTCTGGTCAAAAGTAGTACACTATATAGGGAATAGGGTGCTATGGGCTCTGGTCAAAAGTAGTACACTATATAGGGAATAGGGTGCTATGGGCTCTGGTCAAAAGTACTGCACTATAAAGGGAATAGGGTGCGATTTGGTACCAAAACATTACCAGTAACAATAGACACATCATTACTGTGTGTCCGTCTGCTGCTGCTGTTTTGGAGAATCATTATCGTTTCATGTATCTGGTGTTTGAGACTTTTCTTTAGTACAGACCAGGGTCACACACTTCTCCATTAGTGTCATTAGGAGATGAGTCCCAAATGCCCTCCTTAGTCCCTTTTTTTTAGTGCACCACCCTGTATGTGGCCTGTTCTACACTACCTACCTATCGCAGATCTATAGAATTATAGCACAGCTAGGTCCACAGGGTTCTGGTCAAAAGTAGTGCACTATGTAGGGAATAGGGCGCCATTCAGGATGTACTCTGTATGTAGACGGGGCTATACTAGCCTACCTACCGTAGATCTGTACTATATAACACGCAAACCACAATGGCTGCTGCTAAAATCTGGTTGAAGGAGATTGAGGACAACCATCATAATTATAATCCTGTATATTTTCAGCGGGGTGAAATCTTTTATTATAAATATATTTTCAGCCGTTGGAAATCTTTTATTCTTTTATTATTTGGAACAAGAAGGCTTTTAGTATTTCACTGTGTACTGTACCTAGCACTCAGAGGTGACTCACGGTTTCTCAAGTGCACAACGCAGCTCGGGGGTTAAGTCATCTCAGAGTCCAAAAATGTACCCCCCCCCCCATCCACTCCCCTCCCCTCAAAAAAGGAAATTATTTTTCTCTCTCTCGTTCTGGTTTAGAGCCATCTAGTCTCTTGTTCTGGTCTAGAGCCATCTAGTTTTGGTGTTGGGTGTCTGCTTGGCGCGGCAGTAGATATGTGATTCCACTGCTCGTCCGCCCACTCCTTGGTCTATCATTGAATTTTTTTCTCATTTAATTTTAGGCTTCTAGAGGCGAGTTGCTTTGTTCTGGGGCGTGTGTACCAAATGACACCCTATTCCCCCACATAGGGAACTAGGGTATGTACCAGGGCCACTATACAGGGAATAGGGTGTAATTTGAGATGCAGTCAGAGTCAGTTTTTTTTTCCTCTGAGCAACAACAGATGTCTCGTTAGACAGGAAAAAAGCGACAGGAGGAGACAAGGCGAGGGCCCCCAGGACTCAGTAAATGTAATAATTAATATCAATATACTTCTACAAAAGAATCAGGGACTGGCTTCAGACGTCCTTTCAAGTCGAATGATAAAACCAATCATGTCTAATTTTCCATCGCCTCTTTGTTTTGTATCTTTCCCTCGGGGGAAGGAGTGGAGAGCTGGAGCTTAGTTCTGTCGATGGATGATGAGGCATTTCCACAAGACCACGTCAGCATCTTTGTCACCAACAGTAAAGGTTTAGGATCTTAATTTGACCAGTTTTCTCACACAGGAAAATAATCTTGCAGCAACAGGAAATGTGAATTATTGTGTGGAATATAAACAATGGACATTTTTGTAAGGGGGTTGAGGGGATTTTTAGTTAGGTCAAGTCTGACATTTTTTTTATAAATTACTTTAGAAGCCTTTTTTAAACCTTGAATACACTGCAAGTTTACATTTCCTGCAACAACAGGGTGATCAAATTAAGATCCTACATCTGTATACTGTTGATATAGAAGTTTAATGTTAAAATGTTTACATGAAAGATAATCAACATGACAAGTTAGATAGATAGATAGATAGATAGATGAATAGACTGATAGAAAGATGTTTTCACAGATCACACTACTGTGTACAAAAGAAACTCAAAATAACAAAATGCCACAGACACAACAACAACAAAACACACAACAGGTATGGGGAGAGAAACAGTGCAGTCTGCTGAGGAATGAGTCTCAGCGGATGACGAGCAGAACACTTTCCCAAATAGTGCCCTATTACCCTGGTCAATAAGGGGGTAGCGTGCCATAGGGCCCTGGTCAAAAGTAGTGCACTTTATATAGGGAATAGGGTGTTATAGGGTCCTGGTCAAAAGTAGTGCACTTTATATAGGGAATAGGGTGTTATAGGGTCCTGGTCAAAAGTAGTGCACTTTATATAGGGAATAGGGTGTTATAGGGC
Organism: Salmo trutta; assembly: GCF_901001165.1. Taxonomy (NCBI): domain Eukaryota; kingdom Metazoa; phylum Chordata; class Actinopteri; order Salmoniformes; family Salmonidae; genus Salmo; species Salmo trutta. The sequence continues at coordinate 43,523,792 of NC_042982.1, read as the reverse complement.
CCTGGTCAAAAGTAGTGCACTATATAGGGAGTAGGGTGCAATTTGAGACACAGTCGATGACTATAGTCACCATAACCTTCAGATAGCCTGGGTTGATGGTTAATAGAGCCAAGGACACTTGAGTTGTGATAGCCTTGCTCCCTGCTGGTAGACAGGTTGCTCTACACCATCTCCAGCTGGCCTCTTAATTACTGCTCTCCACTACCAGTGAAGCTACAGAAACCTATTAGAAAACACATTCAATCTAACGTATCTGTCATGCCCTGATCTGTTTCACCTGTCTTTGTGCTTGTCTCCACCGCCCCCCCCCTCCAGGTGTAGCCCCATCTTCCCTATTATCCCCTGTGTTTTTTGTTTGTCTGTTGCCAGTTCGTCTTGTTTGTCAAGCTTACCAGCGTTTGTCCTCTCAGCTCCTGTTTTTTCCCAGCCTCTCTTTTTCTCGCCCTCCTGGTTTTTGACCCTTGCCTGTCCTGACCCTGAACCCGCCCGCCTGACCCTGAGCCTTCCTGCCGTCCTGTTCCTTTTCCCCTATCTGGATTTCTGACCTCTGCCTGACCCTGAGCCTTCCTGCCGTCCTGTTCCTTTGCCTCTGTTGCTGTAATAAACATTGTTACTTCAACACGGTCTGCATCTGGGTCCCAACTTCCTCCTGATAGTACCGGTGAAGCTACAGAAGCATATTGGAAAACACATTTAACCCAACGTACCAGTTAAGCAAAATTACTGTTGTTTGACAATCCAAAAATGGTCCATTATAAATTCGCAATCTGGGTCAGGTTGACATCATTTCAAAGCCTGTTCTATTACCAACATGACTAGCTAAATTATAAAATATGATCTTACAGTTCTAAGCTTTCACAATGTAATTCAGGGAAACAGATGGTAATTTTGGTGGCATAGAAGGAGTCACGAGTGCTTTCAGGCTTGTGTGCATTCAGGCTTGTGTGCATTCATGTGCATTCAGGCCTGTGTGCATTCAGGCTTGTGTGCATTCAGGCTTATGTGCATTTGTGTGCATTCAGGCTCGTGTGAATTCATGTGCATTCAGGCTTGTGTGCATTCAGGCTTGTGTGCATTCAGGCTTATGTGCATTCGTGTGCATTCAGGCTCGTGTGAATTCATGTGCATTCAGGCTTGTGTGCATTCAGGCTTGTGTGCATTCAGGCTTATGTGCATTCGTGTGCATTCAGGCTCGTGTGAATTCATGTGCATTCAGGCTTGTGTGCATTCAGGCCCGTGTGCATACAGGCTTATGTGCATTCAGGCGTATGTGCATTCAGGCTTGTGTGCATTCGTGTGCATTCAAGCTCACGTGAATTAATGTGCATTCAGAATTAATGTGCGTTCAGGCTCGTGTGCCACAGCAAATGTTCTTCACAATAGAAAACATAGTCTCATTCTGTTCAGAATAACCCAGAGTATGACACATGCCATCTGGTAACTGTACATCAAACAAACATAGTGACCATAAATGTTGACACTGTATATTACATTCGTTTTTGATATGGAAATGTGAAGTGAACATTTGGATTCATGTGTGGCTCGGCTTGCTTGTGATGACATCAAAGCTGTATTTATTATAATCCTCAACATCTCATCTTTCAAAATACATCGAGTCCTCTTTATTTAGAAGCATTTCCCCATCACTCAGACAACAAAATATTTGACCAATCATCAGGAAGGGATTGAGAGCAACTTATTGTCTCAGGTTCAGACCGGCTGTCAGTCAAAACCCGTTACAGAGCTGTGAAGCAGAGAGCCTGAGGTCTGACGTCATGTATAGCATGTTACTGTACAGCCACTGTGTACCAATTTAGGCATTTATCAGTGTCCCAAATCTGCTATATTCAACCTGTATACAGGTAGAAGAGTGAAGGGGTTATGCTATAGAATGAAACCTATTATAAAACATATTCAACCATATCTTCAACCACAATTAAAACTCACATTGAACTCCCTCCCTCACTGAACAACATCTACTAAAACACATTCAACGCAATGTTTAACCACAACAGAAACCTTTTAAAATACACATTTAAACCAGCATTTAACCACAACAGAAACCTATTAAAATACACATTTAAACCAGCATTTAACCACAACAGAAACCTATTAAAATACACATTTAAACCAGCGTTTAACCACAACAGAAACCTATTAAAATACACATTTAAACCAGCATTTAACCACAACAGAAACCTATTAAAATACACATTTAAACCAGCATTTAACCACAACAGAAACCTATTAAAATACACATTTAAACCAGCGTTTAACCACAACAGAAACCTATTAAAAAACACATTCAACCCAATGTTTAACCACAACAGAAACCTATTAGCAGCTTTCCCCAACAGAGGATGGCTTTCACTTCAGCAGTAATAAATTCATGAACTTCTTTGAGGAAAATATCATGATCATTAGAAAGCAAATTACGGACTCCTCCTTAAATCTGCGAATTCCTCCAAAGCTCCATTGTCCTAAGTCTGCACAACTCTGCCAGGACCTAGGATCAAGGGAGACACTAAAGTGTTTTAGTACTATATCTCTTGACACAATGATGAAAATAATCATGGCCTCTAAACCTTCAAGCTGCATACTGGACCCTATTCCAACTAAACTACTGAAAGAGCTGCTTCCTGTGCTTGGCCCTCCTATATTGAACATAATAAACGGCTCTCTATCCACCGGATGTGTACCAAACTCATTAAAAGTGGCAGTAATAAAGCCTCTCTTGAAAAATCCAAACCTTGACCCAGAAAATCTAAAAAACTATCGGCCTATATTGAATCTTCCATTCCTTCCAAAAATTTTTGAAAAAGCTGTTGCACAGCAACTCACTGCCTTCCTGAAGACAAATAATGCATACGAAACGCTTCAGTCTGCAAACTTTCTACTTTTAAACTCGGACAAAACAGAGATGCTTGTTCTAGGTCCCAAGAAACAAAGAGATCTTCTGTTGAATCTGACAATTAATCTGGATGGTTGTACAGTCGTCTCAAATAAAACTGTGAAGGACCTCGGCGTTACTCTGGACCCTGATCTCTCTTTTGAAGAACATATCAAGACTGTTTCAAGGACAGCTTTTTTCCCATCTACGAAACATTGCAAAAATCTGAAACTTTCTGTGCAAAAATCATGCAGAAAAATGAATCCATGCTTTCGTTACTTCTAGGCTGGACTACTGCAATGCTCTACTTTCCGGCTACCCGGATAAAGCACTAAACAAACTTCAGTTAGTGCTAAATACGGCTGCTAGAATCCTGACTAGAACCAAAACATTTGATCATATTACTCCAGTGCTAGCCTCCCTACACTGGCTTCCTGTTAAGGCAAGGGCTGATTTCAAGGTTTTACTGCTAACCTACAAAGCATTACATGGGCTTGCTCCTACCTATCTTTCCGATTTGGTCCTGCCGTACATACTTACATGTACGCTATGGTCACAAGATGCAGGCCTCCTAATTGTCCCTAGAATTTCTAAGCAAACAGCTGGAAGCAGGGCTTTCTCCTATAGAGCTCAATTTTTATGGAATGGTCTGCCTACCCATCTGAGAGACGCAGACTCAGTCTCAACCTTTAAGTCTTTACTGAAGACTCATCTCTTCAGTAGGTCCTATGATTGAGTGTAGTCTAGCCCCGGAGTGTGAAGGTGAATGTAAAGGCTCTGGAGCAACGAACCACCCTTGCTGTCTCTGCCTGGCCGGTTCCCCTCTCTCCACTGGGATTCTCTGCCTCTAACCCTATTGCAGGGGCTGAATCACTGGCTTACTGGTGCTCTTCCATGCCGTCCCTAGGAGGGGTGCGTCACTTGAGTGGGTTGAGTCACTGACGTGGTCTTCCTGTCTGGGTTGGCGCCCCCCCTTGGGTTGTGCCATGGCGGAGATCTTTGTGGGCTATACTTGGCCTTGTCTCAGGATGGTAAGTTGGTGAAGATAACCCTCTAATGGTGTGGGGGCTGTGCTTTGGCAAAGGTGGGTGGGGTTATATCATGCCTGTTTGGCCCTGTCCGGGGGTATCATCAGATGGGGCCACAGTGTCTCCTGACCCCTCCTGTCTCAGCCTCCAGTATTTATGCTGCAGTAGTTTATGTGTCGGGGGGCTAGGGTCAGTCTGTTATATCTGGAGTATTTCTCCTGTCTTATCCGGTGTCCTGTGTGAATTTAAGTATGCTCTATCTAATTCTCTCTTTCTCTCTTTCTTTCACTCAGAGGACCTGAGCCCTTGGACCATGCCTCAGGACTACCTGGCCTCATGACTCCTTGCTGTCCCCAGTCCACCTGGCCGTGCTGCTGCTCCAGTTTCAACTGTTCTGCCTGCGGCTATGGAACCCTGACCTGTTCACCGGACGTACTACCTGTCCCAGAACTGCTGTCCCAGACCTGCTGGAACCCTGACCTATTCACCGGACGTGCTACCTGTCCCAGACCTGCTGTTTTCAACTCTCTAGAGACAGCAGGAGCGGTAGAGATACTCTCAATGATCGGCTATGAAAAAGCCAACTGACATTTACTCTTGAGGTTATTATTATTTGACCCTGCTGGTCATTTATGAACATTTAAACATCTTGGCCATGTTCTGTTATAATCTCCACCCGGCACAGCCAGAAGAGGACTGGCCACCCTTCATAGCCTGGTTCCTCTCTAGGTTTCTTCCTAGGTATTGGCCTTTCTAGGGAGTTTTTCCTAGCCACCGTGCATCTACACCTGCATTGCTTGCTGTTTGGGGTTTTAGGCTGGGTTTCTGTACAGCACTTTGAGATATCAGCTGATGTAAGAAGGGCTTTATAAATACATTTGATTTGATTTGATTTGATATTAAAAACACATTCAATACTATGTTTAACCACAACAGAAACCTTTTAAAAAACACATATTACCCAGCATTCAGCATTCCGCTAAATTACTATTATTAATCTTTGTGCTATTATCAGGTATTTTAGTGGAGTTTTCTTTTTTCTTTTTTTTAAATGAATTTGTCATGTTGCTTTTTTGTTTTCTCTTGCACTGAAAATAAATGAAAACTCCACAAAAATATCTGAAAAGAACATTCCAAAACAACATTTCTGTTTTACGTTTGACTTCAGGACTAACATTAGACTAATAACACTAAGGGTGCTTCTCAAATGGCATCCTATTCACCGTACAGTGCACTACTTTTGACCAGGACCCTATGGGTGCACTACAGGAAATAGGGTACCAATTGGGACTTAGCCCTGAACTGAAGTGAACTCAATCTGTTTTTCATTGAGTATGTCGGTGATCCAGTTTGGGAACATTGTGGACCAATAACAATATAGCTGACTACAGCAGCAGTCTAATATGTTGTGTGCACAGTCAGACACCGGTTATTTCCCTGCTGAGTGCCTCCACAACATCCCCTCTACCTATCCCTCAACGCATGGAGCAATTTCCAGTGGAAAACTGATCAAATACAAAGCCCTCTAAACCTGAGGTGTGATCACATGTCCAGATAACTAGAGAAGAAGAGAAAAAGAGTGTAGGTACCATGAACCTCTACTGAACTGACACAGAGAGAAGAAGAGTGTAGGTACCATGAACCTCTACTGAACTGACACAAAGAGAAGAAGAGTGTAGGTACCATGAACCTCTACTGAACTGACACAGAGAGAAGAAGAGTGTAGGTACCATGAACCTCTACTGAACTGACACAGAGAGAAGAAGAGTGTAGGTACCATGAACCTCTACTGAACTGACACAGAGAGAAGAAGAGTGTAGGTACCATGAACCTCTACTGAACTGACACAGAGAGAAGAAGAGCGAGAGAAACAGAGAGAGAGAGAGAGAGAGAGAGAGAGAGGAAACAGAGAGAGAGAGAACAGGAGAGAGAGAGAGAGAGGAGAGAGAAACAGAGAGAGAGAGAGAGAAACAGAGAGAGAGAGAGAGAGAGAGAGAGAGAGAGAGAAGAGAGAGAGAGAGAGAGAGAGAGGAGGAGAGAGAGAGAGAGAGAGAGAGAGAGAGAGAGAGGGACAGGGAGAGAGAGAGAGAGAGAGAGAGAGAGAGAGAGAGAGAGAGAGAGGGACAGAGAGAGAGAGAGAGGGACAGAGAGAGAGAGAGAGAGAGAGAGAGAGAGAAACACAGAGAGAGTAGAATCAAACTGCCATATAAGAGATAATGAAGGACAGCAGAAACAAACTGCTGGTGATTCTCTGATCCAAATCTACGCAGACGACACCATTTTGTACTCTTCTGGCCCTTCTTTGGACACTGTGTTAACTAACCTCCAGACGAGCTTCAATGCCATACAACACTCCTTCCTTGGCCTCCAACTGCTCTTAAATGCTAGTAAGACTAAATGCATGCTCTTCAAACGATCGCTGCCCGCACCCGCCCGCCCGTCCAGCATCACTAGTCTGGACGGTTCTGACTTAGAATATGTGGACAACTACATATACCTAGGTGTCTGGTTAGACTGTAAACTCTCCTTCCAGACTCACATCAAATATCTCCAATCCAAAATTAAATCTAGAATCGGCTTCCTATTTCGCAACAAAGCATCCTTCACTCATGCTGCCAAACATACCCTCGTAAAACTGACTATCCTACCGATCCTTGACTTCGGCGATGTCATTTACAAAATAGCCTCCAACACTCTACTCAGCAAATTGGATGCAGTCTATCACAGTGCCATCCGTTTTGTCACCAAAGCCCCGTATACTACCCACCACTGTGACCTGTATGCTCTCGTTGGCTGGTCCTCGCTACATATTCGTCACCAAACCCACTGGCTCCAGGTCATCTATAAGTCTTTGCTAGGTAAAGCCCCGCCTTATCTCAGCTCACTGGTCACCATAGCAGCACACACCCGTAGCACGCGCTCCAGCAGGTATATTTCACTGGTCACCCCCAAAGCCAATTCCTCCTTTGGCCGCCTTTCCTTACAGTTCTCTGCTGCCAATGACTGGAACGAACTGCAAAAATCGCTGAAGCTGGAGACTCATATATCCCTCACTAACTTTAAGGATTGGCTGTCAGAGCAGCTTGCAGATCATTGCACCTGTACATAGCTCATCTGTATATAGCCCACCCAACTACCTCATCCCCATGTTGTTATTTCGTTTTTGCTCCTTTCCACCCCAGTTTCTCTATTTGCACATTCATCTTCTGCACATCTATCACTCCAGTGTTAATGCTAAATTGTAATTACTTCGCCACCATGGCCTATTTATTGCCTTAACTCCCTAATCTTACCTCATTTGCACACACTGTATATAGACTTTTCTATTGTGTTATTGACTGTAGGTTCGTTTACTCCATGTGTAACTCTGTTGTTGTTGTTTGTGTCGCACTGCTTTGCTTTATCTTGGACAGGTCGCAGTTGTAAATGAGAACTTGTTCTCAACTGGCCTACCTGGTTAAATAAAGGTGAAGAGGAGAGAGGAGAGATAATGACGGATAGCAGAAACAAACTACGAGAGGAAGGATAATGAAGAATAGGAGAAACAAACTGCCAGAAGAAAGATAATGAAGGATAGCAGAAACAATCTGCCAGTTGCACAACTGAATGTATTCAACTGAAAGGTGTCTTCCACATTTAACCCAACCTCTCTGAATGAGAGCGGTGCAGGGGGCAGCCTTAATCGACGTCATCGGCGCCCAGGAAGAAATTGTTGTTGTTGGGGGTTTTAACTGCCTTGCTCAACGGCAGAACAGCAGTTTTTTCCACCTTCTCTGCTCGGGTACTCAAACCAGCGACCTTTCAGTTATTGACCCAACTGTTAGACTACCTGGTACAGTGGAAGCTAAATATCTCCGTAACATCAAGATCCACCACCATATTTTACTGTAGCTATGAGGGACTGTTCTGCATATTGTTTTGTTTTTCAACTCGCAGCCAAGAGCTCTATTTTCATGTCATCTGACCATAGCACTGGTTGTAATCCAAGTGCCAATGCCATTTAGTAAACTCCAAGGCGGTGCTTTACTAAACACCAGGCGGTGCTTTACTAAACTCCAGGCGGTGCTTTAGTAAACACCAGGCGGTGCTTTAGTAAACACCAGGTGGTGTTTAGTAAACACCAGGCGGTGCTTTAGTAAACACCAGGCGGTGCTTTAGCAAACACCAGGCGGTGCTTTAGCAAACACCAGGCGGTGCTTTAGCAAACACCAGGCGGTGCTTTAGTAAACACCAGGCGGTGTTTAGTAAACACCAGGCGGTGCTTTAGTAAACACCAGGCGGTGTTTTAGTAAACACCAGGCGGTGTTTAGTAAACACCAGGCGGTGCTTTAGTAAACACCAGGCGGTGCTTTAGTAAACACCAGGCGGTGCTTTAGTAAACACCAGGCAGTGCTATGGTCAGATGAGTTTAGAAGGTTAATTTGTAAGATGCAGCACTTTTCAATCTTAATAGCCAATAGGGAGCATAGCAAGTGAGCATCAAATGAACTCTGACATAAAAAAGCTTCATTTGTCAAGACAGGAACATACTCCCACTGTCTGACAGTACACTACATATACTCAGAGTATATCCATTTCAATGAAGCACACTGTCTGCATCTCAAAAGGCACCCTAATCCCTACAGGGGCCCTGGTAAAAAAGTAGTGCACTATATAGGGAGTAGGGTGCCATTTTGGAGGCAAGTTCTGTTTGCTTGAGAAAAGGATAATTTGTTATTCTCAGCTCTGTTAAATCACTTTCAATAGAGTTGAGTGGGGAAGTCACCCCACACTGTTTGCATTCAACTGTGAATTCCTGGGATTTTAATTAGAAGTTAATTTCGCGTCATTATACAATTGCAAACGATATGTAAATTAGGATCCTCACAGGTTCCTCACTTTTGGGTTAAAGGGGCAAGCTGCAGTTCAAACAACACCAGACACTGTATTTTTCTTACCCTGCCATTGTTTTGGTTAACAGCTGAGGGATGGTTTTGGAGAAATTGATGTACAAACAGCAGACTGCCCCTTTAACTGATATACCAATGAGATATTTCCCCAGTATATGTGAGATATATGCACAGATGGACTGAATATCCATATTATTACCTCTATTGGTTACACAACTGACTGGCACACAAGGGTGGCAGTGTGTCCCTATGGGCCCTGGTCAAAAATAGTGCACTATATAGGGAATAGCGTGCCAGTTGCCATGCAACCATAAACTCATTTACATGAGATATAGAAAAGCACATTACCTGAAAACTGAGATGGAATAATGCTATTGAGGTACATTAAATCAAAATACAAATGTGATGTAATTTCTGAGGCGATGTTGAAGTGTTATTATTTTATTTTTTACATAATTAATCCAAGGGAGATTACCTGAGAAACTTTGTAGCCGGAGCTTTGTAGCCTAGCCAAGACAATTTTCTCTCTCTCTCTCTCTCTCTCTCTCTCTCTCTCTCTCTCTCTCTCTCTCTCTGTCTCTCTCTCTCTGTGTGTGTGTGTGTGTGTGTGTGTGTGTGTGTGTGTGTGTGCGCGCGTGCATGTGTGTGTGTGTTTTGTGTGTGTGGGATTTAGTCAGGGAATTAAAGACAGTTCTGTCTTTCAGTCTGCAACACCTGTCTCATACAACATTACTGAAGAGGAGTAATTATCGGATGTGAGAAGACTAGAGTGTTTCCCAAATGGAACCCTATTCTATACATGGTGCACTATATAGTACCCACTACTTATGGGGGAAATAGAGGGCCATTTGAGATGAAGGCTGTAGTAGTAGGTTGAGATGAAGGCTGTAGTAGTAGGTTGAGATGAAGGCTGTCGTAGTAGATTGAGATGAAGGCTGTAGTAGTAGGTTGAGATGAAGGCTGTAGTAGTAGATTGAGATGAAGGCTGTAGTAGTAGGTTGAGATGAAGGCTGTAGTAGTAGATTGAGATGAAGGCTGTAGTAGTAGGTTGAGATGAAGGCTGTAGTAGTAGGTTGAGATGAAGGCTGTAGTAGTAGTTTGAGATGAAGGCTGTAGTAGTAGGTTGGTTACACCTCTTCATCACCAATCACAAGAGACAAATGGATTGGAGGCCAAAACACCCCGATACATGACATCACATGACATATTCATAAAGAGGCGATTGTGACATAATAATTGTGACATAATGTCATTGGTTGTGTGTTCTAGCACGCTGAGCCTGAGTGACAAGTCACATTACGGCGTGTGAACAGATATGAACAGATCTCTCATCTAACATCACAACACTCTTGAGAGCCGCGACTACATCGTGACAAGTTATCAAGGACCCTTCAACTTTCTAACAGTGCGAAAATCTCCCAGATAGAGAGATATCTCTCTTTCTCCAACTAGATGTCATAAGTAAGTCCTAAAGAGCAGCCTATTCAACATAGTGCACTACTTTTGACAAGAGCCCTGCACTACTAGGAGGAGGAGTCATCAGTAACACATCATCAGGAGGAGGAGTCATCAGTAACACATCATCAGGAGGAGGAGTCATCAGTAACACATCATCAGGAGGAAGAGTCATCAGTAACACATCATCAGGAGGAGGAGTCATCAGTAACACATCATCATCAGGAGGAGGAGTCATCAGTAACACATCATCATCAGGAGGAGGAGTCATCAATAACACATCATCATCAGGAGGAGGAGTCATCAGTAACACATCATCAGGAGGAGGAGTCATCAGTAACACATCATCAGGAGGAGGAGTCATCAGTAACACATCATCAGGAGGAGGAGTCATCAGTAACACATCATCAGGAGGAGGAGGAGTTTTCAGGAGGAGGAGGAGGAGTCATCAGGAGGTGGAGTCATCAGGAGGAGGAGTCATCAGGAGGAGGAGTCATCAATAACACACATTTCAGGAGCATCCACTATGATTTACTGTTGTAAAATACTGTATTTTTTATATACTGTATATATATATATATATATATATATATAGTATGTGGACACCACTTAAAATTAGTGGATATTTCAGCCACACCCGTTGCTGACAGATACAATCGAGCACACAGCCATGCAATCTCCATAGAAAAACATTGGAAGTAGAATGGCCTTACTGAAGAGCTCATTGACTTTCAACGTGGCACCGTCATAGGATGCCACCTTTCCAAGTCAATTCAGGGCTGTTTTTCATGTTTCGGCCCCTTAGTTCCAGTGAAGGGAAATCTTAACGCTACAGCATACAATGAAATTCTAGACGATTCTGTGCTTCCAACTTTGTGGCAACAGTCTGGGGAATAACCTTTCCTGTTTCAGCATGACAATACCCCCCGTGCACAAAGCGAGGTCCATACAGAAATGGTTTGTCGAGATTGGTGTGGAAGGACTTGACTGGTCTGCACAGAGCAATGTGCAAGAGCTACCAAGAAGGAGAGTGATGAACTGCTGCATCAGATGACCTGGCCTCCACAATCACCCGACCTCAAACCAATTGAGATTTTCTGGAATTAATTGGACCGCAGAGTGAAGGAAAAGCAGCCAACAAGTGCTCAGCATATGTGGGAACTCCTTCAAGACTGTTGGAAAAGCATTCCATGTGAAGCTGGTTGACAGAATGGGAAGAGTGTGCAAAGCTGCCATCAAGGCAAAGGGTGGCTACTTTGAAGAATCTCAGATATAAAATATAAATTGATTTGTTTAACACTTTTTTGGTTACTACATGATTCCATATGTTGTTGTTTCATAGTTTTGATGTCTTCACTATTATTCAACAATGTAGAAAATAGTCAAAATAAAGATAAACCTTCAATGAATAGGTGTGTCTAAACTTTTGACTATATATACACAACCGTTCAAAAGTTTGGGGTCACTTAGAAATGTCCTTGTTTTTGAAAGAAAAGCAAATTTTTTGTCCATTAAAAGAACATCAAATTGATCAGAAATACAGTGTAGACATTGTTAATGTTGTAAATGACTATTGTATTTTTTATGGAATATCTACATAGGCGTACAGAGGCCCATTATCAGCAACCATCACTCCTGTGTTCCAATGTCACGTTGTGTTAGCTAATCCAAGTTTATCATTTTAAAAGGCTAATTGATCATTAGAAAATACTTTTGCAATTATGTTAGCACAGCTGAAAACTGTTGTTATGATTAAAGAAGAAATAAAACTGGCCTTCTTTAGACTCGTTGAGTATCTGGAGCATCAGCATTTGTGGGTTCGATTACAGGCACAAAATGGCCAGAAACAAAGTACTTTCTTCTGAAACTCGTCAGTCTATTCTTGTTCTGAGAAATGAAGGCTATTCCATACGAGAAATTGCCAAGAAACTGAAGATCTCGTACAACACTGTGTACTACTCTCTTCACAGAACAGCGCAAACTGGCTCTAAACAGAATAGAAAGAGGAGTAGGAGTAGGCACAATTGAGCAAGAGGACAAGTACAATTGGAGCCAATTTCCTCCTACAACAGGACAATGACCCAAAGCACAGCTCCAAACTATGCAAAAACTATTTAGGGAAGAAGCAGTCAGTTAGTATTCTGTTTATAATGGAGTGGCCAGCACAGTCACCGGATCTCAACCCTATTGAGCTGTTGTGGGAGCAGCTTGACCGTATGGTACGTAAGAAGTGCCCATCAAGCCAATCCAATTTGTGGGAGGTGCTTCAGGGATGCATGGGGTGAATTCTCTTCAGATTACTTCAGGAAATTGACTAGAACGCCAAAGGTCTGCAAGGCTGTAATTGCTGCAAGTGGAGGATTCTTTGACGAAAGCAAAGTTTAAAGGACACAATTATTATTTCAATAAAAAAAAATCATTATTTATAACCTTGTCAACGTCTTGACTATATTTCATATTCATTTTGCAAGTCATTTCATTTATGTTTTCATGTAAATGTGATATTTCAATTTTTGCTTTGTCATTATGGGGTGTGTTGATTGACGAGGGCGAAAAAAAACAATTTATTCAGTTTTAGAATGAGGCTGTAACGTAACAACATTTTGAAAAAGTCAATGGGTCTGAATACTTTCCGAATGCTCTGTACATGTAGAACACAACCAGAAGTATTTGGACACCTTCTCGTCGAACATCTCATTCCAAAATCATGGGCATTAATATGGAGTTGGTCCCCCCCTTTGCTGCTATAACAGCCTCCACTCTTCTGGGAAGGCTTTCCACTTGAAATTGGAACATTGCTGCGGGGACTTGCTTCGATTCAGTTACAAGTGCATTAGTGATGTTGGACGAATAGGCCTGGTTTGCATTCGGCATTTCAATTCATCCCAAAGGTGTTCGATGGGGTTGAGGTCAGGGCGCTGTGCAGACCACTCAAGTTCTTTCACACCGACCTCGACAAACCATTTCTGTATGGACCTCGCTTTATGCACGGTGGCATTGTCATGCTGAAACAGGAAAGGTCGTTCCTCAAACTGTTGCCACAAAGTTGGAAGCACAGAATCGTCTAGAATGTCATTGTATGCTGTAACATTACGATTTCCCTTCACTGGAACTAAGGGGCCTAGACTGAACCATGAAAAACATAGCCGTCCAAAACAGATGGATCCCAATTAACACCCTATTCCATTATAGTGCACTACTTTTGACATGGACACATAGGGTTCCATAGGGTCGTAGGGCTCTGGTCAAAAGTAATGGACTATACTGTACACTGTAGGGTTCATCCTCATTATTCTAGTAAGTTAATACAGGTATATAACTGTAGGCTTCATCCTCATGTCACTGTGCTAAAGTAGCAATGTAATGCCCAAGGTGATATTTGTATTCTTGGTTGAATGAGAATAAGAATCATCTTTTACAAGAAAAGATGAAAATCAATTAGTACTAAATAAATCAGAATAGTCCTGACCTGCAGGCAGGCAGGCAGGCAGGCAGGCAGGCAGGCAGGCCGGCCGGCCAACCACCCGATGATTTTCAATCAGTACATAAGCATGGAATAACCTCCTTGGTATTCTAGCCTAGCCGGCCCTGGTTCCTGAGAGAACTCCCTCTGCAGAGTTCAGTCTCAAACGGTACCTTATTCACTATATATATATATATATACTGTATTTATATACCGTGTTGTCAGAAAGTATTCAGACCCCTTGACTTTCCACAGTTTTTATATTACAGCGTTATTCTAATATGTATTACATCGTTTTTTCCCTCATCAATCTATACACAATATCCCGATAATGACAAAGATAAAACAGTTTTTTAGAAATATTTGCTAATTTATTTATTATTTATTTATTTTTATTTCACCTTTATTTAACCAGGTAGGCAAGTTGAGAACAAGTTCTCATTTACAATTGCGACCTGGCCAAGATAAAGCAAAGCATATATATACAAAAAAAGGAAATATTACATTTACATAAGTATTCAGACCCTTTACTCAGTTCTTTGTTGCAGCACATTTTGGCAGCGATAACAGCCTCAAGTCTTCTTGGGTATGATGCTACAAGCTTGGCACATCTGTATTTGGGAAGTTTCTCTCATTTGTCTCTGCAGATCCTCTCAAGCTCTGTCAGGTTGGGTGGGGAGAATCGCTGCACAAGCTATTTTCAGGTCTCTCCAGAGATGTTCGATTGGGTTCAAGTCCATGGTCTGGCTGGGCTACTCAAAGACATTCAGAGACTTGTCCCAAAGCCACTCCTGCATTGTCTTGGCTTTGTGCTTAAGGTCATTGTCCTGTTGGAAGGTGAACCTTCACCCCCAGTCTAAGGTCCTGAGCGCTCTGGAGCAGGTTTTCATCAAGGACCTCTCTGTACTTTGCTCCGGTCATATTTTCCTTGATCCTGACTAGTCTCCCAGTCCCTGCCACTGAAAAACCTTATGGGATATTGTGATGTCATTATGGGGTATTGTGATGTCATTATGGGGTATTGTGATGTCATTATGGGGTATTGTGATGTCATTATGAGGTATTGTGTGTAGTTGCTGAGGATTTGTTTTTATTTAATCCATTTTAGAATACGGCTCCAACATAACAAAATGTGTAAAAAGTCAAAGGGTCGGAATACTTTCCGAAGGCACTGTATATGGGGTCTGGTCCAAAGTAGTGCACTATATAGGGAATAGGGTTCCATTTGGGATGTAGCCAGATGACTGGAGATACTGATGCCAGCTGCTAAACCTTCTAGGCCAGTGGTTTTCACATTTTTTTGGCCAGAATTTCTGGGGACCCCATTTTCTTCCAAATAATATCCCC
The DNA here is from genome assembly GCF_901001165.1 of Salmo trutta. Lineage (NCBI taxonomy): Eukaryota > Metazoa > Chordata > Actinopteri > Salmoniformes > Salmonidae > Salmo > Salmo trutta. The sequence goes on along the minus strand of NC_042982.1, from coordinate 43,508,720 downwards.
ACCCTACCCCAAATTTAATGACGCAGCCTTAAAATTGGAAAATTTAGATTTTTACTTCAACAAATAATCTTAAATTCATTGCATTTTCATCTCTTATCAAAACGAAAATAAACTAATAAATACATTTACTCAATAAAATTGTATCTTTCAAATGATCTTTTTCAAAAACATATCTACATTGTCCCATACAATAATCTGTACTCTTAATGTAAAACAAACAAAAAAATACATTTTGGCAGTTCTCCCTGACTTTGATTACTACTGGACAATGACTGAGATAGCTCTTCCTCTAGGAACCAACCATCTACTGCGGAAACACACACACACGCACGCACGCACGCACGCACGCACGCACGCACGCACGCACGCACGCACGCACGCACGCACGCACGCACGCACACACACACACACACACACACACACACACACACACACACACACACACACACACACACACACACACACACACACACACACACACACACACACACACACACACACACACACACACACACACACACACACACACACACACTACTACTAGCCAGGATGAGCAGAGGATGAAAGCAGAAGGACTGTTTGTCTTTAAAGGGACATTAATGGCTCAACAATATAAAAGGATCAGTGAAAACGGCTGGAAGCGGGATAGTCCTAGGACACTTCTTCATTTGTAGGATATTTAACCATTATGCATCTGTTTCTAATAGACATAGAGGCACAGCAGTACTGTGGTAAGAAGGAGGCGTTAGCTAGAAAAATTGGATTTAAGTTCCAAATGGCAACCTATTCCCTATATATAGTGCACTACTTTTGACCAGGGCCCTACTACAGTATATAGGGAACATGGTGATTTGGGACACACGCCCTTGTACTCAATAAACGTTGAGAGGAATGGTAGGTTCCATTTACCTCCAGAACTTTAATGTAAACAGAATACACTCCTCACATTGAGTTCCTCTAGGACAGGTCATGTGTAAACACACCTCCTCATCTTATTATTAGCCTGTTAAACACCACTTCAGTCTGCCTGCTGGCGTCTCGCCTCGTCTCTGCTGCTCTCCATCACGGCTGGGCCTCAGACACTATCCCGAATGGCATCCTATTCCATTTAAAAGTGCACTACTTACTACACTAAGGGATTAAGGTGCCATTTGCTATACAGCCCTGTAGTGGGGTAGTATTTATCATATATAAGCATATTCTATACACCTCTAATACGACCCATAATAAGACTATGAAATTAATATGATCAAAGTCTATAAAACATTTTATTTTTATTTTATCTGACTCCATAAAGACGATTTTGCAATATGCAAGCAAGACTGTTGTTGTGAACTACGGGAATAAACCATCAAGAAAGATCTGAGAGTTGTCTATCAAAGGCAACTAGATTTAATTGCATTGTAAAATGAACGATACATTATACAAGGCAATACTGAAATTAACAAAACATGAAGTATCTAGGCATGATATGCATATTGTAGTGGTATAATAAAATTAGGGGATACTTTGTTTTGTTGTCATTTAGGGGAAAATGGAATTCTAAACATCATTCCAGTCAGAAGAGGCTCAGCGAAGGTTTTTTTCTATTCATTTGCGATCGCCTCGCGCTAGTGTTCCAGCTCGTACAAACGTTCTTTCGGGACGTTTTTCAGCCTTGGTTGAATTTTGACTTGTTCTATTGTCCAACCTACTGTTGTGTTCTCTGACATCTTCAATCTGTCCTTAGCTCAGGTCGTTATACCCACCTGCTTCAACATGTCCACTGTCATCCCCGTGCCCAAGAAAGGTGAAAACTGACCGGAATGACAACAAACCAGTAACACTCACTTCCGTCATCATGAAGTGCTTGGAGAGGCTAGTCAAAGACCATATATCAACTCCTCCCTCCTCCCTGACACACTAGACCCTCTTCAATAAGCCTACCGCCCTGGCAGATCCAAGGACAACGCAATCGCTATTGCACTGCACACTTCCCTTACCCACCTGGACAAAAGGGATGCATTTGTGAGGATGCTGTTCATTGACTACAGCTCGAAGCAACCATTGGGTGCACACTGCCTCATCAAGGACCCCTGCCTCATCAAGGACCCCTGCCTCATCAGGGACCCCTGCCTCATCAAGGACCACTGCCTCATCAGGGACCACTGCCTCATCAGGGACCCCTGCCTCATCAGGGACCACTCCCTCATCAGGGACCCCTGCCTCATCAGGGACCACTCCCTCATCAGGGACCCCTGCCTCATCAGGGACCACTGCCTCATCAAGGACCCCAGCCTCATCAGGGACCACTGCCTCATCGGGGACCCCAGCCTCATCGGGGACCACTGCCTCATCAGGGACCCCAGCATCATCGGGGACCCCAGCATCATCAGGGACCACTGCCTCATCAAGGACCACTGCCTCATCAAGGACCCCTGCCTCATCAAGGACCCCTGCCTCATCAAGGACCCCTGCCTCATCAGGGACCACTGCCTGATCAAGGACATCTGCCTCATCAAGGACCACTGCCTCATCAGGGACCCCTGCCTCATCATGGACCCCAGCCTCATCAGGGACCCCTGCCTCATCATGGACCCCTGCCTCATCATGGACCCCTGCCTCATCAGGGACCCCTGCCTCATCAGGGACCACTGCCTCATCAGAGACCCCTGCCTCATCAGGGACCCCTGCCTCATCAGGGACCCCTGCCTCATCAGGGACCACTGCCTCATCAGGGACCCCTGCCTCATCAGGGACCACTGCCTCATCAAGGACCCCAGCCTCATCAGGGACCACTGTCTCATCGGGGACCCCAGCCTCATCAGGGACCCCTGCCTCATCAGGGACCCCAGCATCATCAGGGACCCCTGCCTCATCAGGGACCCCAGCCACCCGAGTCATTGCCTGTTCTCCCCACCTCCATCACTCAGAATTGAGCAGTACAGGATCAACAAACTGTCAGACTGGCTAATAGTTTCTACCCTCAGATCATCAAACTGTCAGACTGGCTAATAGTTTCTACCCTCAGATCATCAAGCTGTCAGACTGGCCAATAGTTTCTACCCTCAGATCATCAAGCTGTCAGACTGGCCAATAGTTTCTACCCTCAGATCATCAAGCTGTCAGACTGGCCAATAGTTTCTACCCTTAGATCATCAAACTGTTGAATAGCCACCACTAGTCAGCTACTTGCTCCCCCCTCCCTATTGGTCATTCCCCCCCCCACCCTCTCAGTCTTTACTCTGCCTGCTGTTCCATCTATGGTCATCCCCCCACCCCTCAGTCTTTACTCTGCCTGCTGTTCCCTCTATTGGTCATTCCCCCCACCCTCTCAGTCTTTACTCTGCCTGCTGTTCCCTCTATTGGTCATTCCCCCCCACCCCTCAGTCTTTACTCTGCCTGCTATTCCCTCTATGGTCATTCCCCCCTCCCTCTCAGTCTTTACTCTGCCTGCTGTTCCATCTATGGTCATTCCCCCCCACCCCTCAGTCTTTACTCTGCCTGCTGTTCAATCTATGGTCATTCCCCCCCACCCCTCAATGGTCCTTTACTCTGCATGCTGTTCCATCTATGGTCATCCCCCCCTCTGGAGCCCAGAGCCAAAGATTTTCCCTGTAACCTGAAATCACACCTGCAACCTTGTTCATGTGACTATTAAACACTGTGCATATCTGCATATTCAAAATAAGAAGCAAATAAATACCTACATTAAATACCAATCTAACAGACATCTGTATTCCCCCCCCCCCACCCACCCCATCATTTGATCATTACATTATTGTTTACAGACGTGTCCAATTACATCCGTGTGCTATATTTAAATCAAACGTCAAGAAGGAGAGGTGCAGCTGCTAATTAGCAACGTATTTGGTGAGCTAATCAGAGAACAGAAAAAAGCGATATTCATGTCATATTTAACAGTGATATATCTACATTTCATGTTGTGTGTCCCAAATGGCATCCTAGTCCCTTTTGTAGTGCACTATATTTGGCCAGAGACACAGGGCTCTGGTGATTTTTTTGTTGTTGTTGTTGTTGCAATATTTAGGGTATTGTGTGCTATTTGGGACGAATCCACGTCCATTTGCTGCCTCATTGGATTGGCTAATAATCAAATCAAATCAAATGTGTTTATAAAAGCCCTTCTTACATCAGCTGATATATCAAAGTGCTGTAATAATCAATGATCATGATTCTCCATTAATTAATCCAACGCTCAGTCATCATCATCTGATTAGCAATCATTAATCTATTAATCGATATCCTTATGGGTCAAACAAATGTCACTGTTGTCAGTTAAAATGTTAATGATTTACAATGTACAAGGAGATTTGTCCATTTGTTAAAGGAAAACTCCACCCCAAAAACAACATTTTTGATATTTGTTTCATTAGTACAATTTTTTGACATAGGATTATATTTTGCATTAAATTATTTTGGGGTTTTTGCTCTCAAAATTATAATTTTTCTAAGAGAAACAACGAAATTGGATGTTCTGAGTCGATGTCAATGCTTAAATCACTTTTTTGGGGGGTCTGGAAGAAAAATAACAAATGTTGTTTTTTGTGTAATTCCCCTTTAATAGCTAATCTGGCCCTTTAATTGCTCATCTAGTATGCTGTCTAATGTGCTGGTCTAGTGACAGTTCTATACTGCTGCTGCTCATTTCATGGCAAAGTTTGCAAATAAAACAATTATAGATGCAAATTATATACAATACTTCTGCCATGTAAACCTACTTTGCAGTTAACGTTTAATTAAGAAGGTTTTGGGGGAAAGTATTTCTATCTACCCACGAGACGGTTACCACGTCAACTGGCTACTAGTGATTGACATTCCGAGTCTTTTCTGTGAGCCGGAAGATTTGACTCCGTTCACCTTGAAGCAGCTGTTCATACAACTCCCAAACAGCTCATTGTCCAGTAATGCTTAGAAATGGTAAATGACTCATTTATTAAAGCCCAAAACGTTGCCTACTACTACGTCAGATTGTGAAATGTAAATTCCGATACAATTTTTTACCTGACCAAATTATTAAATTTTAACGCACAGAAAAAAATGAGCGTGGACCATTATAAGGCTCTGTCCTCACAAAATAGCTCCAGCTCTGAGGAATTATCATCTTCAGAGAATATTTGTTATAATTTATCTGCAGATAATTGATGTCTGGAGCTCAAAAAGCTAAAGTAAAAGTACGAAAATCAGGCCAAAAGAGTCGTTCACTACTGCCTACTGCAGGCCAAAAGAGCTGTTCTCTACTGGCTACTGCAGGCCATTAGAGCCACTAACTACTGACTACTGCAGGCCAAAAGAGCCACTAACTACTGACTACTGCAGGCCAAAAGAGCTGTTCTCTACTGGCTACTGCAGGCCAAAAGAGCCACTAACTACTGGCTACTGCAGGCCAAAAGAGCCACTAACTACTGGCTACTGCAGACCATTAGAGCCACTAACTACTGGCTACTGCAGGCCATTAGAGCCACTAACTACTGGCTACTGCAGACCAAAAGAGCTGTTCTCTACTGGCTACTGCAGGCTAAAAGAGCTGTTCACTACTGGCTACTGCAGGCTAAAAGAGCCACTAACTACTGGCTACTGCAGGCCATTAGAGCCACTAACTACTGCCTACTGCAGGCCAAAAGAGCTGTTCACTACTGGCTACTGCAGGCCATTAGAGCCACTAACTACTGGCTACTGCAGGCCATTAGAGCCACTAACTACTGGCTACTGCAGACCATTAGAGCCACTAACTACTGGCTACTGCAGGCCATTAGAGCCACTAACTACTGGCTACTGCAGGCCATTAGAGCCACTAACTACTGGCTACTGCAGGCCAAAAGAGATGTTCACTACTGGCTACTGCAGGCTAAAAGAGCCACTAACTACTGGCTACTGCAGGCCATTAGAGCCACTAACTACTGCCTACTGCAGGCCAAAAGAGCTGTTCACTACTGGCTACTGCAGGCCATTAGAGCCACTAACTACTGGCTACTGCAGACCATTAGAGCCACTAACTACTGGCTACTGCAGACCATTAGAGCCACTAACTACTGACTACTGCAGGCCAAAAGAGCTGTTCTCTACTGGCTACTGCAGGCCATTAGAGCCACTAACTACTGGCTACTGCAGGTCAAAAGAGCCGTTCACTACTGGCTACTGCAGGCCAAAAGAGTCGTTGACTACTGGCTACTGCAGGCCATTAGAGCCACTAACTACTGCCTACTGCAGGCCAAAAGAGCTGTTCTCTACTGGCTACTGCAGGCCATTAGAGCCACTAACTACTGGCTACTGCAGGTCAAAAGAGCCACTAACTACTGACTACTGCAGGCCAAAAGAGCTGTTCTCTACTGGCTACTGCAGGCCAAAAGAGCCACTAACTACTGGCTACTGCAGGCCAAAAGAGCCACTAACTACTGGCTACTGCAGACCATTAGAGCCACTAACTACTGGCTACTGCAGGCCATTAGAGCCACTAACTACTGGCTACTGCAGACCAAAAGAGCTGTTCTCTACTGGCTACTGCAGGCTAAAAGAGCTGTTCACTACTGGCTACTGCAGGCTAAAAGAGCCACTAACTACTGGCTACTGCAGGCCATTAGAGCCACTAACTACTGCCTACTGCAGGCCAAAAGAGCTGTTCACTACTGGCTACTGCAGGCCATTAGAGCCACTAACTACTGGCTACTGCAGGCCATTAGAGCCACTAACTACTGGCTACTGCAGACCATTAGAGCCACTAACTACTGGCTACTGCAGGCCATTAGAGCCACTAACTACTGGCTACTGCAGGCCATTAGAGCCACTAACTACTGGCTACTGCAGGCCAAAAGAGATGTTCACTACTGGCTACTGCAGGCTAAAAGAGCCACTAACTACTGGCTACTGCAGGCCATTAGAGCCACTAACTACTGCCTACTGCAGGCCAAAAGAGCTGTTCACTACTGGCTACTGCAGGCCATTAGAGCCACTAACTACTGGCTACTGCAGACCATTAGAGCCACTAACTACTGGCTACTGCAGACCATTAGAGCCACTAACTACTGACTACTGCAGGCCAAAAGAGCTGTTCTCTACTGGCTACTGCAGGCCATTAGAGCCACTAACTACTGGCTACTGCAGGTCAAAAGAGCCGTTCACTACTGGCTACTGCAGGCCAAAAGAGTCGTTGACTACTGGCTACTGCAGGCCATTAGAGCCACTAACTACTGCCTACTGCAGGCCAAAAGAGCTGTTCTCTACTGGCTACTGCAGGCCATTAGAGCCACTAACTACTGGCTACTGCAGGTCAAAAGAGCCGTTCACTACTGGCTACTGCAGACCAAAAGAGTCGTTCACTACTGGCTACTGCAGACCATTAGAGCCACTAACTACTGGCTACTGCAGGCCAAAAGAGCCACTAACTACTGGCTACTGCAGACCATTAGAGCCACTAACTACTGACTACTGCAGACCATTAGAGCCACTAACTACTGGCTACTGCAGGCCAAAAGAGCCACTAACTACTGAATACTGCAGGCCATTAGAATTACTAACTACTGACTACTGCAGGCCAAAAGAGCCACTAACTACTGGCTACTGCAGGTCAAAAGAGCCACTAACTACTGACTACTGCAGACCATTAGAGCCACTAACTACTGACTACTGCAGACCATTAGAGTCACTAACTACTGACTACTGCAGACCATTAGAGCCACTAACTACTGGCTACTGCAGGCCAAAAGAGCCACTAACTACTGGCTACTGCAGACCATTAGAGCCACTAACTACTGACTACTGCAGGCCAAAAGAGCCACTAACTACTGGCTACTGCAGGCCAAAAGAGCCACTAACTACTGACTACTGCAGACCATTAGACCCACTAACTACTGACTACTGCAAACCATTAGAGCCACTAACTACTGGCTACTGCAGACCATTAGAGCCACTAACTACTGGCTACTGCAGGCCAAAAGAGTCGTTCACTACTGGCTACTGCAGGCCATTAGAGCCACTAACTACTGGCTACTGCAGGCCAAAAGAGCCGTTCACTACTGCCTACTGCAGGCCATTAGAGCCACTAACTACTGGCTACTGCAGACCATTAGAGCCACTAACTACTGGCTACTGCAGACCATTAGAGCCACTAACTACTGGCTACTGCAGGCCAAAAGAGCCACTAACTACTGGCTACTGCAGACCATTAGAGCCACTAACTACTGACTACTGCAGGCCAAAAGAGCTGTTCACTACTGGCTACTGCAGACCATTAGAGCCACTAACTACTGGCTACTGCAGGCCATTAGAGCCACTAACTACTGGCTACTGCAGGCCATTGGAGCCACTAACTACTGGCTACTGCAGGCCAAAAGAGCCACTAACTACTGCCTACTGCAGGCCAAAAGAGCCACTAACTACTGACTACTGCAGGCTAAAAGAGCCACTAACTACTGGCTACTGCAGGCCATTAGAGCCACTAACTACTGGCTACTGCAGACCATTAGAGCCACTAACTACTGGCTACTGCAGACCATTAGAGCCACTAACTACTGGCTACTGCAGGCCATTAGAGCCACTAACTACTGGCTACTGCAGGCCATTAGAGCCACTAACTACTGGCTACTGCAGGCCAAAAGAGCTGTTCACTACTGGCTACTGCAGGCTAAAAGAGCCACTAACTACTGGCTACTGCAGGCCATTAGAGCCACTAACTACTGCCTACTGCAGGCCAAAAGAGCCGTTCACTACTGGCTACTGCAGGCCATTAGAGCCACTAACTACTGGCTACTGCAGACCATTAGAGCCACTAACTACTGGCTACTGCAGACCATTAGAGCCACTAACTACTGACTACTGCAGGCCAAAAGAGCTGTTCTCTACTGGCTACTGCTGGCCATTAGAGCCACTAACTACTGGCTACTGCAGGTCAAAAGAGCCGTTCACTACTGGCTACTGCAGGCCAAAAGAGTCGTTCACTACTGGCTACTGCAGGCCATTAGAGCCACTAACTACTGCCTACTGCAGGCCAAAAGAGCTGTTCTCTACTGGCTACTGCAGGCCATTAGAGCCACTAACTACTGGCTACTGCAGGTCAAAAGAGCCGTTCACTACTGGCTACTGCAGACCAAAAGAGTCGTTCACTACTGGCTACTGCAGACCATTAGAGCCACTAACTACTGGCTACTGCAGGCCAAAAGAGCCACTAACTACTGGCTACTGCAGACCATTAGAGCCACTAACTACTGACTACTGCAGACCATTAGAGCCACTAACTACTGGCTACTGCAGGCCAAAAGAGCCACTAACTACTGACTACTGCAGGCCATTAGAGCCACTAACTACTGACTACTGCAGGCCAAAAGAGCCACTAACTACTGGCTACTGCAGGCCAAAAGAGCTACTAACTACTGACTACTGCAGACCATTAGAGCCACTAACTACTGACTACTGCAGACCATTAGAGTCACTAACTACTGACTACTGCAGACCATTAGAGCCACTAACTACTGGCTACTGCAGGCCAAAAGAGCCACTAACTACTGGCTACTGCAGACCATTAGAGCCACTAACTACTGACTACTGCAGGCCAAAAGAGCCACTAACTACTGGCTACTGCAGGCCAAAAGAGCCACTAACTACTGACTACTGCAGACCATTAGACCCACTAACTACTGACTACTGCAAACCATTAGAGCCACTAACTACTGGCTACTGCAGACCATTAGAGCCACTAACTACTGGCTACTGCAGGCCAAAAGAGTCGTTCACTACTGGCTACTGCAGGCCATTAGAGCCACTAACTACTGGCTACTGCAGGCCAAAAGAGCCGTTCACTACTGCCTACTGCAGGCCATTAGAGCCACTAACTACTGGCTACTGCAGACCATTAGAGCCACTAACTACTGGCTACTGCAGACCATTAGAGCCACTAACTACTGGCTACTTCAGGCCAAAAGAGCCACTAACTACTGGCTACTGCAGACCATTAGAGCCACTAACTACTGACTACTGCAGGCCAAAAGAGCTGTTCACTACTGGCTACTGCAGACCATTAGAGCCACTAACTACTGGCTACTGCAGGCCATTAGAGCCACTAACTACTGGCTACTGCAGGCCATTAGAGCCACTAACTACTGGCTACTGCAGGCCAAAAGAGCCACTAACTACTGCCTACTGCAGGCCAAAAGAGCCACTAACTACTGACTACTGCAGGCTAAAAGAGCCACTAACTACTGGCTACTGCAGGCCATTAGAGCCACTAACTACTGGCTACTGCAGACCATTAGAGCCACTAACTACTGGATACTGCAGACCATTAGAGCCACTAACTACTGGCTACTGCATGCCATTAGAGCCACTAACTACTGACTACTGCAGACCATTAGAGCCACTAACTACTGACTACTGCAGGCCAAAAGAGCCACTAACTACTGGCTACTGCAGGCCAAAAGAGCCACTAACTACTGACTACTGCAGACCATTAGAGCCACTAACTACTGACTACTGCAAACCATTAGAGCCACTAACTACTGGCTACTGCAGACCATTAGAGCCACTAACTACTGGCTACTGCAGGCCAAAAGAGTCGTTCACTACTGGCTACTGCAGGCCATTAGAGCCACTAACTACTGGCTACTGCAGGCCAAAAGAGCCGTTCACTACTGCCTACTGCAGGCCATTAGAGCCACTAACTACTGGCTACTGCAGACCATTAGAGCCACTAACTACTGGCTACTGCAGACCATTAGAGCCACTAACTACTGGCTACTGCAGGCCAAAAGAGCCACTAACTACTGGCTACTGCAGACCATTAGAGCCACTAACTACTGACTACTGCAGGCCAAAAGAGCTGTTCACTACTGGCTACTGCAGACCATTAGAGCCACTAACTACTGGCTACTGCAGGCCATTAGAGCCACTAACTACTGGCTACTGCAGGCCATTAGAGCCACTAACTACTGGCTACTGCAGGCCAAAAGAGCCACTAACTACTGCCTACTGCAGGCCAAAAGAGCCACTAACTACTGACTACTGCAGGCTAAAAGAGCCACTAACTACTGGCTACTGCAGGCCATTAGAGCCACTAACTACTGGCTACTGCAGACCATTAGAGCCACTAACTACTGGCTACTGCAGACCATTAGAGCCACTAACTACTGGCTACTGCAGGCCATTAGAGCCACTAACTACTGACTACTGCAGGCCAAAAGAGCCACTAACTACTGACTACTGCAGGCCAAAAGAGCCACTAACTACTGGCTACTGCAGGTCATTAGAGCCACTAACTACTGGCTACTGCAGACCATTAGAGCCACTAACTACTGGCTACTGCAGACCATTAGAGCCACTAACTACTGGCTACTGCAGACCATTAGAGCCACTAACTTCTGGCTACTGCAGGCCATTAGAGCCACTAACTACTGACTACTGCAGGCCAAAAGAGCCACTAACTACTGGCTACTGCAGACCATTAGAGCCACTAACTACTGGCTACTGCAGGCCAAAAGAGCCACTAACTACTGGCTACTGCAGGCCAAAAGAGCCACTAACTACTGGCTACTGCAGACCATTAGAGCCACTAACTACTGGCTACTGCAGGCCAAAAGAGCCACTAACTACTGGCTACTGCAGGTCAAAAGAGCCACTAACTACTGACTACTGCAGGTCAAAAGAGCCACTATCTACTGGCTACTGCAGACCATTAGAGCCGTTCACTACTGGCTACTGCAGGCCAAAAGAGCCACTAACTACTGACTACTGCAGGCCAAAAGAGCCACTAACTACTGGCTACTGCAGGCCAAAAGAGCCACTAACTACTGACTACTGCAGGCCAAAAGAGCCACTAACTACTGGCTACTGCAGGCCAAAAGAGCTACTAACTACTGGCTACTGCAGGCCAAAAGAGCCACTAACTACTGACTACTGCAGGCCAAAAGAGCCACTAACTACTGGCTACTGCAGGCCATTAGAGCCACTAACTACTGACTACTGCAGGCCAAAAGAGCCGTTCACTACTGGCTACTGCAGGTCAAAAGAGCCACTAACTACTGACTACTGCAGGCCAAAAGAGCCACTAACTACTGACTACTGCAGGCCAAAAGAGCCACTAACTACTGGCTACTGCAGGCCATTAGAGCCACTAACTACTGGCTACTGCAGGCCAAAAGAGCCACTAACTACTGACTACTGCAGGCCAAAAGAGCTACTAACTACTGACTACTGCAGACCATTAGAGCCACTAACTACTGGCTACTGCAGGCCATTAGAGCCACTAACTACTGGCTACTGCAGACCATTAGAGCCACTAACTACTGGCTACTGCAGGCCAAAAGAGCCACTAACTACTGGCTACTGCAGGTCATTAGAGCCACTAACTACTGGCTACTGCAGGCCATTAGAGCCACTAACTACTGGCTACTGCAGACCATTAGAGCCACTAACTACTGGCTACTGCAGGTCATTAGAGCCACTAACTACTGGCTACTGCAGGCCATTAGAGCCACTAACTACTGGCTACTGCAGGTCATTAGAGCCACTAACTACTGGCTACTGCAGGTCATTAGAGCCACTAACTACTGGCTACTGCAGGCCATTAGAGCCACTAACTACTGACTACTGCAAGGAGTGATAGACAAGTGCCTGCACCACACAGACAGAAAGGTGGAATATTGCTGGAAAATAATTGGCAGATATTATGATAGGTTTAACTTTTTTTAGCCAATAGTGGTTTACCAGGGGTGGGATAATGTCAATGTTGCGTTGATTAGATAATATCTGGGAGCTTACGGTGTCTGATACTTGTGAGATTTGTTTTTGACAGTATGGTGAGCTACTCATAGGTCGTCTGCGACCAGGGCCTGACCAGGGCCTGACCAGGGCCCATAAGGGTCCTATTCACTCTCTAGTGCACTGACCAGGGCCCATAGGGTTCCTATTCACTCTCTAGTGCACTGACCAGGGCCCATAGGGTTCCTATTCACTCTCTAGTGCACTGACCAGGGCCCATAGGGTTCCTATTCACTCTCTAGTGCACTGACCAGGGCCCATAGGGTTCCTATTCACTCTCTAGTGCACTGACCAGGGCCCATTGGGTTCCTATTCACTCTCTAGTGCACTGACCAGGGCCCATAGGGTTCCTATTCACTCTCTAGTGCACTGACCAGGGCCCATAGGGTTCCTATTCACTCTCTAGTGCACTGACCAGGGCCCATTGGGTTCCTATTCACTCTCTAGTGCACTGACCAGGGCCCATTGGGTTCCTATTCACTCTCTAGTGCACTGACCAGGGCCTGACCAGGGCCCACAGGGTTCTGGTAGAAAGTAATGCAAGCCCCACACATCCAGGAGTTGTATTCCTTACTCCACACGTTAGGGAAAAACATTTTGCAACAGATAAGGACAAGTTCAGGTAGTCCCTCCCTGTTACACATAGCCGCGGGAAGTAGGGGTGCTGACGGTGCCACCCTAAATTTTTTTTTAAATGTAGTCACTGGGCCTTTACTAGTCCTTTATTAGCAGGCCAATATAGCCATCTGTAGCGCAAGCAATTTTTTTTGTTGTTGCTAGCTGTCAGTGTTCTAGAGCGCTAGCTGTCTGTCAGTGTTCTGGAGCGCTAGCTGTCTGTCAGTGTTCTAGAGCGCTAGCTGTCTGTCAGTGTTCTGGATCGCCAGCTGTCTGTCAGTGTTCTGGAGCTCTAGCTGTCTGTCAGTGTTCTAGAGCTCTAGCTGTCTGTCAGTGTTCTGGAGCGCTAGCTGTCTGTCAGTGTTCTGGAGCGCTAGCTGTCTGTCAGTGTTCTGGAGCGCTAGCTGTCTGTCAGTGTTCTGGAGCTCTAGCTGTCTGTCAGTGTTCTAGAGCTCTAGCTGTCTTTCAGAGTTCTGGAGCGCTAGCTGTCTGTCAGTGTTCTGGAGCGCTAGCTGTCTGTCGGGGTTCTGGAGCGCTGGCTGTCTGTCAGTGTTCTGGAGCGCTAGCTGTCTGTCAGTGTTCTAGAGCGCTAGCTGTCTGTCAGTGTTCTGGATCGCCAGCTGTCTGTCAGTGTTCTGGAGCGCTAGCTGTCTGTCAGTGTTCTGGAGCGCTAGCTGTCTGTCAGTGTTCTGGAGCTCTAGCTGTCTGTCAGTGTTCTAGAGCTCTAGCTGTCTTTCAGAGTTCTGGAGCGCTAGCTGTCTGTCAGTGTTCTGGAGCGCTAGCTGTCTGTCAGTGTTCTAGAGCGCTAGCTGTCTGTCAGTGTTCTGGATCGCCAGCTGTCTGTCAGTGTTCTGGAGCTCTAGCTGTCTGTCAGTGTTCTAGAGCTCTAGCTGTCTGTCAGTGTTCTGGAGCTCTAGCTGTCTGTCAGAGTTCTGGAGCGCTAGCTGTCTGTCAGTGTTCTGGAGCTCTAGCTGTCTGTCAGTGTTCTGGAGCGCTAGCTGTCTGTCAGTGTTCTGGAGCTCTAGCTGTCTTTCAGAGTTCTGGAGCTCTAGCTGTCTGTCAGTGTTCTAGAGCTCTAGCTGTCTGTCAGTGTTCTGGAGCTCTAGCTGTCTGTCAGTGTTCTGGAGCGCTAGCTGTCTGTCAGTGTTCTGGAGCGCTAGCTGTCTGTCAGTGTTCTGGAGCGCTAGCTGTCTGTCAGTGTTCTGGAACTCTAGCTGTCTGTCAGTGTTCTAGAGCTCTAGCTGTCTTTCAGAGTTCTGGAGCGCTAGCTGTCTGTCAGTGTTCTAGAGCGCTAGCTGTCTGTCAGTGTTCTAGAGCGCTAGCTGTCTGTCAGTGTTCTGGAGCGCTAGCTGTCTGTCAGTGTTCTGGATCGCTGGTTGTTTGTCAGTGTTCTAGAGCGCTAGCTGTCTGTCAGTGTTCTGGAGCGCTAGCTGTCTGTCAGTGTTCTAGAGCGCTAGCTGTCTGTCAGTGTTCTGGAGCGCTAGCTGTCTGTCAGTGTTCTGGATCGCTAGCTGTCTGTCAGTGTTCTAGAGCGCTAGCTGTCTGTCAGTGTTCTGGAGCGCTAGCTGTCTGTCAGTGTTCTAGAGCGCTAGCTGTCTGTCAGTGTTCTGGAGCGCTAGCTGTCTGTCAGTGTTCTGGATCGCTAGCTGTCTGTCAGTGTTCTGGAGCGCTAGCTGTCTGTCAGTGTTCTAGAGCGCTAGCTGTCTGTCAGTGTTCTAGAGCGCTAGCTGTCTGTCAGTGTTCTGGAGCGCTAGCTGTCTGTCAGTGTTCTGGATCACTAGCTGTCTGTCAGTGTTCTAGAGCTCTAGCTGTCTGTCAGTGTTCTAGAGCGCTAGCTGTCTGTCAGTGTTCTAGAGCTCTAGCTGTCTGAAGCTGTTCTGGAGCTCTAGCTGTCTGTCAGTGTTCTAGAGCTCTAGCTGTATGTCAGTGTTCTAGAGCGCTAGCTGTCTGTCAGTGTTCTAGAGCGCTAGCTGTCTGTCAGTGTTCTAGAGCGCTAGCTGTCTGTCAGTGTTCTAGAGCGCTAGCTGTCTGTCAGTGTTCTAGAGCTCTAGCTGTCTGTCAGTGTTCTAGAGCTCTAGCTGTCTGTCAGTGTTCTAGAGCTCTAGCTGTATGTCAGTGTTCTAGAGCGCTAGCTGTCTGTCAGTGTTCTAGAGCTCTAGCTGTCTGAAGCTGTTCTGGAGCTCTAGCTGTCTGTCAGTGTTCTAGAGCTCTAGCTGTATGTCAGTGTTCTAGAGCGCTAGCTGTCTGTCAGTGTTCTAGAGCGCTAGCTGTCTGTCAGTGTTCTAGAGCGCTAGCTGTCTGTCAGTTAAAAGCATCATTCCAGATAAAGAGGATCGAGTATAGGCCTACTTTGCTTCTACCACGTTTCACACTACCCCTCCACCCCTGGGATGCTCATGATCAACAAAGAAGGCAAAGTTTGTGTCCCAAATTACACCATATTTCCTATATACCCTAGTGCAATACTTTGGAGTAAAGCCCTATGGGCCCTGGTCAAAAGTAATGCACTACAAAAGGAATAGGATGCCATTTGGGTCTCACACAAAGACCACAGAATTGCTGCAGAAATGTCAAATGAAACAAAACAAGTTCCCCAGAGACGGTAGAAATATCACCGAGTCAGGAGATGTATAAGGGTTGAGAGCTGCGGGGGGGGGGGGGGGGGGGGGGGGGGGCGAAGCACAAAGACAGGGATTATTTGACCTCTCCGTTGATATCAACAGCACGTCCCCCTCAGGTCTAGTTTACCGTGTAAAATCCAACGCTACGGAAATGCCAGGTTGTCACCAGGCTAGTGTGTTAGGCCTACAGGGATTCAACCACCTAGCGAAGGTTGTTGCTGTTATTGGTTTAGTTCCAACCCGGCACCCTATTCCATATGCAGTGCATTACTTCAGATCAGGACTCCATAGGGCTCTGGGTAAAAGTAGGGATCGATTTATAGGAAATAGGTTCCCAATTGGGACGTTTGACTGTAAGTCTCTTTGGATAGAAGCGTCTGCTAAACGGCATATATGATGATTGTTTATTTTTTGACGTTATTCTTGAAATTGTTTATTTGAAAAAAAAAAATAATAATTAAGCATCAATGAATTTCTGTTGACAACATAACATAATGAGACTCCTGCACATCATAAAGTCAGCTATCTAAACCCATCTCTGCTCTAAAAGTTCTGGCCAGCCGTCATCCGAAACAGACTAGATCGGGTTTCCCAGAGCCTTCCTTGGATCCAAGGGTTTTTTTGCCCCGGCACTACACAGCTGATTTAAATGATGAAATCCTGATGATGAGTTGGTTATTTGAATCAGCTGTGTCGTGCTAAGGCAAAAAAAAAACAGGACCGAGTTTGGAAAACTCTGGACTAAACGCTCCCCATCCGACCTGACAGAGCTTGAGAGGATCTGCAGAGAAGAATGGGAGAAACTCTCCAAATACAGGTGTGCCAAGCTTATAGCGTCCTATCCAAGAAGACTCAAGGCTGTAATCGCTGCCAAAGATGCTTCAACAAAGTACTGAGTAAAGGGTCTGAATACTTATGTAAATGTGTTATTTCAGTTTGGATTTTTTAAAATAAATTAGTACAAATTTATAAAAAGCGGTTTTTGCTTTGTCATTATGGGGTATTGTGTGTAGATTGATGAGAGCGGGGGGGAAAAAATGATTTCATTAATTTTAGAATAAGGCTGAAACCTAATGAAATGTGGGAAAAAAAATCAAGGGGTCTGAATACTTTCCGAAGGCAGTGTATGTCCTCTGACAGAGTGGAGGGGTTGACCTTAGTATTTATAGCCATTCTGTCTCTGTGATGACTGAGCTCCTAATTACTGATAACACCTTACCCAGCCTGACTAGCACACTGACTCACACATCATCTGTTATGCTAATGAGAAGAGCGTGGCTCCCTCCAGTCTGAAATAGCTGCCTATTCCCTACACATTACTATTCACTAGATGCCAGTGGAAGAAAGAAGAGGAAGGTGGACTTTTAAACATTAGTGAGCTATGTAGGGAGTAAAGTTCCATTTGGGACAAAGCCCACCTGTTATGCTAATGAGGAGCACCTGTGTTGAGTTGAGAAGTGTTCAGTATGACATGTCCAAATCAAATCATATCAAATTGTATTAGTCACATGTGCTGAATACAACAGGTGTAGACCTCACAGTGAAATGCTGAATACAACAGGTGTAGTAGACCTTACAGTGAAATGATGAATACAACAGGTGTAGTAGACCTTACAGTGAAATGCTGAATACAACAGGTGTAGTAGACCTTACAGTGAAATGCTGAATACAACAGGTGTAGTAGACCTCACAGTGAAATGCTGAATACAACAGGTGTAGTAGACCTCATAGTGAAATGCTGAATACAACAGGTGTAGTAGACCTCATAGTGAAATGCTGAATACAACAGGTGTAGTAGACCTCATAGTGAAATGCTGAATACAACAGGTGTAGTAGACCTCATAGTGAAATGCTTACTTAAGTGCCCCTAACCAACAATGCAGTTTAGAAACAAATACGGATAAGAATAAGAAATCAACGTAACAAGTAATTAAAGAGCAGCAGTGAAATAACAATAGTGAGACTATATACAGGGTATTACGGTACAGAGTCAATGTGGAGGCTATATACAGGGTATTACGGTACAGAGTCAATGTGGAGGCTATATACAGGGGGGTACCGGTACAGAGTCAATGTGGAGGCTATATACAGGGTATTACGGTACAGAGTCAATGTGGAGGCTATATACAGGGGTACCGGTACAGAGTCAATGTGGAGGCTATATACAGGGGGTACCGGTACAGAGTCAATGTGGAGGCTATATACAGGGGGTACTGGTATAGAGTCAATGTGGAGGCTATATACAGGGGGGTACTGGTATAGAGTCAATGTGGAGGCTATATACAGGGGGGTACCGGTACAGAGTCAATGTGGAGGCTATATACAGGGGATACCGGTACAGAGTCAATGTGGAGGCTATATACAGGGGGTACTGGTATAGAGTCAATGTGGAGGCTATATACAGGGGGGTACCGGTACAGAGTCAATGTGGAGGTTATATACAGGGGGGTACCGGTACAGAGTCAATGTGGAGGCTATATACAGGGGGTACCAGTACAGAGTCAATGTGGAGGCTATATACAGGGGGTACCGGTACAGAGTCAATGTGGAGACTATATACAGGGGGTACCGGTACCGAGTCAATGTGGAGGCTATATACAGGGGGTACCAGTACAGAGTCAATGTGGAGGCTATATACAGGGGGTACCGGTACAGAGTCAATGTGGAGGCTATATACAGGGGGTACCGGTACCGAGTCAATGTGGAGGCTATATACAGGGGGTACCAGTACAGAGTCAATGTGGAGGCTATATACAGGGGGTACCGGTACAGAGTCAATGTGGAGGCTATATACAGGGGGGTACCGGTACAGAGTCAATGTGGAGGCTATATACAGGGGGTACCGGTACAGAGTCAATGTGGAGACTATATACAGGGGGGTACCGATACAGAGTCAATGTGCAGGCTATATACAGGGGGTACCGGTACAGAGTCAATGTGCAGGCTATATACAGGGGGTACCGGTACAGAGTCAATGTGGAGGCTATATACAGGGGGTACCGGTACAGAGTCAATGTGCAGGCTATATACAGGGGTACCGGTACAGAGTCAATGTGGAGGCTATATACAGGGGGTACCGGTACAGAGTCAATGTGGAGGCTATATACAGGGGGTACCGGTACAGAGTCAATGTGGAGGCTATATACAGGGGGTACCGGTACAGAGTCAATGTGGAGGCTATATATAGGGTATTACGGTACAGAGTCAATGTGGAGGCTATATACAGGGGGTACCAGTACAGAGTCAATGTGGAGGCTATATATAGGGTATTATGGTACAGAGTCAATGTGGAGGCTATATACAGGGTATTACGGTACAGAGTCAATGTGGAGGCTATATACAGGGGGTACCGGTACAGAGTCAATGTGGAGGCTATATACAGGGGGGACTGGAACAGAGTCAATGTGGAGGCTATATACGGGGGGTACCGGTACAGAGTCAATGTGGAGGCTATATACAGGGGGTACCGGTACAGAGTCAATATGGAGGCTATATACAGGGGGGACTGGAACAGAGTCAATGTGGAGGCTATATACAGGGGGTACCGGTACAGAGTCAATGTGAGGAGGCTATATACAGGGGGTACCGGTACAGAGTCAATGTGGAGGCTATATACAGGGGGGGTACCGGTACAGAGTCAATGTGGAGGCTATATACAGGGTGTTACGGTACAGAGTCAATGTGGAGGCTATATACAGGGGGTACCGGTACAGAGTCAATGTGGAGGCTATATACAGGGGGTACCGGTACCGAGTCAATGTGGAGGCTATATACAGGGGGTACCAGTACAGAGTCAATGTGGAGGCTATATACAGGGGGTACCGGTACAGAGTCAATGTGGAGGCTATATACAGGGGGGTAGCGGTACAGAGTCAATGTGGAGGCTATATACAGGGGGTACCGGTACAGAGTCAATGTGGAGACTATATACAGGGGGGTACCGATACAGAGTCAATGTGCAGGCTATATACAGGGGGTACCGGTACAGAGTCAATGTGCAGGCTATATACAGGGGGTACCGGTACAGAGTCAATGTGGAGGCTATATACAGGGGGTACCGGTACAGAGTCAATGTGCAGGCTATATACAGGGGGTACCGGTACAGAGTCAATGTGGAGGCTATATACAGGGGGTACCGGTACAGAGTCAATGTGGAGGCTATATACAGGGGGTACCGGTACAGAGTCAATGTGGAGGCTATATACAGGGGGTACCGGTACAGAGTCAATGTGGAGGCTATATATAGGGTATTACGGTACAGAGTCAATGTGGAGGCTATATACAGGGGGTACCAGTACAGAGTCAATGTGGAGGCTATATATAGGGTATTACGGTACAGAGTCAATGTGGAGGCTATATACAGGGTATTACGGTACAGAGTCAATGTGGAGGCTATATACAGGGGGTACCGGTACAGAGTCAATGTGGAGGCTATATACAGGGGGTACCAGTACAGAGTCAATGTGGAGGCTATATACAGGGGGTACCGGTACAGAGTCAATGTGGAGGCTATATACAGGGGGTACCGGTACAGAGTCAATGTGGAGGCTATATACAGGGGGGACTGGAACAGAGTCAATGTGGAGGCTATATATGGGGGGTACCGGTACAGAGTCAATGTGGAGGCTATATACAGGGGGTACCGGTACAGAGTCAATATGGAGGCTATATACAGGGGGGACTGGAACAGAGTCAATGTGGAGGCTATATACAGGGGGTACCGGTACAGAGTCAATGTGAGGAGGCTATATACAGGGGGTACCGGTACAGAGTCAATGTGGAGGCTATATACAGGGGGGTACCGGTACAGAGTCAATGTGGAGGCTATATACAGGGTGTTACGGTACAGAGTCAATGTGGAGGCTATATACAGGGGGTACCGGTACAGAGTCAATGTGGAGGCTATATACAGGGGGTACCGGTACAGAGTCAATGTGGAGGCTATATACAGGGGGGTACCGGTACGGAGTCAATGTGGAGGCTATATACAGGGGGGTACCGGTACAGAGTCAATGTGGAGGCTATATACAGGGTGTTACGGTACAGAGTCAATGTGGAGGCTATATACAGGGGGTACCGGTACAGAGTCAATGTGAGGAGGCTATATACAGGGGGTACCGGTACAGAGTCAATGTGGAGGCTATATACAGGGGGGTACCGGTACGGAGTCAATGTGGAGGCTATATACAGGGTGTTACGGTACAGAGTCAATGTGGAGGCTATATACAGGGGGTACCGGTACAGAGTCAATGTGGAGGCTATATACAGGGGGTACCGGTACAGAGTCAATGTGGAGGCTATATACAGGGGGGTACCGGTACGGAGTCAATGTGGAGGCTATATACAGGGGGGTACCGGTACAGAGTCAATGTGGAGGCTATATACAGGGGGTACCGGTACAGAGTCAATGTGGAGGCTATATACAGGGGGTACCGGTACAGAGTCAATGTGGAGGCTATATACAGGGTGTTACGGTACAGAGTCAATGTGGAGGCTATATACAGGGGGTACCGGTACAGAGTCAATGTGGAGGCTATATACAGGGTGTTACGGTACAGAGTCAATGTGGAGGCTATATACAGGGGGTACCGGTACAGAGTCAATGTGGAGGCTATATACAGAGGGTACCGGTACAGAGTCAATGTGGAGGCTATATACAGGGGGTACCGGTACAGAGTCAATGTGGAGGCTATATACAGGGTGTTACGGTACAGAGTCAATGTGGAGGCTATATACAGGGGGTACCGGTACAGAGTCAATGTGGAGGCTATATACAGGGGGTACCGGTACAGAGTCAATGTGGAGGCTATATACAGGGTGTTACGGTACAGAGTCAATGTGGAGGCTATATACAGAATCAATGTGCGGGGGCACCGGTTAGTTGAGGTAATATGTGCATGAAGGTAGAGTTATTAAAGTGACTATGCATAGATGATGACAACAGAGAGTAGCAGCGGTGTAAAAGAGGTGGTGGGGGGGCAATGTAAATAGTCTGGGTAGCCATTTGATTAGCTGTTCAGGAGTCTTATGGCTTGGGGGTAGAAGCTGTTGAGAAGCCTCTTGGACCTAGACTTGGTGCTCCGGTACCACTTCGCTGTGCGGTAGCAGAGAGAACAATCTATGACTAGAATGGCTGGAGTCTTTGACAATTTTTAGGGCCTTCCTCTGACACCGCCAGGTATAGAGGTCTTGGATGGCAGGAAGCTTTGCCTCAGTGATGTACTGGGCCGTACGCACTACCCTCTGTCATGGTGGTGGAGCAGTGTTCAGTATAATGTGTTTGTCATGGTGACGGAGCAGTGTTCAGTATAATGTGTTTGTCATGGTGACGGAGCAGTGTTCAGTATAATGTGTTTGTCATGGTGGTGGAGCAGTGTTCAGTATAATGTGTTTGTCATGGTGGCGGAGCAGTGTTCAGTATAATGTGTTTGTCCTGGTGGTGGAGCAGTGTTCAGTATAATGTGTTTGTCATGGTGACGGAGCAGTGTTCAGTATAATGTGTTTGTCATGGTGGCGGAGCAGTGTTCAGTATAATATGTTTGTCCTGGTGGCGGAGCAGTGTTCAGTATAATGTATTTGTCATGGTGGTGGAGCTGTGTTCAGTATAATGTGTTTGTCCTGGTGATGGAGCAGTGTTCAGTATAATGTGTTTGTCATGGTGACGGAGCAGTGTTCAGTATAATGTGTTTGTCCTGGTGATGGAGCAGTGTTCAGTATAATGTGTTTGTCATGGTGGCGGAGCAGTGTTCAGTATAATGTGTTTGTCCTGGTGATGGAGCAGTGTTCAGTATAATGTGTTTGTCATGGTGGCGGAGCAGTGTTCAGTATAATGTGTTTGTCCTGTTGGCGGAGCAGTGTTCAGTATAATGTGTTTGTCATGGTGGTGGAGCAGAGGCTGGAGCTGACAGGTAATCAACAAGGAGAATATCACAGCCCTCCCTTCTCCACTCACCTACTTCTTTCCTGCTCCTCTCCTCTCCTCTCCTCTCTTCTCTTCTCTTCCTCGTCTCCTCTCCTCTCCTCTCTTCTCTTCTCCTCTCCTCTCCTCTCTTCTCTTCTCTTCCTCGTCTCCTCTCTTCTCCTCTCCTCCTCGTTTCGTCTCCTCTCCTCTTCTCTCACCCCTCCTCTCCCCTCTCCTCTCTTCTCTCTTCTCCTCTCTTGTCCTCCTCTTCTCCTCTCCTCTCACCCATCCCCTCCTCTCTCCTCTCCTCTTCTCTCACCTACTTCCCTTCTCTCTCCTCCTCTCTCCTCTCCCATCCTCTCTCCTCTCCCATCCTCTCCCCCTCTTCCCTCCTCCTCTCCCCTCCCCTCCCCTTGTCTCGGCCCAGGGACTCAAGTGTTGCTCCTTGTCAGACATTAGCACCATTAGGGCTAAATTTGTTGATCGTTTATTTTTGCAAGTCTAATCAAGTACCAAGACGTGCATGCAGGGTGAGCAAATAAAGAAATTATTTGAATATAAAATGTGAAAGACCTGTATTTATTTATTTATACCACTTAAAAAGTTATTCCAATTAAATGGAAGGTGGCACAGAGCAAGCTCAGCAGAGTTTGTGACAATAACTATGTTGTGTTATTCATACGTGTACTAGTAGAAACTGGGTAGGATCCTAAATAGCCCGGGGATGGTGGAGAGCAGACCTGAGTTCAAATACTGTTTGAAACTATTTCTAATATTTTAGCTGGCCTAGATTGAGCTCCCCTGGCACAATGGGACCAACAGAATAGTTACAAAAGTGCAAACCCTGGCACTACAGGCAGGATAAAGCTAACGCTAAAAGTATTTGAAATATTTCAAATAGTGTTTGAACCCACATCTGGTGGGGAGCCAGCCAGTCAGCATGGGTATTGGCTCCATCTCTGCTCTGCCTACATCAGCACTACTTGGTTTAGCACACACACACACACACACACACACACACACACACACACACACACACACACACACACACACACACACACACACACACACACACACACACACACACACACACACACTGGCAGTACCTGGCCTAATGGGCGGCAGTTTAAACAGGGCGGAGGAGCGGAGGAACTGATGTCAGCGCTAACTAAACACACTGCAGATGGTTCCACTGCAGACACAGCTAACTAAACACACTGCAGATGGTTCCACTGCAGACACAGCTAACTAAACACACTGCAGATGGTTCCACTGCAGACACAGCTAACTAAACACTCTGCAGATGGTTCCACTGCAGACACAGTTAACTAAACACACTGCAGATGGTTCCACTGCAGACACAGCTAACTAAACACACTGCAGATGGTTCCACTGCAGACACAGTTAACTAAACACACTGCAGATGGTTCCACTGCAGACACAGCTAACTAAACACACTGCAGATGGTTCCACTGCAGACACAGCTAACTAAACACACTGCAGATGGTTCCACTGCAGACACAGCTAACTAAACACTCTGCAGATGGTTCCACTGCAGACACAATTAACTAAACACACTGCAGATGGTTCCACTGCAGAAACAGCTAACTAAACACTCTGCAGATGGTTCCACTGCAGACACAGCTAACTAAACACACTGCAGATGGTTCCACTGCAGACACAGCTAACTAAACACACTGCAGATGGTTCCACTGCAGACACAGATAACTAAACACACTGCAGATGGTTCCACTGCAGACACAATTAACTAAACACACTGCAGATGGTTCCACTGCAGAAACAGCTAACTAAACACACTGCAGATGGTTCCACTGCAGACACAGCTAACTAAATACACTGCAGATGGTTCCACTGCAGACACAGTTAACTAAACACACTGCAGATGGTTCCACTGCAGACACAGCTAACTAAACACACTGCAGATGGTTCCACTGCAGACACAGTTAACTAAACACACTGCAGATGGTTCCACTGCAGAAACAGCTAACTAAACACACTGCAGATGGTTCCACTGCAGACACAGTTAACTAAACACACTACAGATGGTTCCACTGCAGACACAGCTAACTAAACACTCTGCAGATGGTTCCACTGCAGACACAGCTAACTAAACACACTGCAGATGGTCCCACTGCAGACACAGTTAACTAAACACACTGCAGATGGTTCCACTGCAGACACAGTTAACTAAACACACTGCAGATGGTTCCACTGCAGACACAGCTAACTAAACACACTGCAGATGGTTCCACTGCAGACACAGCTAACTAAACACACTGCAGATGGTTCCACTGCAGACACAGCTAACTAAACACACTGCATATGGTTCCACTGCAGACACAGCTAACTAAACACACTGCATATGGTTCCACTGCAGACACACTCAAACATACTCTACTCTGCAATCAACAGTTCAACACAAGTGTACACCTGTGAACTTGTTTTAATTTGACTTCATGTTCATGTTTTCCTTCCTGATGAGTTTTTAGAAGATCCCACGATCTTTCAAAAAGAAACACCTAGACAGTATACACTCCAGTATACAGTGGAAGGTTCAGTCCCAAATACATTCTATTCATGAGATACAAATCCCAGCGCTACGTCCCAAACGGTACGCTAGTAAGTGAACTAATGTTGACCAGAGCTCATAGGGAACAAGGTGTTATTTGGAACACGGCTTTAATAACACCTCCTAGCATGAACAACAAAAAACAGGATCACTCCAGTATACATGAGGAGTAGAAACTTCAAACAGACACTTTAGACAGATTACAATCATGCTGTTGTAATCCTGTCAGTTGAGAGGAGGAAGAAGTGTTTTCATCGCAAAACTTGAAAGGAAGATTTTTTTGTTGTTGAGCTTTCTCCTTGTACAGAGTAGCTACAGTAACAGCTACGTAATGAATCTTTCCATGGGTGCATTAGGGAAATTAAAACAACTCTGAATTGCACCTCAGCGCTGAGCAAAAGGAGGGGGGAGTGTTACCCCCCCCCTTTCCTTGTCTCAAGCGCTTCAGTATTGTGTGCGTGCGTCAGTGGGAGGAGATAGATAGAGGAGGACGGGGATCGTTGTAATGGCTGAAATGGAATGGATGGAACGGAGTCAAACACATCAAAACATGCAGAAACCACATGTTGGACTCCGTTTCATGAATTCCATTCCCGCTATTACAACGAGCCCATCGTCCTGCAGCCTCAACTCTTATGTGTGTATAATAAGTACAGTGGTATTGACAAGGCCACAGCACATTGCATACCGTTAGTATCAGTAGTATAGCGGTATTGATAAGGCCACGGCACATTGCATACCGTTAGTATCAGTAGTATAGTGGTATTGATAAGGCCACAGCACATTGCATACCGTGAGTATCAGTAGTACAGTGGTATTGATAAGGCCACAGCACATTGCATACCGTTAGTATCAGTAGTACAGTGGTATTGATAAGACAACAGCACATTGCATACCGTTAGTATCAGTAGTACAGAGGTATTGATAAGGCCACAGCACATTGCATACCGTGAGTATCAGTAGTATAGCGGTATTGATAAGGCCACAGCACATTGAATACCGTTAGTACCAGTAGTACAGTGGTATTGATAAGGCCACAGCACATTGCATACCATGAGTATCAGTAGTATAGCGGTATTGATAAGGCCACAGCACATTGCATACCGTTAGTATCAGTAGTACAGTGGTATTGATAAGACAACAGCACATTGCATACCATTAGTATCAGTAGTACAGTGGTATTGATAAGGCCACAGCACATTGCATACCGTGAGTATCAGTAGTATAGCGGTATTGATAAGGCCATAGAACATTGCATACCGTTAGTATCAGTAGTACAGCGGTATTGATAAGGCAACAGCACATTGCATACCGTTAGTATCAGGAGTACAGTGGTATTGATAAGGCCACAGCACATTGCATACCGTTAGTATCAGTAGTACAGTGGTATTGATAAGGCCACAGCACATTGCATACCGTTAGTATCAGTAGTATAGCGGTATTGATAAGGCCACAGCACATTGCATACCGTTAGTATCAGTAGTACAGTGGTATTGATAAGGCCACAGCACATTGCATACCGTTAGTATCAGTAGTACAGTGGTATTGATAAGGCCACAGCACATTGCATACCGTTAGTATCAGTAGCTGAGAGGTAAATATTATCGTTCTCTAGTAAATCACTGCAGCAGAGATGCGTTATGTCCCAAATGCATTGTGGGTAAAATTAGCTCACCAGATAGGGAGCGATTTGGGACAACGATATGGACACTGCAGACCGCCTGCTCTGTCCTGCTTTGCTGTGGAGCACTTTGGAGAAGCAGCAACTTCACATTAAACTACATTTTTAAAAAATACGTTATTTAGCAGACACTCTTACCCAGAGGAATTAGGGTTTAGTGCCTCGCTCAAGGGCACATCGACAGACTTTTCACCAAGTCAGCTTGGGGATTCGAACCAGCGACCTTTCAATGAATGGTCATAAGCGCTAGGCTACATGCCGCTCGGTTAGCTGCAGCTGTCTCCTCACAACGGGATAATCTGACAACGTGGAGAAGCATGCGCAGACCAGCTGGCTGGTGTGTTTATGGACATATTCAATCAATCCTTAACCCAGTCTGCTGTTCCCACGTGCTTCAAGATGGCCACCATTGTTCCTGTTCCCAAGAAAGCAAAGGTAACTGAGCTAAATGACTATCGCCCTGTAGCACTCACTTCTGTCATCATGAAGTGCTTTGAGAGACTAGTCAAGGATCATATCACCTCCACCCTACCTGATACCCTAGACCCACTCCAATTAGCTTACCGCCCCAATAGGTCCACAGACGACGCAATCACAATCACACTGCACACTGCCCTAACCCATCTGGACAAGAGGAATACCTATGTAAGAATGCTGTTCATTGACTACAGCTCAGCATTTAACACCATAGTACCCTCCAAACTCATCATCAAGCTCGAGACCCTGGGTCTCGACCCCGCCCTGTGCAACTGGGTCCTGGACTTTGACGGGCCGCCCCCAGGTGGTGAGGGTAGGAAACAACATCTCCACCCCGCTGATCCTCAACACTGGGGACCCACAAGGGTGCATTCTGAGCCCTCTCCTGTACTCCCTGTTCACCCATGACTGCGTGGCCATGCACGCCTCCGACTCAATCATCAAGTTTGCAGACGACACTACAGTGGTAGGCTTGATTACTAACAACGACGAGACGGCCTACAGAGAGGAGGTGAGGGCCCTCGGAGTGTGGTGTCAGGAAAATAACCTCTCACTCAATGTCAACAAAACAAAGGAGATGATCGTGGACTTCAGGAAACAGCAGAGGGAGCAGCCCCCATCCACATCGACGGGACAGTAGTGGAGAAGCTGTAAAGTTTTAAGTTCCTCGGTTTACACATCACAGACAAATTGAAATGGTCGGATTTACCAAATGGAGGGCGAGGGAGAGCTTTGTACGCGTCTCTGTGTGTGGAGTACAGGTGATCTAGAATGTTTTTCCCTCTGGTTGCACATTTAACATGTTGATAGAGATTTGGTAGAACTGATTTAAGTTTCCCTGCATTGAAGTCTCCGGCCACTAGGAGCGCCGCCTCTCCTGTTTGCTCATTTCCTTATACAGCTGACTGAGTGCGGTCTTAGTGCCAGCATCTGTTTGTGGTGGTAAATAAACAGCCACTGTAACGACCGTTGCAATGAGGGGACCAAGGTGCAGCGTGGTAAGTGTTCATCTTGATATTTATTTTTACTCAGAACACTTAAACAAAATAATAAACAATGGAAACGAAAGCGCACAGTTCTGTCAGATAAAACACAAAACAGAAAACAACTACCCACAAAACACAGGTGGGAAAAGGCTGCCTAAGTATGGTTCCCAATCAGAGACAACAATAGACAGTTGCCTCTGATTGGAAACCATACATGGGCAAAACATAGAAATAAAATACATAGAATGCCCACCACATATCACACCCTGACCTAACTAAACAGAGAAAAACGTTTCTCTCAGGTCAGGGCGTGACAGCCACGAAAAGTATAGCTGAGAACTCTCTAGGCAAGTAGTGTGGCCTGCAATTTATCACAATATACTCTACTTCAGGCGAGCAAAATCTAGAGACGTCCTTAGATTTCGTGCACCAGCTGTTGTTTACAAATATGCACAGACTGCCCCCCCTCGTCTTACCGGAGTGTGCTGTTCTATCCTGCCGGTGCAGCGTATATCCCGCTAGCTGAATATCCATGTCGTCATTCAGCCACGATTCCGTGAAACATAAGATATTACAGTTTTTGATGTCCCGTTGGTAGGATATTCGTGATCGTACCTCGTCTAGTTTATTGTCCAATGATTGCACGTTGGCGAGTAATATTGACAGTAACGGCAGCTTTCCTACTCGCCTTCTGCAAGTACAGGTGATCTAGAATTTTTTTTCCCTCTGGTTGCGCACTTAACATGTTGATAGAGATTTGGTAGAACTGATTTAAGTTTCCCTGCATTAAAGTCTCCGGCCACTAGGAGCGCCGCCTCTGGGTGAGTGGTTTCCTGTTTGCTTATATCCTTATACGGCTGACTGAGTGTGGTTGACAGTAACGAGGCATCCGGCTCTTCGTCCTCTGTGTCGCTTCCTTTTGCGAATAATTGGGATGTCTGTCCTGTGGGGTGTTTGGAGAATATCGTGTGAGTCCTGCTTGCTGTTGTTGTTGAAAAAATCTTCATCAAATCCGAGGTGACTGATCGCTGTCCTGATATCCAGAAGCTCTTTTCTGCTGTAAGATACGGTTGCAGAAACATTATGTACAAAATAATTTACAAATAATGCGAGAAAAAAAAAACCCACATAATAGCACAATTGGTTAGGAGACCGTAAAATGGCGGCCATCTTGTCTACACCAGGCGGTGTCAGAGGAAGGCCCTAAAAATTGTCAAAGACCCCAGTCACCCCAGTCATAAACTGTTCTCTCTACTACCACATGGCAAGCGGTACCGGAGCGCCAAGTCTAGGACCAAAATGCTTCTCAACAGTTTTTACCACCAAGCTATAAGACTCCTGAACAGGTAGCCAATGGTTACCCGGACTATTTGCATTGTGTCCCACCCGCCAACCCCTCTTTTTACGCTACTGCTACTCTCTGTTCATCATATATGCATAGTCACTTTAACCATATCTACATGTACATACTACCTCAATAAGCCTGACTAACTGGTGTCTTGCTACTCTTATTTTCAAATGTCTTTTTACTGTTGTTTTATTTCTTTACTTACCTACACACACACACACACACACACACACACCTTTTTTTCGCACTATTGGTTAGAGCCTGTAAGTAAGCATTTCACTGTAAGGTCTACACCTGTTGTATTCGGCGCACGTGACAAATAAACTTTGATTTGATTTGATTTGATTTGAGGAGGCTGAAGAAATTCGGCTTGTCACCAAAAACACTCACAAACTTTTACAGATGCACAATCGAGAGCATCCTGTCAGGCTGTATCACCGCCTGGTACGGGAGCTGCTCCGCCCATAACCGCAGGGCTCTCCAGAGGGTAGTGAGGTCTGCACAACGCATCACCGGGGGCAAACTACCTGCCCTCCAGGACACCTACATCACCCGATGTCACAGGAAGGCCAAAAAGATCATCGAGGACAACAACCACCCGAGCCACCGCCTGTTCACCCCGCTATCATCCAGAAGGCGAGGTCAGTACAGGTGCATCAAAGCTGGGACCGAGAGACTGAAAAACAGCTTCTATCTCAAGGCCATCAGACTGTTAAACAGCCATCACTAACATTGAGTGGCTGCTGCCAACATACTGACTCAACTCCAGCCACTTTAATAATGAAAAATGGAAGTAATAATTGTATCACTAGCCACTTTAAACAATGCCACTTCATATAATGTTTACATACCCTACATTGCTCATATGTATATACTGTACTCTATACCATCTACTGCATCTTGCCATCTTGATGTAATGTATCACTAGCCACTTTAAACAATGCCACTTTATATAATGTTTACATACCCTACATTACTCATCTCATATGTATATACTGTACTCTATACCATCTACTGCATCTTGCCTATGCCGTTCGGCCGTCACTCATTTATATATTTTTATGTACATATTCTTATTCATTCCTTTACACTTGTGTGTATAAGGTAGTTGTGAAATTGTTAGATTACTTGTTAGATATTACTGCATGGTTGGAACTAGAACCACAAGCATTTCGCTACACTCGCATTAACATCTGCTAACCACGTGTATGTGACAAATAACATTTGATTTGATTTGATTCGCTATAGTCTCACATCTAGTCTACCATCTAGTCTACCATGTAGTCTATAATATAGTCTCCCATCTAGTCTACCATGTAGTCTATAATATAGTCTCCCATCTAGTATACAAATGTAGTCTATCATCTAGTCTATCATCTAGTCTCCCATTTAGTCTTCCATCTAGTCTCCCATCTAGTCTACAAATGTAGTCTACCATCTAGTCTACCATCTAGTCTACAAATATAGTCTACCATCTAGTCTATAATATAGTCTACCATTTAGTCTACCATCAAGTCTACCATCTAGTCTACCATCTAGTCTACCATCTAGCCTAACATCTAGTCTCCCATCTAGTCTACCATCTAGTCTACCATCTAGTCTACCATCTAGTCTCCCATCTAGTCTCCCATGTAGTCTCCCATGTACTGTAGTCTACCATCTAGTCTACCATCTAGTCTACATGTACTGTAGTCTACCATCTAGTCTCCCATCTAGTCTCCCATCTAGTCTCCCATCCAGTCTCCCATCTAGTCTACCATCTAGTCTCCCATCTAGTTTACCATCTAGTCTCCCATCTAGTCTATTGTCTAGTTTACCATCTAGTCTCCCATCCAGTCTACCATCTAGTCTATGGTCTAGTCTCCCATCTAGTCTACCATCTAGTCTACCATCTAGTCTATAATATAGTCTACCATCTAGTCTACCATCTAGTCTACATGTACTGTAGTCCACCATCTAGTTTACCATCTAGTCTACCATCTAGTCTATGGTCTAGTCTCCCATCTAGTCTACCATCTAGTCTACCATCTAGTCTATAATATAGTCTACCATCTAGTCTACCATCTAGTCTACCATATAGTCTACATGTACTGTAGTCCACCATCTAGTCTACCATCTAGTCTACCATCTAGTCTATAATATAGTCTATCATCTAGTCTACCATCTAGTCTACCATCTAGTCTACATGTACTGTAGTCTCCCATCTAGTCTACCATCTAGTCTACCATCTAGTCTACCATCTAGTCTCCCATCTAGTCTCCCATCTAGTCTACCATGTAGTCTACCATGTAGTCTACCATGTAGTCTCCCATCTAGTCTACCATCTAGTCTACCATGTAGTCTACCATGTAGTCTACCATCTAGTTTACCATCTAGTCTACCATCTAGTCTACATGTACTGTAGTCTACCATCTAGTCTACCATCTAGTCTATAATATAGTCTACCATCTAGTCTACCATCTAGTCTACCATCTAGTCTACCATCTAGTCTACATGTACTGTAGTCTACCATCTAGTCTACCATCTAGTCTATAATATAGTCTACCATCTAGTCTACCATCTAGTCTACCATCTAGTCTACCATGTAGTCTACCATGTAGTCTACCATCTAGTTTACCATCTAGTCTACCATCTAGTCTACCATCCAGTCTACCATGTAGTCTACCATTTAGTCTACCATCTAGTTTACCGTCTAGTCTACCATCTAGTTTACCATCTAGTCTACCATCTAGTCTAACATCTAGTCTCCCATCTAGTCTACCATCTAGTCTACCATCTAGTCTACATGTACTGTAGTCTACCATCTAGTCTACCATCTAGTCTACCATCTAGTCTCCCATCTAGTCTACCATGTAGTCTACCATCTAGTCTACCATCTAGTCTCCCATCTAGTCTCCCATGTAGTCTCCCATCTAGTCTCCCATCTAGTCTCCCATCTAGTCTCCCATGTAGTCTACCATCTAGTCTACCATCTAGTCTACCATCTAGTCTACCATGTACTGTAGTCTACCATCTAGTCTCCCATGTAGTCTACCATGTAGTCTACCATCTAGTCTCCCATCTAGTCTACCATCTGGTCTCCCATCTAGTCTCCAATCCAGTCTACCATCTAACCCATCTAGTCTCCCATCTAGTCTCCCATCTAGTCTCCAATCTAGTCTACCATCTAAACTCCCATCTAGTCTCCAATCTAGTCTCCAATCTAGTCTACCATCTAAACTCCCATCTAGTATACCATCTAGTCTACCATTGAGTCTACCATCTAGCCTACCATGTACTGTGTCTACCATGTTGTCTACCATGTAGTCTACCATCTAGTCTACCATGTAGTCTACCATCTAGTCTACCATGTAGTCTCCCATCTCCCGTCACAGGGGAGGTGGTGTCACAGGGGATGTGGTGTCACAGGAGATGTGGTGTCACAGGGGAGGTGGTGTCACAGGGGATGTGGTGTCACAGAAGAGATGGTGTCACAGGGGAGGTGGTGTCACAGGGGAGGTGGTGTCACAGGGGAAAGGGGAAAGGCCACACACACGGGAGAAATCTGTAGACAGATGGACTAAGGATCAGCTACTTGGAAGGCTGGGTGGGGGCTGGGGCAGCTGGGGTGGGATAGAGACAGACCACAGCCCTCTGTTCCATGGTGGTCTGACAGCTAAAGGGGCATCCTCCCTACTAGCCGTAATCTCTCCGACTCACCACCTGGCACCAGGCAACTAGTTGACATTATGACATCATACTCAGGTAGGAAGGAGATTACGGGTAGGTGACAGACAGACAGACAGACAGACAGACAGACAGACAGACAGACAGACAGACAGACAGACAGACAGACGGGAGAGGCTTTGAAATAGGCCAAACTGAATGTTTTTGGAAATAATAGCAACAGAGAATATAAGATACCCCAATTCTTTCCGTGTGAATTATTGTAATATATAAATTATGGATAGTGCTCATTAAGTTATTTTTACATATAGCTCAACTGTTTCCATGAATCTCTTACAACACATTTGGCCATTTAGGCTGGAGACAAACAGACGGGAGAGGAGCAGAATGAGGCCGAACAGAAGTGTTGGAATTGTCTGGTCACACTTCCAAATCATAGGCTAATCCCTGAGCCAAAATCCCTGCAAACAAATAATGCGTCGTTAGGACGCCCCGAGGACGTCACACAATTGTTGCTTAAAGCCGTCGGGACGTTGTGTCCCCTGGAGGTTTTGTGTAGTTCCCGGTTGATCCCAGGGATGTCCCTGAGGACGCTTTTAGGGACTTTCTTAGGATGCTGTGTCATGTTCCACTGAACATTCTTGGGACGTTGTGTCATGGTCCCCTGGAAGTTTTGATCTAGTTCCTGGTTTGTCCCGGAGAGACGTCACCTAATGGTCACAATGAAACATTCTCACCCAACAACAATTTTACCTAAGGCACGCGTACCCTAGTTTCACAACACATCACCCCTTGATACCGTTGCCATGCCCATCAAGGCCCTGATTGGTGAACCACTGATCAACTCAGATCTCTTTGTCTTTTGTCAATACTAGGGCCACACGCACACACACACACACACACAAACTGTGCTTTTAACATACAGTGTTTTCAACTTACATGTATGACACATGACTACATTGTATATCTTTATTCATAAGGTCCTTTGTATTTAACATGTCGTAACCTGGGACTTGAACTCATAACCTCTTGGTTCAAGGCATTACCGATCTTCATGCTACACCATCATGTCTGTATCAATGATTGATTTCACCTGTATGGCCTATTCCTGCACTTTTACACTTCAAAGTAAACCTCAGCTCTGTTAAAAATACACTGAAGAATTTTCTTTATATTTATCATAATAATTCAGGAGTATCATTAAAACAGAACGATACACACCACCAACATTAGACAACTATACTGAAAACCCAAACTCAAATGGCTGAGATAAGTAAATGAAATCAATGAGAAAATAGTCATATTAAATGATGATTAAAATAGCAGTGCAGATGGCACTATTTCACTAAAGTACAGAGATGTATTATAGGTAATGAATGTTTAGAGGAAGTGAAATATCTGCATACTCCAAATCCAGAGGTTGTGAGTTCAAATCCCAGGTGGTCATATTGAAAAGGCAGTAATAAGTGATCATGTAAAATGTAATCCTGTTGTCATTGATTAAAGATGTGTACTCTATTTTAGCTGAACACTTACCTTAAAAAAAAATAATTTAATTACTTTACTTATAATGGTTTGGGACACCTGGGACCATCACATGACAAAAAAACTCAGGAGACCATAACACAACGTCCCAAAGACGTCCTAAAAACATCCCCATGACAAACCGGGAACTATAATTTATTTCTTTTTTAAAGTCCCCCCAGAGAACGTTCTCTTGGGACCATCATGCAACGTCTTATGGACTAGTAAAATGAATGTCCTGATAACTTAAGTTAGCTGTAAAAGTTACCAGTTAAGTCCTGGTAACTTACAGGGAACTAGACACAAGTCCCCCAGAGAACGTTCCCGTTGGACTATCAAGCGACGTGTTTAGAACGTCAGTGCGATAACGTTGCACCGAGAACTTTAAGGGACTGGGGAATGGGAACGTCTCTAAATGTCCTCAAGACATCCCCTTGTTTGCTGGGATGTGGCTTAAAATGTTCTCTATAACACACTCGAGGATTGTTGGTGAAATAGGTGTACTGCATTATTATCCCTTGTAAACTCAACAGTTGGGCTGATTCTCCTACAAAAAGGAAACTCCTTGGCTGTTTGTGTGACTTATATTCTCCCCAAACTGGGCAGGATTTGGGGCTTATTAACCTTAAATACATTCTAGTCATGAGACACAAAGCTCAGTTGTGCATCATAAATGGCACCCTATTCCGTACATTGCGACCCATAGGGCTCTGGTCAAACGGAATGCACTACATAGGATATAGAGTGGAATTTGAGACACAAAGCCCAGGAGAACCTGAGTCGATCGGAGTGGTGACAAATTATCGTGTGTGTGTGTGTGTGTGTGTGTGTGTGTGTGTGTGTGTTGGTCAGAAAAAGTTTGACAAGGGCAGGGGCTGAATGTCTTCATTTAGGGAATTAGTATGGATCTGATGCTAGAGCAGGACTCCTGTGGAAACCCAATGGGTCACACACACACACACACACACACACACACACACACACACACACACACACACACACACACACACACACACACACACGCACACGCACACGCACACATGCACACATAGACACACACACGCACACACACACACTCACGCACACGCACACACACACACACATACACGCACACACACACATAGACACACACACACGCACGCACGCACGCCCACATAGACACACACACACACACACACACCCACACCCACACACACGCACACACACACACACACACACACACACACACACACACATACATGCACACGCACACATAGACACACACACACACACATACACGCACACATAGACACACACACGCACACATACACACACACACATACATGCACGCACACACATAGAGACACACACACGCACGCACGCACACATAGACACACACACACACGCACACACACATACACGCACAACCACACACACACACACACATGCACACACATATACCCCAATACACACACACATACACACACACACACAAACACACACACACAGACACACACACACATATTCAATCATACACACACACACACAGACAGTGCCTTGCTGCATCTCAGACACAGAAACAAATGACTTTCGGACTGAAGCAGAGGAGAACATTCAAAACAAACATTATAACAGTGTGATGATGGAACGAACACAAACAACATTGTGTCCCAAATGGCAATCTATTCCCCATAGGGCCTTGGTCAAAAGTAGTGTACTATATAGGGAGAAGAGTGCCATTTGGGACGCAGACATTGATTTCGAAGATGTACCAGAGAGAAATTGCAATGTGTTTGTCTATTCCTAACAAATTCCTTCGTGGCTTGTTACATCTAATGAGAACCTCCTGTATATCGTACTATGTCTGTTGAGAATACTGTCTATTTGTCCATTTTATCCAATCAGGCCTCCAGCCGTGAGTTATTTGCGCGCCTCAGCGAGAGTGTGAAACACAAATTACCAAAAACGTCACTCATCTGTCTATTTCTCCTGTAATCGAATGACTTTAAGAATGTACACTAACATTTATAAAGAAAATTAGAAAAAATCCAATGGGTGTTGAGGAAGAAGAGGGTGTATAGTTCTATAGTTATTAGAGGGTGTATAGTTCTATAGTTATTAGAGGGTGTATAGTTCTATAGTTATTAGAGGGTGTATAGTTATTAGAGGGTGTATAGTTATTAGAGGGTGTATAGTTCTATAGTTATTAGAGGGTGTATAGTTCTATAGTTATTAGAGGATGTTTAGTTATATAGTTATTAGAGGGTGTTTAGTTATTAGAGGGTGTATAGTTATTAGAGGGTGTATAGTTCTATAGTTATTAGAGGGTGTATAGTTCTATAGTTATTAGAGGGTGTATAGTTATTAGAGGGTGTTTAGTTATATAGTTATTAGAGGGTGTATAGTTCTATAGTTATTAGAGGGTGTATAGTTATTAGAGGGTGTTTAGTTCTATTGTTATTAGAGGGTGTATAGTCCTATAGTTATTAGAGGGTGTATAGTTATTAGAGGGTGTATAGTTCTATAGTTATTAGAGGGTGTTTAGTTCTATAGTTATTAGAGGTTGTATAGTTCTATAGTTAGTAGAGGGTGTATAGTTCTATAGTTATTAGAGGGTGTATAGTCCTATAGTTATTAGAGGGTGTATAGTTCTATAGTTATTAGAGGGTGTATAGTTCTATAGTTATTAGAGGGTGTATAGTTCTATAGTTATTAGAGGGTGTATAGTTCTATAGTTATTAGAGGGTGTATAGTTCTATAGTTATTAGAGGGTGTATAGTTCTATAGTTATTAGAGGGTGTATAGTTATTAGAGGGTGTATAGTTCTATAGTTATTAGAGGGTGTGTAGTTATTAGAGGGTGTATAGTTCTATAGTTATTAGAGGGTGTATAGTTATTAGAGGGTGTATAGTTCTATAGTTATTAGAGGGTGTATAGTTCTATAGTTATTAGAGGGTGTATAGTTCTATAGTTATTAGAGGGTGTATAGTTCTATAGTTACTAGAGGGTGTATAGTTCTATAGTTATTAGAGGGTGTATAGTTCTATAGTTATTAGAGGGTGTATAGTTCTATAGTTATTAGAGGGTGTATAGTTCTATAGTTATTAGAGGGTGTATAGTTATTAGAGGGTGTATAGTTCTATAGTTATTAGAGGGTGTATAGTTCTATAGTTACTAGAGGGTGTATAGTTCTATAGTTATTAGAGGGTGTATAGTTATTAGAGGGTGTATAGTTATTAGAGGGTGTATAGTTCTATAGTTATTAGAGGGTGTATAGTTATATAGTTATTAGAGGAAGGTGTATAGTTCTATAGTTATTCGAGGGTGTATAGTCCTATAGTTATTAGAGGGTGTATAGTTCTATAGTTATTAGAGGGTGTATAGTTATATAGTTATTAGAGGGTGTATAGTTCTATAGTTATTAGAGGGTGTATAGTTATTAGAGGGTGTATAGTTCTATAGTTATTAGAGGGTGCATAGTTCTATAGTTATTAGAGGATGTATAGTTATTAGAGGGTGTTTAGTTCTATAGTTATTAGAGGGTGTATAGTTCTATAGTTATTAGAGGGTGTATAGTTCTATAGTTATTAGAGGGTGTATAGTCCTATAGTTATTAGAGGGTGTATAGTTCTATAGTTATTAGAGGGTGTATAGTTATTAGAGGGTGTTTAGTTATATTGTTATTGGAGGGTGTATAGTCCTATAGTTATTAGAGGGTGTATAGTTATTAGAGGGTGTATAGTTCTATAGTTATTAGAGGGTGTTTAGTTCTATAGTTATTAGAGGTTGTAGTTCTATAGTTAGTAGAGGGCGTATAGTTCTATAGTTATTAGAGTGTGTATAGTTCTATAGTTATTAGAGGGTGTATGGTCCTATAGTTATTAGAGGGTGTATAGTTCTATAGTTACTAGAGGGTGTATAGTTATTAGAGGGTGTATAGTTATTAGAGGGTGTATAGTTATTAGAGGGTGTATAGT
This sequence comes from Salmo trutta, assembly GCF_901001165.1. Lineage (NCBI taxonomy): Eukaryota > Metazoa > Chordata > Actinopteri > Salmoniformes > Salmonidae > Salmo > Salmo trutta. The sequence continues at coordinate 43,469,611 of NC_042982.1, read as the reverse complement.
TCTATAGTTATTAGAGGGTGTATAGTTATATAGTTATTAGAGGAAGGTGCATAGTTCTATAGTTATTAGAGGGTGTATAGTCCTATAGTTATTAGAGGGTGTATAGTTCTATAGTTATTAGAGGGTGTATAGTTATATAGTTATTAGAGGGTGTATAGTTCTATAGTTATTAGAGGGTGTATAGTTATTAGAGGGTGTATAGTTCTATAGTTATTAGAGGGTGTATAGTTCTATAGTTATTAGAGGGTGTATAGTTCTATAGTTATTAGAGGGTGTATAGTTATTAGAGGGTGTATAGTTCTATAGTTATTAGAGGATGTATAGTTCTATAGTTATTAGAGGGTGTATAGTTCTATAGTTATTAGAGGATGTATAGTTATTAGAGGGTGTTTAGTTCTATAGTTATTAGAGGGTGTATAGTTCTATAGTTATTAGAGGGTGTATAGTTCTATAGTTATTAGAGGGTGTATAGTCCTATAGTTATTAGAGGGTGTATAGTTCTATAGTTATTAGAGGGTGTATAGTTATTAGAGGGTGTTTAGTTATATTGTTATTAGAGGGTGTATAGTCCTATAGTTATTAGAGGGTGTATAGTTATTAGAGGGTGTATAGTTCTATAGTTATTAGAGGGTGTTTAGTTCTATAGTTATTAGATGTTGTATAGTTCTATAGTTAGTAGAGGGCGTATAGTTCTATAGTTATTAGAGTGTGTATAGTTCTATAGTTATTAGAGGGTGTATAGTCCTATAGTTATTAGAGGGTGTATAGTTCTATAGTTATTAGAGGGTGTATAGTTCTATAGTTATTAGAGGGTGTATAGTTCTATAGTTATTAGAGGGTGTATAGTTCTATAGTTATTAGAGGGTGTATAGTTATTAGAGGGTGTATAGTTCTATAGTTATTAGAGGGTGTATAGTTATATAGTTAATAGAGGGTGTTTAGTTCTATAGTTATTAGAGGGTGTATAGTTCTATAGTTATTAGAGGGTGTATAGTTCCAATAGTTATTAGAGGGTGTATAGTTATTAGAGGGTGTATAGTTCTATAGTTATTAGAGGGTGTATAGTTCTATAGTTATTAGAGGGTGTATAGTTCTATAGTTATTAGAGGGTGTATAGTCCTATAGTTATTAGAGGGTGTATAGTTCTATAGTTATTAGAGGGTGTTTAGTTATTAGAGGATGTTTAGTTCTATAGTTATTAGAGGGTGTATAGTTATTAGAGGGTGTATAGTTCTATAGTTATTAGAGGGTGTATAGTTATATAGTTATTAGAGGGTGTATAGAGGCACTGAAGTAATATTGCAAAAAATGTGGCAAAGAAATGTACTTTTTGTCCTGAATACAAAGCGTTAAGTTTGGAGCAAATCAAACACAACACACACTGAGTACCACTGTTTATATTTTCAAGCATGGTGGTGGCTGCATCATGTTATGGTTATGCCTGTCATCAGCAAGGACTAGGGAGGTTTTTTTGTTGTATTAAAAGAAACTGAATGAAGCTAAGCACAGGCAAAAATCTAGAGGAAATCCTGGTTCAGTCTGCTTTCCAACAGACACCGGGAGATGAATTCACCTTTCACTGGAGTTGCTTACCAAAACGACATTGAATGTTCCTGAGTGGCCCGAGTTACACTTTTGAATTAAATTGGCTTAAAAATCTATTGCAAGACTTGAAAACGACTGTCTATCAATGATCAACAATCTTCTTGACAGAGCTTGAATTTAAAAAATATATAATCAGCAAATATTGTACAATCCAGGTGTGCAAAGCACTTACCCCAAAAGACACTCAGTTGTAATCATCACCAAAGGTGCTTCTACAAAGTATTGACACAAGGGTGTGAATAATTATGTAAATGAGATATTTCTGTATTACATTTTTAATACATTTGCAAAAAATTATGTCATTATGGGATATTGTCTGTAGATGAGTGAGACAAATATATGTATTTAATACATTTTTAAATTCAGGCTGTAACACAACAAAATGTGTTATAAGTCAAGGGGTATAAATACTTTCGGAAGGCACTGTAAATGTTTGATGTGGTTAACATATTTCACTAGTAAAAGGTTTGCCTGCCACATTGATATACATTAGATTTGACACTTCATAAGTCTTTTAAAAGCCACAGACGGGGCACGTTCCCCTCTACTCTTCACCTTTTAACCTCTCCAGTCCATTCGGCTGTGTTTGACAGACAGCCACTTAATTCCTGTACCCCCTGGTTCTAGGAGACGGCTTCGGGAAAGTTAGTTCGGAAAGAAAATAACACACACACGATGTGTGCACCCACGCACACACACGAGCCACATGCAAACACATACACACACACACACGCACGCACGCACGCACACACACACACACACACACACACACGCACACATTTTCCAATCTATTTATCAGATGATGTATTCTAGAGTCTGCATCCCATTCCCGGTCCTTATTGTTTTAGTAATTTATTCAAAACTTCTCCTTGTTGCTAGAATTACATCTGAACAGAAATTAAGAGTTTAGATCTTGCATTTGGGTACCTTCATGTGTGGGTAAAATAGTACTATTTTCTGATTTTTAATTCATAGATTTTAGATGTTTATTAATATATGGGTTTTGTTGCAAAGGGCTATATTCACTGTTTAGCTTGAATGGAATATTCATATCCTTTATATTTGACTGTGATATGTGGTTGTCTCACTGATATGTGGTTGTCTCACTGTGATATGTGGTTGTCTCACTGTGACATGTGGTTGTCTCACTGTGATATGTGGTTGTCTCACTGATATGTGGTTGTCTCACTGATATGTGGTTGTCTCACTGTGATATGTGGTTGTCTCACTGATATGTGGTTGTCTCACTGTGATATGTGGTTGTCTCACTGTGACATGTGGTTGTCTCACTGATATGTGGTTGTCTCACTGATATGTGGTTGTCTCACTGATATGTGGTTGTCTCACTGATATGTGGTTGTCTCACTGATATGTGGTTGTCTCACTGTGATATGTGGTTGTCTCACTGTGATATGTGGTTGTCTCACTGATATGTGGTTGTCTCACCTAGCTATCTTTAGATGAATGCACTAAATTTAAACCCCTCTTTATATCACAAAAATGTAAATATTATACATACAGAGCTCATATAACACTATTGATTCATTTTATATATATATATACACAGTGCATGAAAATCTGTCGTAAATTGGATGGAAACCCAGCTAGCTCTGAAATTAAACCATCAAGTGATATAATTTTAAACAAATACATGTCTGTCATTGATCAACCCCCTTCCATGATCAGATAGTGAAAAAAACACACCAATCTCTTTCATAAATTATTTTCAATAAAAGCTAATTTACCACAATTTCTGAAAATGTATATGAACTCAGCAAAAAAAGAAATGTCCTCTCACTCTCAACTGCGTTAATTTTCAGCAAACTTAACATGTAAATATTTGTATGAACATAAGATTCAACAACTGAGACATAAACTGAACAAGTTTCACAGACATGTGACTAACAGAAATGGAATAATGTGTCCCAGAACAAAGGGGGGGGGGTCAAAATCAAAAGTAACAGTCAGTATCTGGTGTGGCCACCAGCTGCATTAAGTACTGCAGTGCATCTTCTCCTCATGGACTGCACCAGATTTGTCAATTCTTGCTGTGAGATGTTACCCCACTCTTCCACCAAGGCACCTGCAAGTTCCCGGACATTTCTGGGGGAATGGCCCTAGCCCTCACCCTCCGATCCAACAGGTCCCAGATGTGCTCAATGGCATTGAGATCCGGGATATTTGCTGGCCATGGCAGAACACTGACATTCCTGTCTTGCAGGAAATCACGCACAGAACGAGCAGTATGGCTGGTGGCATTGTCATGCTGGAGGGTCATGTCAGGATGAGCCTGCAGGAAGGGTACCACATGAGGGAGGAGGATGTCTTCCCTGTAACGCACAGTGTTGAGATTGCCTGCAATGACAACAAGCTCAGTCCAATGATGCTGTGACACACCGCCCCAGACCATGACGGACCCTCCACCTCCAAATCGATCCCGCTCCAGAGTACAGGCCTCGATGTAACGCTCATTCCTTCGACGATAAATGTGAATCCGACCATCACCACTGGTGAGATAAAACCGCGACTCGTCAGTGAAGAGCACTTTTTGCCAGTCCTGTCTGGTCCAGCGACGGAGGGTGTTGCCCATAGGCGACGTTGTTGCCGATGATGTCTGGTGAGGACCTGCCTTACAACAGGCCTACAAGCCCTCAGTCCAGCCTCTCAGCCTATTGCGGACAGTCTGAGCACTGATGGAGGGATTGTGCGTTCCTGGTGTAACTCGGGCAGTTGTTGTTGCCATCCTGTACCTGTCCTGCAGGTGTGATGTTCAGATGTATCGATCCTGTCCAGGTGTTGTTACACGTGGTCTGCCATGAAGACGATCAGCTGTCCATCCTGTCTCCCTGTAGCGCTGTCTTAGGCGTCTCACAGTACGGACATTGCAATTTATTGCCCTGGCCACATCTGCAGTCCTCATGCCTCCTTGCAGCATGCCTAAGGCACGTTCACACAGATGAGCAGGGACCCTGGGCATCTTTCTTTTGGTGTTTTTCAGAGTCAGTAGAAAGGCCTCTTTAGTGTCCTAAGTTTTCATAACTGTGACCTTAATTACCTACCATCTGTAAACTGTTAGTGTCTTAACGACCATTCCAAAGTTGCATGTTCATTACTTGTTTATTGTTCATTGAACAAGCGTGGTAAACAGTGTTTAAACCCTTTACAATGAAGATTTGTGAAGTTATTTGGATTTTTTACAAATTATCTTTGAAAGATAGGGTCCTGAAAAAGAGACGTTTCTTTTTCTGCTGAGTTTATATCGTTTTGGAATGATACTCATATAATGTTCTAATAATATGTTAGCCTTCAGTAAACAGAAAATACCCATCAGCAGCATGTATGCAGGCTACTCATCTGAATACAGTGGTGTTGGATGCAGACTTTTTGAAATGGGATTTCACACATATTAAGGAATTATCTAAAGCCATAATAATCTCCTTAGCTACTGAATGCAGCTAGAAGGCTGAGGATCCTGATGTTTCTACTGACTGCAGCTAGACAGCTGAGGATCCTGATGTTTCTACTGACTGCTGCTAGACAGCTGAGGATCCTGATGTTTCTACTGACTGCTGCTAGACAGCTGAGGATCCTGATGTTTCTACTGACTGCAGCTAGACAGCTGAGGATCCTGATGTTTCTACTGACTGCTGCTAGACAGCTGAGGATCCTGATGTTTCTACTGACTGCTGCTAGACAGCTGAGGATCCTGATGTTTCTACTGACTGCTGCTAGACAGCTGAGGAGCCTGATGTTTCTACTGACTGCAGCTAGACAGCTGAGGATCCTGATGTTTCTACTGACTGCTGCTAGACAGCTGAGGATCCTGATGTTTCTACTGACTGCTGCTAGACAGCTGAGGAGCCTGATGTTTCTACTGACTGCTGCTAGACAGCTGAGGATCCTGATGTTTCTACTGACTGCTGCTAGACAGCTGAGGATCCTGATGTTTCTACTGACTGCTGCTAGACAGCTGAGGATCCTGATGTTTCTACTGACTGCTGCTAGACAGCTGAGGATCCTGATGTTTCTACTGACTGCTGCTAGACAGCTGAGGAGCCTGATGTTTCTCCTGACTGCTGCTAGACAGCTGAGGAGCCTGATGTTTCTACTGACTGCAGCTAGACAGCTGAGGATCCTGATGTTTCTACTGACTGCAGCTAGACAGCTGAGGATCCTGATGTTTCTACTGACTGCTGCTAGACAGCTGAGGAGCCTGATGTTTCTACTGACTGCTGCTAGACAGCTGAGGAGCCTGATGTTTCTACTGACTGCAGCTAGACAGCTGAGGATCCTGATGTTTCTACTGACTGCTGCTAGACAGCTGAGGATCCTGATGTTTCTACTGACTGCTGCTATACAGCTGAGGAGCCTGATGTTTCTACTGACTGCTGCTAGACAGCTGAGGATCCTGATGTTTCTACTGACTGCTGCTAGACAGCTGAGGATCCTGATGTTTCTACTGACTGCTGCTAGACAGCTGAGGATCCTGATGTTTCTACTGACTGCTGCTAGACAGCTGAGGATCCTGATGTTTCTACTGACTGCTGCTAGACAGCTGAGGAGCCTGATGTTTCTCCTGACTGCTGCTAGACAGCTGAGGAGCCTGATGTTTCTACTGACTGCAGCTAGACAGCTGAGGATCCTGATGTTTCTACTGACTGCTGCTAGACAGCTGAGGATCCTGATGTTTCTACTGACTGCTGCTAGACAGCTGAGGATCCTGATGTTTCTACTGACTGCTGCTAGACAGCTGAGGATCCTGATGTTTCTACTGACTGCTGCTAGACAGCTGAGGATCCTGATGTTTCTACTGACTGCTGCTAGACAGCTGAGGATCCTGATGTTTCTACTGGCTGCAGCTAGACAGCTGAGGAGCCTGATGTTTCTACTGACTGCTGCTAGACAGCTGAGGATCCTGATGTTTCTACTGACTGCTGCTAGACAGCTGAGGATCCTGATGTTTCTACTGACTGCTGCTAGACAGCTGAGGAGCCTGATGTTTCTACTGACTGCTGCTAGACAGCTGAGGAGCCTGATGTTTCTACTGACTGCTGCTAGACAGCTGAGGAGCCTGATGTTTCTACTGACTGCAGCTAGACAGCTGAGGATCCTGATGTTTCTACTGACTGCTGCTAGACAGCTGAGGATCCTGATGTTTCTACTGACTGCTGCTAGACAGCTGAGGAGCCTGATGTTTCTACTGACTGCTGCTAGACAGCTGAGGATCCTGATGTTTCTACTGACTGCTGCTAGACAGCTGAGGATCCTGATGTTTCTACTGACTGCTGCTAGACAGCTGAGGAGCCTGATGTTTCTACTGACTGCTGCTAGACAGCTGAGGATCCTGATGTTTCTACTGACTGCAGCTAGACAGCTGAGGATCCTGATGTTTCTACTGACTGCTGCTAGACAGCTGAGGATCCTGATGTTTCTACTGACTGCTGCTAGACAGCTGAGGATCCTGATGTTTCTACTGACTGCTGCTAGACAGCTGAGGATCCTGATGTTTCTACTGACTGCTGCTAGACAGCTGAGGATCCTGATGTTTCTACTGACTGCTGCTAGACGGCTGAGGATCCTGATGTTTCTACTGACTGCTGCTAGACAGCTGAGGATCCTGATGTTTCTACTGACTGCAGCTAGACAGCTGAGGATCCTGATGTTTCTACTGACTGCTGCTAGACAGCTGAGGATCCTGATGTTTCTACTGACTGCTGCTAGACAGCTGAGGATCCTGATGTTTCTACTGACTGCAGCTAGACAGCTGAGGATCCTGATGTTTCTACTGACTGCTGCTAGACAGCTGAGGATCCTGATGTTTCTACTGACTGCTGCTAGACAGCTGAGGATCCTGATGTTTCTACTGACTGCAGCTAGACAGCTGAGGATCCTGATGTTTCTACTGACTGCTGCTAGACAGCTGAGGATCCTGATGTTTCTACTGACTGCTGCTAGACAGCTGAGGATCCTGATGTTTCTACTGACTGCTGCTAGACAGCTGAGGATCCTGATGTTTCTACTGACTGCTGCTAGACAGCTGAGGATCCTGATGTTTCTACTGACTGCTGCTAGACAGCTGAGGATCCTGATGTTTCTACTGACTGCTGCTAGACAGCTGAGGATCCTGATGTTTCTACTGACTGCTGCTAGACAGCTGAGGATCCTGATGTTTCTACTGACTGCTGCTAGACAGCTGAGGATCCTGATGTTTCTACTGACTGCTGCTAGACAGCTGAGGATCCTGATGTTTCTACTGACTGCTGCTAGACAGCTGAGGAGCCTGATGTTTCTACTGACTGCTGCTAGACAGCTGAGGATCCTGATGTTTCTACTGACTGCTGCTAGACAGCTGAGGATCCTGATGTTTCTACTGACTGCTGCTAGACAGCTGAGGATCCTGATGTTTCTACTGACTGCTGCTAGACAGCTGAGGAGCCTGATGTTTCTACTGACTGCTGCTAGACAGCTGAGGATCCTGATGTTTCTACTGACTGCTGCTAGACAGCTGAGGATCCTGATGTTTCTACTGACTGCTGCTAGACAGCTGAGGATCCTGATGTTTCTACTGACTGCTGCTAGACAGCTGAGGAGCCTGATGTTTCTACTGACTGCTGCTAGACAGCTGAGGATCCTGATGTTTCTACTGGCTGCTGCTAGACAGCTGAGGATCCTGATGTTTCTACTGACTGCTGCTAGACAGCTGAGGATCCTGATGTTTCTACTGACTGCTGCTAGACAGCTGAGGATCCTGATGTTTCTACTGACTGCTGCTAGACAGCTGAGGATCCTGATGTTTCTACTGACTGCTGCTAGACAGCTGAGGATCCTGATGTTTCTACTGGCTGCTGCTAGACAGCTGAGGATCCTGATGTTTCTACTGACTGCTGCTAGACAGCTGAGGATCCTGATGTTTCTACTGACTGCTGCTAGACAGCTGAGGATCCTGATGTTTCTACTGACTGCTGCTAGACAGCTGAGGATCCTGATGTTTCTACTGACTGCAGCTAGACAGCTGAGGATCCTGATGTTTCTACTGACTGCTGCTAGACAGCTGAGGATCCTGATGTTTCTACTGACTGCAGCTAGACAGCTGAGGAGCCTGATGTTTCTACTGACTGCTGCTAGACAGCTGAGGATCCTGATGTTTCTACTGACTGCTGGTAGACAGCTGAGGATCCTGATGTTTCTACTGACTGCTGCTAGACAGCTGAGGAGCCTGATGTTTCTACTGACTGCAGCTAGACAGCTGAGGATCCTGATGTTTCTACTGACTGCTGCTAGACAGCTGAGGATCCTGATGTTTCTACTGACTGCTGCTAGACAGCTGAGGATCCTGATGTTTCTACTGACTGCTGCTAGACAGCTGAGGAGCCTGATGTTTCTACTGACTGCTGCTAGACAGCTGAGGATCCTGATGTTTCTACTGGCTGCTGCTAGACAGCTGAGGATCCTGATGTTTCTACTGACTGCTGCTAGACAGCTGAGGATCCTGATGTTTCTACTGACTGCTGCTAGACAGCTGAGGATCCTGATGTTTCTACTGACTGCTGCTAGACAGCTGAGGATCCTGATGTTTCTACTGACTGCTGCTAGACAGCTGAGGATCCTGATGTTTCTACTGGCTGCTGCTAGACAGCTGAGGATCCTGATGTTTCTACTGACTGCTGCTAGACAGCTGAGGATCCTGATGTTTCTACTGACTGCTGCTAGACAGCTGAGGATCCTGATGTTTCTACTGACTGCTGCTAGACAGCTGAGGATCCTGATGTTTCTACTGACTGCAGCTAGACAGCTGAGGATCCTGATGTTTCTACTGACTGCTGCTAGACAGCTGAGGATCCTGATGTTTCTACTGACTGCAGCTAGACAGCTGAGGAGCCTGATGTTTCTACTGACTGCTGCTAGACAGCTGAGGATCCTGATGTTTCTACTGACTGCTGCTAGACAGCTGAGGATCCTGATGTTTCTACTGACTGCTGCTAGACAGCTGAGGAGCCTGATGTTTCTACTGACTGCAGCTAGACAGCTGAGGATCCTGATGTTTCTACTGACTGCTGCTAGACAGCTGAGGATCCTGATGTTTCTACTGACTGCTGCTAGACAGCTGAGGATCCTGATGTTTCTACTGACTGCTGCTAGACAGCTGAGGATCCTGATGTTTCTACTGACTGCTGCTAGACAGCTGAGGAGCCTGATGTTTCTACTGACTGCAGCTAGACAGCTGAGGATCCTGATGTTTCTACTGACTGCTGCTAGACAGCTGAGGATCCTGATGTTTCTACTGACTGCTGCTAGACAGCTGAGGATCCTGATGTTTCTACTGACTGCTGCTAGACAGCTGAGGAGCCTGATGTTTCTACTGACTGCTGCTAGACAGCTGAGGATCCTGATGTTTCTACTGGCTGCTGCTAGACAGCTGAGGATCCTGATGTTTCTACTGACTGCTGCTAGACAGCTGAGGATCCTGATTTTCTACTGACTGCTGCTAGACAGCTGAGGATCCTGATGTTTCTACTGACTGCTGCTAGACAGCTGAGGATCCTGATGTTTCTACTGACTGCTGCTAGACAGCTGAGGATCCTGATGTTTCTACTGGCTGCTGCTAGACAGCTGAGGATCCTGATGTTTCTACTGACTGCTGCTAGACAGCTGAGGATCCTGATGTTTCTACTGACTGCTGCTAGACAGCTGAGGATCCTGATGTTTCTACTGACTGCTGCTAGACAGCTGAGGATCCTGATGTTTCTACTGACTGCAGCTAGACAGCTGAGGATCCTGATGTTTCTACTGACTGCTGCTAGACAGCTGAGGATCCTGATGTTTCTACTGACTGCAGCTAGACAGCTGAGGAGCCTGATGTTTCTACTGACTGCTGCTAGACAGCTGAGGATCCTGATGTTTCTACTGACTGCTGCTAGACAGCTGAGGATCCTGATGTTTCTACTGACTGCTGCTAGACAGCTGAGGAGCCTGATGTTTCTACTGACTGCAGCTAGACAGCTGAGGATCCTGATGTTTCTACTGACTGCTGCTAGACAGCTGAGGATCCTGATGTTTCTACTGACTGCTGCTAGACAGCTGAGGATCCTGATGTTTCTACTGACTGCTGCTAGACAGCTGAGGATCCTGATGTTTCTACTGACTGCTGCTAGACAGCTGAGGATCCTGATGTTTCTACTGACTGCTGCTAGACAGCTGAGGATCCTGATGTTTCTACTGACTGCAGCTAGACAGGTGAGGATCCTGATGTTTCTACTGACTGCTGCTAGACAGCTGAGGATCCTGATGTTTCTACTGACTGCTGCTAGACAGCTGAGGATCCTGATGTTTCTACTGACTGCTGCTAGACACCTGAGGATCCTGATGTTTCTACTGACTGCTGCTAGACAGCTGAGGATCCTGATGTTTCTACTGACTGCTGCTAGACAGCTGAGGAGCCTGATGTTTCTACTGACTGCAGCTAGACAGCTGAGGATCCTGATGTTTCTACTGACTGCTGCTAGACAGCTGAGGATCCTGATGTTTCTACTGACTGCTGCTAGACAGCTGAGGAGCCTGATGTTTCTACTGACTGCTGCTAGACAGCTGAGGAGCCTGATGTTTCTACTGACTGCTGCTAGACAGCTGAGGATCCTGATGTTTCTACTGACTGCTGCTAGACAGCTGAGGATCCTGATGTTTCTACTGACTGCTGCTAGACAGCTGAGGATCCTGATGTTTCTACTGACTGCTGCTAGACAGCTGAGGAGCCTGATGTTTCTACTGACTGCTGCTAGACAGCTGAGGATCCTGATGTTTCTACTGACTGCTGCTAGACAGCTGAGGATCCTGATGTTTCTACTGACTGCTGCTAGACAGCTGAGGATCCTGATGTTTCTACTGACTGCTGCTAGACAGCTGAGGATCCTGATGTTTCTACTGACTGCTGCTAGACAGCTGAGGATCCTGATGTTTCTACTGACTGCTGCTAGACAGCTGAGGAGCCTGATGTTTCTACTGACTGCTGCTAGACGGCTGAGGATCCTGATGTTTCTACTGACTGCTGCTAGACAGCTGAGGATCCTGATGTTTCTACTGACTGCTGCTAGACAGCTGAGGAGCCTGATGTTTCTACTGACTGCTGCTAGACAGCTGAGGATCCTGATGTTTCTACTGACTGCTGCTAGACAGCTGAGGATCCTGATGTTTCTACTGACTGCAGCTAGACAGCTGAGGATCCTGATGTTTCTACTGACTGCTGCTAGACAGCTGAGGATCCTGATGTTTCTACTGACTGCTGCTAGACAGCTGAAGATCCTGATGTTTCTACTGACTGCAGCTAGACAGCTGAGGATCCTGATGTTTCTACTGACTGCTGCTAGACAGCTGAGGATCCTGATGTTTCTACTGACTGCTGCTAGACAGCTGAGGATCCTGATGTTTCTACTGACTGCTGCTAGACAGCTGAGGATCCTGATGTTTCTACTGACTGCTGCTAGACAGCTGAGGATCCTGATGTTTCTACTGACTGCTGCTAGACAGCTGAGGATCCTGATGTTTCTACTGACTGCTGCTAGACAGCTGAGGATCCTGATGTTTCTACTGACTGCTGCTAGACAGCTGAGGATCCTGATGTTTCTACTGACTGCTGCTAGACAGCTGAGGATCCTGATGTTTCTACTGACTGCTGCTAGACAGCTGAGGATCCTGATGTTTCTACTGACTGCTGCTAGACAGCTGAGGATCCTGATGTTTCTACTGACTGCTGCTAGACAGCTGAGGATCCTGATGTTTCTACTGACTGCTGCTAGACAGCTGAGGATCCTGATGTTTCTACTGACTGCTGCTAGACAGCTGAGGATCCTGATGTTTCTACTGACTGCTGCTAGACAGCTGAGGATCCTGATGTTTCTACTGACTGCTGCTAGACAGCTGAGGATCCTGATGTTTCTACTGACTGCTGCTAGACAGCTGAGGATCCTGATGTTTCTACTGACTGCTGCTAGACAGCTGAGGATCCTGATGTTTCTACTGACTGCTGCTAGACAGCTGAGGATCCTGATGTTTCTACTGACTGCTGCTAGACAGCTGAGGATCCTGATGTTTCTACTGACTGCTGCTAGACAGCTGAGGATCCTGATGTTTCTACTGACTGCTGCTAGACAGCTGAGGATCCTGATGTTTCTACTGGCTGCTGCTAGACAGCTGAGGAGCCTGATGTTTCTCTACTTCTTTCATCTCCATCTCTTAATCCGCTCTACTTTGGAGTCTATGGACTGGTCCCAAACGGCACCCTATTCCATATATAGTGCACTACTTTTTACCAGAGCCCTATGAGTCCTGGTCAGGAGTTGTGCACTACATAGTGAATAAGGTGCCATCACTTAAAGGGGAAATGCTGGAGATGATGAGCTGTGATGATGCATTACTATACACTATGATTATACCAGTTGTAATGATACAATAAAATACATTATGATTATACCAGTTGTAATGATACATTAATATACATTCTGATTAATGTCTATATTATATTATATTATAACAGACCAGGATATACTCTGGAGATATATCTACAGTCTATTATATTATAACAGACCAGGATATACTCTGGAGATATATCTACTGTCTCCATTATAACAGACCAGGACAAACTCTGGAGATATATCTACTGTCTCTATTATATTATAACAGACCAGGATATACTCTGGAGATATAGCTACTGTCTCTATTATATTATAACAGACCAGGCTCTATGGGGTCTGTTTGTGTTTGTGAACAAAGACCCAGGACCATCTTGCTTATGGGACTCTTCTCCAGGTAAATGTCTCTGTAGGTGATGGCTTTGTTATGGAATGTTTAGGTGGTTCTAGAATTTAACGGATCTTTTCTGGAATTTTATAATTAGCGGGTATCGGCCTTATTCTGCTCTGCATTATTTGGTATTTTACGTTTTACACTAAGGATATTTTAGCAGAATTCTGCATGCAGATTCTCAATTTGGTGTTTGTCCCATTTTGTGAATTCATGGTTGGTGAGCGGACCCCAGACCTCACAACCATAAAGTTAAATAAAGGTTTAATATTTGGGGGGGGGGGGGGGGGGGGGGGGGGGGGGGGGGGGGGGGCAATGGGTTCTATAACTGATTCAAGTATTATTTTTGATGGCATAGAAGGCCCTTCTTATCTTGTCTCTCAGATCGTTCACAGCAAAGTGGAAATTACCTGTGACGCTAATGTTTAGGCCGAGGTGTGTATAGTTTTTTGTGTGCTCTAGGGCAACGGTGTCGAGATGGAATTTGTATTTGTGGAACACCATTATTTTTGTCTTACTGAGATTTACTGTCAGGGCCCAGGTCTGACAGAATCTTTGCAGAAGATCTAGGTGCTGCTGTAGGCCCTCCTTGGATGGGGACAGGAGCACGAGAGATAATTCTAGTAGGGTGCTGCTGACTGTTCTAGTGCCCTCGCCAATTCGTTGACATGCAGTTGAAGTCGGAAGTTTACATACACTTAGGTTGGATTCATTAAAACTCGTTTTTCAACCACTCCACAAATTTCTTGTGAACAAACTATAGTTTTGGCAAGTCGGTTAGGACATCTACTTTGTGCATGACACAAGTAATTCTTCCAACAATTGTTTACAGACAGATGATTTCACTTATAATAATTCATAATTCCAGTGGGTCAGAAGTTTACATACACTAAGTTGACTGTGCCTTTAAACAGCTTGGAAAATTCCAGAAAATCATGTCATGGCTTTAGAAGCTTCTGATAGGCTAATTTACATCATTTGAGTCATTTGGAGGTGTACCTGCAGATGTATTTCAAGGCCTACCTTCAAAGTCAGTGCCTCTTTGCTTGACATCATGGGAAAATCAAAGGAAATCAGCCAATAAATTTTTTTGAGACCTCCACACTGGTTCATTCTTGGGAGCAATTTCCAAACGCCTGAAGGTACCATGTTCATCTGTACAAACAGTAGTATGCAAGTAGAAACACCATGGGACCACGCAGCCGTCATACTGCTCAGGAAGGGGAAACATTCTGTCTCCTATAGATGAACGTACTTTGGTGCAAAAAGTGCAAATCAATCCCAGAACAACAGCAAAGGACCTTGTGAAGAAGCTGGAGGAAACAGGTACAGAAGTATTTATATCCACAGTAAAACAAGTCCTATATCGACATAACCTGAAAGGCCGCTCAGCAATGAAGAAGCCACTGCTCCAAAACCCCCAAAAAAGCAAGACTTCGGTTTGCAACTGCACATGGGGACAAATATCGTACTTTTTGGAGAAATGGTCCTCTGGTCTTATGAAACAAAAATAGAACTCTTTGCAATAATGACCATCATTATATTTGGAGGAAAAAGGGGGAGGCTTGTAGGCCAAAGAACACCATCCCAACCGTGAAGCACAGGAGTGGCAGCATCATGTTGTGGGGGTGCTTTGCTGCAGGGGGGACTGGTGCACTTCAGAAAATAGATGGCTCATGAGGAAGGAAAATTGTGTGGTTTTATTAAAGCAACATCTCAAGACATCAGTCAGGAAGTTAAAGCTTGGTCGCAAATGGTTCTTCCAAATGTACAATGACCCCAAGCATACTTCCAAAGTTGTGGCAGAATGGCTTAAGGACAACACAGTCAAGGTATTGGAGTGGCCATCACAAAGCCCTGACCTCAATCCTATAGAAAATGTGTGGGCAGAACTGAAAAAGCATGTGCGAGCAAGGAGGCTTACAAACCTAACTCAGTTACACCAGCTCTGTCAGGAGGAATGGGCCAAAATTAATCCAATTTATTGTGGGAAGCTTGTGGAAGGCTACACGAAACGTTTGACCAAAGTTAAACAATTTAAAGGCAATGCTACCAAATACTAATTGAGTGTATGTACACTTCTGACCCACTGGGAATGTGATGAAAGAAATAAAAGCTGAAATAAATCATTCTCTCAGTTATTATTCTGACATTTCACATTCTTAAAATAAAGTGGTGACCCTAACTGACATAAGACAGGGATTTTTCCTCTGATTAAATGTCAGGAATTGTGAAAAACTGAGTTTAAATGTATTTGGCTAAGGTGTATGTAAACTTCTGACTTCAACTGTACATGTTGAAGAGGGTGGGGCTTAAGCTGCATCCCTGTCTCACCCCTGGCCCGTGGAAAGAAATCTCTCTCTCTCTCTCTCTCTCTATCTCTCTCTCTGTCTCTCTCTCTGTCTCTGTCTCTCTCTCTCTGTCTCTCTCTCTCTGTCTCTCTCTCTCTCTCTCTCTCTCTCTCTGTCTCTCTCTCTGTCTCTCTGTCTCTCTCTCTGCCCATCTCTGAGCCTAGCAGCACCACATAGATGTGTTCTGAGTGCCTTCCTGCTGATAAACAGAAATGCTTCCTCAATTCCTAACCCTGTTCATCTTCTGTCTGCTGCGGCTGATGAAATCTTATTTTTTGTTCAAGAGTAGAAGAAAACGGTAACTTAACCTGTTACGAGTTGTTCCTGTTTCGAACAAGATATGGGGTGTTTTTCCTGCAGTTCAGTTGACTGAAATGGTTTGATGACTGCAGTAGAGCTGAAGTATTGTAGTAATTGTCCTTAACTGCTGCTGATAATGGTAGAGGTTGGGAATAGTGTACGTTAACTGGCCGTTGGAAACACAGAAGAGGCAATAGCTCGAGCCAGAGGACACTTTAACTGTTATCTAAGTATCGACAACTAGACAAATACCGAACATGGAAGGAACATTATCTAAGTGCAGACAAAAGTGTCATTCAAACAGACCAACAACAATAACGGAAGAACTTGTCTGTTCTTCATAACTCAGAATCCCGAGCCACTAAAAACCACTATAAACCCGAGAGGTAATGTTAACCGGTCGTTATGTTGCCATGAAAACTGAAGGACTACCAAGAGAGAGAGAGTGACTCCTCCATATCAGCTACAGTCTGTAGTATCTATCTGATCCTAATGACTCGTCCATATCTAATATAGGTTTGTGCTAAGCTAATGGTATTCTAGGCCAAGTTCTCAGACCATTCGAAGATCAGCTGGCAGGCAATTTTACTGTAATTTTCCACTTCTCCTTGTACCAGTCTGTAATCCACACATGTTTTAAGATAACCACCATCATTCCTGTTCCCAAGAACTCTGAGGTTTCATGCCACAATGACTACCACCCTGTGGCTCTCACATCTGTAATCATGAAGGGCTTTGAGAGGCTGGTTAAGGCACACATCAACTCCACCATCCCAGACACTCTAGAACCAATCGAATTTGCATACCGCCCCAACAGAGCCATACACTCCACACTGCCCTCATGTGAGAATGCTGTTCATTGGCTACAGCTCAGAGTTCAACACCATAGTGCCCTCCAAGCTCATCACCAACACCAGGTGGTGAGGGTAGGCAACACGGGGTCCCCACAGTGGTGTGTACTTAGTCCCCTCCTGTACTCCCTGTTCACCCACAAATCACTGGCGAGGATGAGACAGCTTACAGGGAGGAGGTCATTGACCTGGCAGTGTGGTGCCAGGACAACAACATCTCTGTCTACCTCAGTATGACAAAGAAGCTGATCATGGACTACAGGAAACAGGAAACCGAGCACCCCCCCATCCACATCGACAGTTTTTCAAAGATTTTCCTTTTCATATGGGGGAAGTCAGTCAATTGAAGTATATTCATTGGGTCCTAATCTATGGATTTTACATGACTGGGAATACAGATATGAATGTGTTGGATCATAAAACCAGTCAGTATCTGGTGTGACCACCATTTGCCTCATGCAGCGCAACATCTTCGCATAGAGTTATCAGGCTGTTGATTGTGGCCCGTGGAATGTTGTCCCACTCATCTTCAATGGCTGTGTGAAGTTGCTGGAAATTGGCGGGAACTGGAACATGCTATCGTACACGTCGATCCAGAGCATACCAAACATGCTCAATGGGTGACATGTCTGGTGAGTTTGCAGGCCCATGGAAGAACTGGGGCATTTTCAGGTTTGCTGTTTTGGGGTTTTAGGCTGGTTTCTGTACAGCACTTTGTGACATCGGCTGATGTAAAAAGGGCTTTATAAATACATTTGATTGATTGATTGATTGATTGATTGATTGATTGATTGATTGATTGACAGTTTAGCAGGTTGAGAGCTTGAAGTTCCTCGATGTCCAAATCATTAAGGACTTAAAATGGTCCACTCACACTTGACAGGCGTGAATAAGGCACGACAGTGCCTCTTCCCCCTTAAAAAGGTTTGGCATGGGCCATCAAATCTTCAAAAATATATACAGCTGCTCCACTGAGAGCATCTTGACAGGCTGTATCACTGTTTGGTATGGCAACATCACCGCCCTCGATCCCTGCCATCCAGGACCTCTATATCAGGCGGTGTGAAAGGAAGGCCTGTAAAATTGTAAAAGACTCCAGTCACCCAAACCAAAGACTGTTCTTTCAGCTCCCGCGTGGCAAGAGGTACCGGTGCATCAAGTCTGACACCAACAGGCCCTGAACAGCTTCTATCCCCAAGCCATAAGACTGCTAAATAGCAAACAAAATGACCTCCTGTATCGACCTCCATCACTCAAGTATCCTTGTACATACAGTATCTACCTCCATCACTCCAGTATCTACCTCCATCACTCCAGTATCCCTGTACATACAGTATCTACCTCCATCACTCCAGTATCCCTGTACATACAGTATCTACCTCCATCCCTCCAGTATCGCCCTCCATCACTCCAGTATCTAACTCCATCACCACAGTATCCCTGTACATACAGTATCTACCTCCATCCCTCCAGTATCGACCTCCATCACTCCAGTATCTACCTCCATCACTCCAGTATCCCTGTACATACAGTATCTACCTCCATCCCTCCAGTATCCCTGTACATACAGTATCACCT
>NC_042982.1:43438400-43448400 GCF_901001165.1 Salmo trutta | reverse complement strand
GTTTTGCTGCGAGGTGGGGAGCCACCCCCCCCCCCCCAACCAAATCTTGCTTAGGGCCGGCCCTGTGTGTGTGTGTGTGTGTGTGTGTGTGTGTGTGTGTGTGTGTGTGTGTGTGTGTGTGTGTGTGTGTGTGTGTGTGTGTGTGTGTGTGTGTATCTCACTGGGGGCCAAAATCTGAGACACTTGATTGCTCCCTTCCTTTAACTCTCTATCATACGTCTTGCACTTGATGTCAATGAGAGATTGAATGATTCAGTCCTTTAGATGATTCATGAATTATTTAAAATGATATAATATGGATTAATAGACTATTGATCTTCGTTTTATTCACCCCTCTGTGACAGATAACTGATAGCCAACTAATCTAACATACAAATGGAGAAATAACAGAGAGAAAGAACTGGAGGGCAAATCTGAACCTTATTCCCTAAATCCTCTGTAGTGCACGACTCTGAAACAGTATGGCAGTAATACTATATCAGTAATACTATAGCAGTAATACTATACTAGTAACACTATAGCAGTAATACGATACTAGTAATACTATGGTATTATAGGTCTTCCCTATAATACTATAGTATTATAGGTCTTCCCTGTGGCTCAGTTGGTAAAGCATGGTGTTTGCAGATGCCAGGGTTGTGGGTTCGATTCCCACGGGGGGCCAGTACAAAAACAAATGCATGAAATTAAATGTATGAAATGTATGCATTCACTACTGTAAGTCGCTCTGGATAAGAGCGTCTGCTAAATGACTAAAATGTAAAATGTAAAATGTAATAGTAGTAATACTATATCAGTAATACTATAGTAGTGATACTTTACCAGTAATACTATACTAGTAATACTATAGTAGTAATAATTTACCAGTAAAACTATACTAGTAATACTATAGCAGTAATACTATACTAGTAATACTATATCAGTAATACTATACTAGTAATACCATAGCGATAATACTATAGTAGTAATACTATATCAGTACTAATTTACCGGTAAAACTATACTAGTAATACTATAGCAGTAATACTATACTAGTAATACTATAGTAGTAATACAATATCAGTAATACTTTACCAGTAATACTATACTAGTAACACTATAGCCGTAATACTATATCAGTAATACTATACTAGTAATACTGTAGCAGTAATACTATACCTGTAATACTATAGCAGTAATACTATACTAGTAATACTATAGTAGTAATACTATATCACTAATACTTTACCAGTAATACTATACTAGTAACACTATAGCAGTAATACTATACTAGTAATAATATACTAATAACATTATAGCAGTAATACTATACCAGTAAAACTATGCTGGTAACACTATAGCAGTAATACTATAGCAGTAATACTATACCAGTAATACTATAGTAGTAATACTATAGTAGTAATACTATAACAGTAATACTTATACCAGTAATACTATAGCAGTAATAGTATAGCAGTAATACTATAGCTGTAATACTATACCAGTAATACTATAGCAGTAATACTATACTAGTAATACTATACTAGTAATACTATACCAATAACATTATATGAGTAATACTATACTAGTAACACTTTAGCAGTAATAGTATAGCAGTAATACTATACTAGTAATACTATAGTAGTAATACTATAGTAGTAATACTATATCAGTAATACTATACCAGTAATACTATAGCAGAAATACTATTGCAGTAATACTATACTAGTAATATTATAGCAGTAATAATATAGCAGTGATACTATAGCAGTAATAGTATAGCAGTAATTCTATACCAGTAATACTATAACAGTAATACTATTGCAGTAATACTATACTAGTAATATTATAGCAGTAATAATATAGCAGTGATACTATAGCAGTAATTATATAGCATTAATACTAAAGCAGTAATTATATAGCAGTAATACTATAGTAGTAATACTATAGCAGTAATACTATAACAGTAATACTATAGCAGTAATACTATAGCAGTAATACTATAACAGTAATACTATTGCAGTAATACTATAGCAGTAATACTATAGCAGTAATACTATAACAGTAATGCTATAGCAGTAATACTATAGCAGTAATACTATACCAGTAATAATATTGGAGTAATACTATAACAGTAATAATATTGCAGTAATACTATAACAGGAAAGCTGTTCTGGGAAATGTTTCCAATTCAAATAATACATTAGATGTGAATAACGTTGAAGGACTTTTATAATCATCCTCTACGGTATGGTCCTGGTTGATAACGCACTTACTAATGACAAAACACAGCCCACTGGGTAAAAGCTTGTTAAATCAATGTTGTTCCCCCCCCAAAAAAAATTTATAATAATAATATGCAATGTGATGACGCTGAATCAACGTGAGAAACTGGCTTTGCAAAAAGTAATCAACGTAAGGGAATTTCACCCAACTTTTAACCTAAATCCAAGGACATGGTGAAACTCTGTTGATTTCACGTTGAATTAAAGTTAGTTGACAACTCAACCAAATGTAAATAAATAATAGATGTTGAACTGACTACTGTACCCAGCGGGAGACCTATAAACAGACCTATAAACAGACCTATAAACAGACCTATAAACAGACCTGTAATCAGACCTATAAACAGACCTATAAACAGACCTATAAACAGACCTATAAACAGACCTATTAGACCTATAAACAGACCTGTAAACAGACCTATAAACAGACCTATAAACAGACCTATAAACAGACCAATAAACAGACCTATAAACAGACCTATCAGACCTATAAACAGACCTATAAACAGACCTATAAACAGACCTATCAGACCTATAAACAGACCTATCAGACCTATAAACAGACCTATAAACAGACCTATCAGACCTATCAGACCTATAAACAGACCTATAAACAGACCTATAAACAGACCTATCAGACCTATAAACAGACCTATAAACAGACCAATAAACAGACCTATAAACATGTGAAGTTATATATTACTGCCGAGACCGTTGTTAAATGTATGGTGTTGGCTCAACGACTGGAAGTCTATGAGAATAGCTAGCATGTCATTGCGCTAACGCTAGTAGAAATTCACCCCCCACCCCTGCAATGAACCCTCCCCCCTGGTAATAGCACCACCACCCCCACCCCCCCAACCCGCCGCTACATTGCAAACATACAAATACAGACACACAAACTCCTGCACATGAAATTACAAACTACTCCACTTGACTCTGTGCTTCTAACTGAAAGTGGATTCCATGGTTTCTGTTCATTTCTAATAGTGTCGTACGGTTCAACACTTTTTCTAATTCGAGAGAAAATAAACTACATTCATTGTACGGGATTGTCAGTGGTCCAGTACCGATGTAATAGAAATGCCCCTATGATACACCTTCAGGTCTTGGACTACACATTAATGTCCCTCTGATACACCTTCAGGTCTTGGACTACACATTAAGGTCCCTCTGATACACCTTCAGGTCTTGGACTACACATTAATGTCCCTCTGATACACCTTCAGGTCTTGGACTACACATTAATGTCCCTATGATACACCTTCAGGTCTTGGACTACACATTAATGTCCCTCTGATACACCTTCAGGTCTTGGACTACACATTAATGTCCCTCTGATACACCTTCAGGTCTTGGACTACACATTAATGTCCCTATGATACACCTTCAGGTCTTGGACTACACAATAATGTCCCTCTGATACACCTTCAGGTCTTGGACTACACATTAATGTCCCTCTGATACACCTTCAGGTCTTGGACTACACATTAATGTCCCTATGATACACCTTCAGGTCTTGGACTACACATTAATGTCCCTCTGATACACCTTCAGGTCTTGGACTACACATTAATGTCCCTCTGATACACCTTCAGGTCTTGGACTACACATTAATGTCCCTATGATACACCTTCAGGTCTTGGACTACACATTAATGTCCCTCTGATACACCTTCAGGTCTTGGACTACACATTAATGTCCCTCTGATACACCTTCAGGTCTTGGACTACACATTAATGTCCCTATGATACACCTTCAGGTCTTGGACTACACATTAATGTCCCTATGATACACCTTCAGGTCTTGGACTACACATTAATGTCCCTCTGATACACCTTCAGGTCTTGGACTACACATTAATGTCCCTCTGATACACCTTCAGGTCTTGGACTACACATTAATGCCCCTATGATACACCTTCAGGTCTTGGACTACACATTAATGTCCCTCTGATACACCTTCAGGTCTTGGACTACACATTAATGTCCCTCTGATACACCTTCAGGTCTTGGACTACACATTAATGTCCCTCTGATACACCTTCAGGTCTTGGACTACACATTAATGTCCCTATGATACACCTTCAGGTCTTGGACTACACATTAATGTCCCTCTGATACACCTTCAGGTCTTGGACTACACATTAATGTCCCTCTGATACACCTTCAGGTCTTGGACTACACATTAATGTCCCTATGATACACCTTCAGGTCTTGGACTACACATTAATGTCCCTCTGATACACCTTCAGGTCTTGGACTACACATTAATGTCCCTCTGATACACCTTCAGGTCTTGGACTACACATTAATGTCCCTCTGATACACCTTCAGGTCTTGGACTACACATTAATGTCCCTCTGATACACCTTCAGGTCTTGGACTACACATTAATGTCCCTATGATACACCTTCAGGTCTTGGACTACACATTAATGTCCCTCTGATACACCTTCAGGTCTTGGACTACACATTAATGTCCCTATGATACACCTTCAGGTCTTGGACTACACATTAAGGTCCCTCTGATACACCTTCAGGTCTTGGACTACACATTAATGTCCCTATGATACACCTTCAGGTCTTGGACTACACATTAAGGTCCCTCTGATACACCTTCAGGTCTTGGACTACACATTAAGGTCCCTCTGATACACCTTCAGGTCTTGGACTACACATTAATGTCCCTATGTAATGACTCCAGGTCTTGGACTACACATTAATGTATGTCAATCAGGAAAGTCCCTTGGTCGGTCTCACTCTCTCTCTCTTTGTCTCTCTCTCTTTGTCTCTCTCTCTTTGTCTCTCTCTCTCTCTCTCTCTCTCTTTGTCTCTCTGTCTCTCTCTCTCTCTCTTTGTCTCTCTGTCTCTCTCTCTCTCTTTGTCTCTCTCTTTGTCTCTCTCTCTCTTTGTCTCTCTCTCTCTTTGTCTCTCTCTCTCTTTGTCTCTCTAACCTTTGTCTCTCTAACCTTTGTCTCTCTCTAACCTCTCTCTCTCTCTCTCTCTTTGTCTCTCTGTCTCTCTCTCTCTCTTTGTCTCTCTCTTTGTCTCTCTCTCTCTTTGTCTCTCTCTCTCTTTGTCTCTCTAACCTTTGTCTCTCTCTAACCTTTGTCTCTCTCTAACCTCTCTCTCTCTCTCTCTTTGTCTCTCTCTCTCTTTGTCTCTCTAACCTTTGTCTCTCTCTCTCTCTCTATCCTACAGATGTAATTATATATTTCTCTTCATGTTCATTCAGACTGTTATTCCCCTCAGATAATGTTCATCATATTGAATCCCTGTATATTATGTCATCCTCGTAATGGAAAATAAAAACATGTATTTAGATAATGGAGAGTTTGAATGTTGTGAACCGTGTGTGTGTGGGGGGGGGGGGGGGGGGGATGTTATCACGTGACTTAGTGCTGGAACCATCCTCTGTATAGACCCACTGGGGCGGCCTGTATAACATTATGTAAGATGCAGCACTGTTCGCTGTTTTAAAGTGGGATATCACTTTATTGCTATCTTTCCCTAGGAGCCTATAAACCAGTACATCGCTTTATATAACACTTTGTATTATTCTGTGGTACAACCAACCTAGCCAGCATCACGAGAATAACTTCCACAACCAAACTAGCCAGCATCAGGAAAGGAACAACCATTTTTCATTTTTGTCATTTAGCAGACGCTCTTATCCAGAGCGACTTACAGTAGTGAATGCATACATTTCATACATTTTTTCCCCCGTACTGGTCCCCCGTGGGAATCGAACCCACAACCCTGGCGTTGCAAACACCATGCTCTACCAACTGAGCCACACACCTACCACAAACAAACTAGCCAGCATCAGGAGAATAACTACCACAACCAAACTAGCCAGCATCAGGAGAATAACTACCACAACCAAACTAGCCAGCATCAGGAGAATAACTACCACAACCAACCTAGCCAGCATCAGGAGAATAACTACCACAACCAAACTAGCCAGCATCACGAGAATAACTACCACAACCAAACTAGCCAGCATCACGAGAATAACTACCACACACAAACTAGCCAGCATCAGGAGAATAACTACCACAACCAAACTAGCCAGCATCACGAGAATAACTACCACAACCAAACTAGCCAGCATCAGGAGAATAACTACCACAACCAAACAAGCCAGCATCAGGAGAAAAACTACCACAACCAAACTAGCCAGCATCAGGAGGACTATAACAGAGATGTTTTATTGTAGAATAATATCTGAGCTGAATTCCCTAACAGAATGGGAACATTCACACCGGGCTAGAACCATTAATTACAACCACATGGTATATATCCAGCAGTACTGTGATTAGCATGGTATAGCAGTACTGTGATTAGTATGATATAGCAGTACTGTGATTAGCATGTTGTAGCAGTACTGTGATTAGCATGGTATAGCAGTACTGTGATTAGCATGGTATAGCAGTAGTGTGATTAGCATGGTATAGCAGTACTGTGATTAGCATGGTATAGCAGTACTGCGATTAGCATGATATAGCAGTACTGTGATTAGCATGGTATAGCAGTACTATGATTATCATGATATAGCAGTACTGTGATTAGCATGGTATAGCAGTACTGTGATTATCATGGTATAGCAGTACTGTGATAAGCATGATATAGCAGTACTGTGATTAGCATGGTATAGCAGTACTGTGATTAGCATGATATAGTAGTACTGTGATTATCATGATATAGCAGTACTGTGATTAGCATGATATAGCAGTACTGTGATTAGCATGTTATAGCAGTACTGTGATTATCATGGTATAGCAGTACTGTGATTATCATGATATAGCAGTACTGTGATTAGCATGTTATAGCAGTACTGTGATTAGCATGTTATAGCAGTACTGTGATTAGCATGATATAGCAGTACTGTGCATTTGCATGGTATAGCAGTACTGTGATTAGCATGGTATAGCAGTACTGTGATTATCATGGTATAGCAGTACTGTGATTAGCATGTTATAGCAGTACTGTGATTAGCATGTTATAGCAGTACTGTGATTAGCATGGTATAGCAGTACTGTGATTAGCATGTTATAGCAGTACTGTGATTAGCATGTTATAGCAGTACTGTGATTAGCATGGTATAGCAGTACTGTGATTAGCATGATATAGCAGTACTGTGATTAGCATGTTATAGCAGTACTGTGATTAGCATGGTATAGCAGTACTGTGATTAGCATGATATAGCAGTACTGTGATTAGCATGTTATAGCAGTACTGTGATTAGCATGATATAGCAGTACTGTGCATTTGCATGGTATAGCAGTACTGTGATTAGCATGATATAGCAGTACTGTGATTAGCATGGTATAGCAGTACTGTGATTAGCATGGTATAGCAGTACTGTGATTATCATGGTATAGCAGTACTGTGATTAGCATGTTATAGCAGTACTTTGATTAGCATGTTATAGCAGTACTGTGATTAGCATGGTATAGCAGTACTGTGATTAGCATGGTATAGCAGTACTGTGATTAGCATGATATAGCAGTACTGTGATTAGCATGTTATAGCAGTACTGTGATTAGCATGGTATAGCAGTACTGTGATTAGCATGATATAGCAGTACTGTGATTAGCATGATATAGCAGTACTGTGATTAGAATAGTATAGCAGTACTGTGATTAGGTGGCTGTCTATACAGTGAGGGGAAAAAAGTATTTGATTCCCTGCTGATTTTGTATGTTTGCCCACTGACAAAGAAATGATCAGTCTAGAAATTTAATGGTAGGTTTATTTGAACAGTGAGAGACAGAATAACAACAACAAAAAAATCCAGAAAAAAGCATGTCAAAAATGTTATAAAATTATTTGCATTTTAATGAGGGAAATAAGTATTTGACCCCTCTGCAAAACATGACTTAGTACTTGGTGGCAAAACCCTTGTTGGCAATCACAGAGATCAGATGTTTCTTGTAGTTGGCCACCAGGTTTGCACACATCTCAGGAGGGATTTTGTTCCACTCCTCTTTGCAGATCTTTTCCAAGTCATTAAGGTTTTGAGGCTGATGTTTGGCAACTCGAACCTTCAGCTCCCTCCACAGATTTTCTATGGGATTAAGGTCTGGAGACTGGCTAGGCCACTCCAGGACCTTAATGTGTTTCTTCTTGAGCCACTCCTTTGTTGTCTTGGCCGTGTGTTTTGGGTCATTGTCATGCTGGA
Organism: Salmo trutta; assembly: GCF_901001165.1. Taxonomy (NCBI): domain Eukaryota; kingdom Metazoa; phylum Chordata; class Actinopteri; order Salmoniformes; family Salmonidae; genus Salmo; species Salmo trutta. Next base: position 43,439,951 of record NC_042982.1, on the reverse strand, counting down.
ATACCCATCCACGACCCATTTTCAATGCCCTGGCTGAGGGAAGGAGGTTCTCACCCAAGATTTGACGGTACATGGCCCCGTCCATCGTCCCTTTGATGCGGTGAAGTTGTCCTGTCCCCTTAGCAGAAAAACAGCCCCAAAGCATAATGTTTCCACCTCCGTGTTTGACGATGGGGATGGTGTTCTTGGGGTCATAGGCAGCATTCCTCCTCCTCCAAACACGGCGAGTTGAGTTGATGCCAAGCTCCATTTTGGTCTCATCTGACCACAACACTTTCGCCCAGTTGTCCTCTAAATCATTCAGATGTTCATTGGCAAACTTCAGACAAGCATGTTTATGTGCTTTCTTGAGCAGGGGGACCTTGCGGGCGCTGCAGGATTTCAGTCCTTCACAGCGTAGTGTGTTACCAATTGTTTTCTTGGTGACTATGGTCCCAGCTGCCTTGAGATCATTGACAAGATCCTCCCGTGTAGTTTTGGGCTGATTCCTCACCATTCTCATGATCATTGCAACTCCACGAGGTGAGATCTTGCATGGAGCCCCAGTCCGAGGGAGATTGACAGTTCTTTTGTCTTTCTTCCATTTGCAAATAATCGCACCAACTGTTGTCACCTTCTCACCAAGCTGCTTGGCGATGGTCTTGTAGCCCATTCCAGCCTTGTGCAGGTCTACAATCTTGTCCCTGACATCCTTGGAAAGCTCTTTGGTCTTGGCCATGGTGGAGAGTTTGGAATCTGATTGATTGATTGCTTCTGTGGACATGTGTCTTTTATACAGGTAACAAGCTGAGATTAGGAGCACTCCCTTTAAGAGTGTTCTCTAATCTCAGCTCGTTACCTGTATAAAAGACACCCGTGAGCCAGAAATCTTTCTGATTGAGAGGGGGTCAAATACTTATTTCCCTCATTAAAATGCAAATCAATTTATAACATTTTTAACATGCGTTTTTCAAGATTTTTTTCTGTTATTCTGTCTCTCACTGTTCAAATAAACCTACCATTTAAATTATAGACTGATCATTTCTTTGTCAGTGGGCAAATGTACAAAATCAGCAGGGGATCAAATACCTTTTTCCCTCACTGTATATATCTATTTTTTTTAAGGGGGTGTTCACAGTGACAGCACACTAAATGTGTCCTGACATAAATATAATCTTAACAATTTCTACCTCATGAGTGTTGCGAGCGCTCATGAGCACTATAAACACCTAGTCAGAGGGTTAGAAAAGGCCAATGAAAACTTAACGTGGCCTGTTTCAAAACATGAACCAGAAATGTCTTAAATGTTACAATAAACGGTATGGGAATGGTGAAACGCTAGCAACTACTGTAGTATAACATGGAATATGGATTTAACAAATATAGATTTTAACTTGTGAAAGCAACAACCAACATTTCAACAAGTTAACAAAACACTCTCTACTGGCGGAGTTTGTAGAGGCGCGCCTATGCTCCCTCGCTGCCACAGAGCACCCTATTCCCTATATAGTGCACCACTTTTGATCAGGGCCCATTGGGAATAGGGTGTGATTTGGGATGCAGTCAGTAATC
>NC_042982.1:43273400-43433400 GCF_901001165.1 Salmo trutta | reverse complement strand
TCGGGTCTAATTTGGTTGTCAGAGAGGGGGGGGGGTGTTTTCTTCCTGTTCGTTTTTCATTCAGGTGTATTTTTTCTCCGCCCCCTATTGCCTTTATAAAATAATAATAATACAAATAAATATTGTAGGGAATAGTGTCCCATTTGGAATGTGGCCCTTGTCTGGTATATTATAGACTATCTTAACAGATTGATATTTGACCAGGGCCCATAGGCATTTAGCAGACGTTCTTATCCAGAGAGACTTACAGGAGCAATTTAGGGTTGAGTGTCTTGCTCATCGACAGATTGCTTTTCACCTAGTTGTCTCGCGGATTCAAACCAGCGACATTTACTTGCCCAACGCTCTTAACCTGCCAGACTATCTGCCGCCCTAAATCATTTATGTATAAATCACCAGCAACAGAAGGATGGATTACGCCAGAGAGAGGATTATTCCAGAAGATAATCAATCCCGTGAATGAATATGATCAGATGTGAGTACCACTGTGTGTATGAGATAAGGAACAGGACACAAACATGCTTTTCAGATGGTACACAACCTTCAAACTGCCAAGAGATCCTACTTACAGAGATTTCATTTAGATGTCATTTCTGAACAGAAAATATTAACTTTGCCTCAAAGAGAGAGACGGCGAGCGAGAGAGAGAGAGAGAGATGGAGAGAGAGAGAGAGAGAGAGAGAGAGAGAGAGAGAGAGAGAGAGAGAGAGAGAGAGAGAAGGAGAGAGATGGAGAGTGAGAGAGAAAGATGGAGAGAGAGCGAGAGACAGAGAAATGGATGAGAAACAGAGACCGAGACAGAGACCGAGAGATGGAGAGAGGGAGCGCAGTGAAAGGAGAAAAAGGGAGAGATCATCACACAAGCTAAATGAGATTCAGAGTCTGCTGTGCTGCTCAGTGGCCGGGCACACAGCCCACTTCAACAGAGCTGCGGGCCAACAACCACTGGTAAAGGTCATTCTGCAAACGGCCCGAAAATGAAGTATCACCTCAGTTTGCAGGTCTGAGAAAAATACTGATGCACAGAGAGGAGAACTGAAGCACCAAAACCCCCAGCAGAGGCACAGCCCCAAACCCCCAGCAGAGGCACAGCCCAAAACCCCCAGCAGAGGCACAGCCCCAAAACCCCCAGCAGAGGCACAGCCCCAAACCCCCAGCAGAGGCACAGCCCAAAACCCCCAGCAGAGGCACAGCCCAAAACCCCCAGCAGAGGCACAGCCCCAAACCCCCAGCAGAGGCACAGCCCCAAACCCCCAGCAGAGGCACAGCCCCAAACCCCCAGCAGAGGCACAGCCCCAAACCCCCAGCAGAGGCACAGCCCAAAACCCCCAGCAGAGGCACAGCCCAAAACCCCCAGCAGAGGCACAGCCCCAAACCCCCAGCAGGGGCACAGCCCCAAACCCCCAGCAGAGGCACAGCCCAAAACCCCCAGCAGAGGCACAGCCCAAAACCCCTAGCAGAGGCATAGCCCCAAACCCCCAGCAGAGGCACAGCCCAAAACCCCCAGCAGAGGCACAGCCCAAAACCCCCAGCAGAGGCACAGCCCAAAACCCCAAGCAGAGGCACAGCCCCAAAACCCCCAGCAGAGGCACAGCCCCAAAACCCCCAGCAGAGGCACAGCCCAAAACCCCCAGCAGAGGCACAGCCCAAAACCCCCAGCAGAGGCATAGCCCAAAACCCCCAGCAGAGGCACAGCCCAAAACCCCAAGCAAAGGCACAGCCCCAAAACCCCCAGCAGAGGCACAGCCCAAAACCCCCAGCAGAGGCACAGCCCAAAACCCCCAGCAGAGGCACAGCCCAAAACCCCAGCAGAGGCACAGCCCCAAACCCCCAGCAGAGGCACAGCCCCAAACCCCCAGCAGAGGCACAGCCCCAAACCCCCAGCAAAGGCACAGCCCAAAACCCCCAGCAGAGGCACAGCCCCAAACCCCCAGCAGAGGCACAGCCCAAAACCCCCAGCAGAGGCACAGCCCCAAAACCCCCAGCAGAGGCACAGCCCCAAAACCCCCAGCAGAGGCACAGCCCAAAATCCCCAGCAGAGGCACAGCCCAAAACCCCCAGCAGAGGCACAGCCCAAAACCCCCAGCAGAGGCATAGCCCAAAACCCCCAGCAGAGGCACAGCCCCAAACCCCCAGCAGAGGCACAGCCCAAAACCCCCAGCTTCCAGAGGAGCTGTTTAACACTACACTAGACTAGAGTACTGTGGATGAACAGAGTAGTGTCTCATATTAGGTAGAGTAAAACATGAATAATGTTAGACCAGATAACACAGTAGAGCTGCAAGGCTACTTTCCAAGACTACAGATTAAGCCTAGTCTAACTACTGTCGAAAGCAAGTTCGATTGAGATTGTGTTTGACCTGTGTTTAAACTCAACACTGTAAAAATAATACCAGTAACACTGTGTTTTAACTCTATACTGTAGAATAATACCAATAACACTGTGTTTTAACTCTATACTGTAAAATAATACCAATAACACTGTGTTTTAACTCTATACTGTAGAATAATACCAATAACACTGTGTTTTAACTCTATACTGTAGAATAATACCAATAACACTGTGTTTTAACTCTATACTGTAGAATAATACCAACAACACTGTGTTTTAACTCTATACTGTAAAATAATACCAATAACACTGTTTTAACTCTATACTGTAGAATAATACCAATAACACTGTGTTTTAACTCTATACTGTAGAATAATACCAATAACACTGTGTTTTAACTCTATACTGTAGAATAATACCAACAACACTGTGTTTTAACTCTATACTGTAAAATAATACCAATAACACTGTTTTAACTCTATACTGTAGAATAATACCAATAACACTGTGTTTTAACTCTATACTGTAGAATAATACCAACAACACTGTGTTTTAACTCTATACTGTAAAATAATACCAATAACACTGTTTTAACTCTACACTGTAGAATAATACCAATAACACTGTGTTTTAACTCTATACTGTAGAATAATACCAATAACACTGTGTTTTAACTCTATACTGTTGAATAATACCAATAACACTGTGTTTTAACTCTATACTGTAGAATAATACCAATAACACTGTGTTTTAACTCTATACTGTAGAATAATACCAATAACACTGTGTTTTAACTCTATACTGTAGAATAATACCAATAACACTGTGTTTTAGCTCTATACTGTAGAATAATACCAACAACACTGTGTTTTAACTCTATACTGTAAAATAATACCAATAACACTGTTTTAACTCTATACTGTAGAATAATACCAATAACACTGTGTTTTAACTCTATACTGTAGAATAATACCAATAACACTGTGTTTTAACTCTATACTGTAGAATAATACCAATAACACTGTGTTTTAACTCTATACTGTTGAATAATACCAATAACACTCTGTTTTAACTCTATACTGTAGAATAATACCAACAACACTGTGTTTTAACTCTATACTGTAAAATAATACCAATAACACTGTTTTAACTCTATACTGTAGAATAATACCAATAACACTGTGTTTTAACTCTATACTGTAGAATAATACCAATAACACTCTGTTTTAACTCTATACTGTAAAATAATACTAATTACACTGTTTTAACTCTATACTGTAGAATAATACCAATAACACTGTGTTTTAACTATATACTGTAAAATAATACCAGTAACACTGTGTTTTAACTCTATACTGTAGAATAATACCAATAACACTGTGTTTTAACTCTATACTGTAAAATAATACTAATCACACTGTTTTAACTCTATACTGTAGAATAATACCAGTAACAGTAGTCCTTCCTGTGTTTAATCCTATACTGTATATTCAGCCTGGTCTAATTTAGGCTCATTGATTGGTGATATCTACAGCCAATTAGAAGAGGTCTTCAGTTTTCCATTTCCTGCATGCAATTCAACAAAACCCAGAAAACGAATCCCAAAGTCTCCATGGATTAAATCGCAAACGGCACCCTATTCCCTATTTAGTGCACTACTTTAGACCAGAGCCCTATGGCACCCAATTCCCTATTTAGTGCACTACTTTAGACCAGGGCCCTATGGCACCCAATTCCCTATTTAGTGCACTACTTTTTAAATCATGGATCATAGGATTCCGGTCAAAAGTAGTACAGTATATAATAAATAGGGTGTCATTTGGGACACAGCCAGTCTCCTTGGTAATGCCCTCTAAAAGCATCAGATCACATGACTTTTGTTCACAGTTTGAAAAAATAAAAATGTCAATTTTAGATCTGAGAATATAACTGATTAATAAAACTATGAATATTTGTATAATTTTGTTTCAACAGACTTAATCAAATGTTTTTTTTTTACATCCAACATTAAAAGTTGAATGAAACATTTATGATTAGAAATGTTCAATTAGTAATAGGATATTATATTAGGCAAATCATTCTCACAATGAAAACAATCTTACTGTGTCAATGTAGTGAAAGATATAACCAAATTAAAGATGGCAATTAAAATATTTAACAAGCATCACATACAGTAGGAGCACGTACCAAATGGCATCCCATTCATTACATAGTGCAGGGGCTCTGGTCAAGAGTAGTGCACTATATAGGGAATAGGGCTCTGGTCAATAGTAGTGCACTATATAGGGAATAGGGCTCTGGTCAAAAGTAGTGCACTATATAGGGAATAGGGCTCTGGTCAAAAGTAGTGCACTATATAGGGAATAGGGCTCTGGTCAATAGTAGTGCACTATATAGGGAATAGGGCTCTGGTCTAAAGTAGTGCACTATATAGGGAATAGGGCTCTGGTCAAAAGTAGTGCACTATATAGGGAATAGGGCTCTGGTCAAAAGTAGTGCACTATATAGGGAATAGGGCTCTGGTCAATAGTAGTGCACTATATAGGGAATAGGGCTCTGGTCTAAAGTAGTGCACTATATAGGGAATAGGGCTCTGGTCAATAGTAGTGCACTATATAGGGAAAAGGGTGCCATTTGGGATGCATACAAGGTGTTCTCACTGTATTAATGTCCTTTGTCATAAAATATTTCATCAGACCAGTTATCATAATCTAGCCAGTTATATTTGTTATACTGTATATTCAACTACAAGATGTATCATGAACAAACATTTGCCAAGCTCCCAAATGCTCCATCTCCCAAGGTCCCAAATGCTCCATCTCCCAAGCTCCCAAATGCTCCATCCCCCAAGGTCCCAAATGCTCCATCTCCCATGGTCTCAAATGCTCCATCCCCCAAGGTCCCAAAGGCTCCATCTGCCAAGGTCCCAAAGGCTCCATCTCCCAAGGTCCCAAATGCTCCATCTCCCAAGGTCCCAAAGGCTCCATCTCCCAAGGTCCCAAAGGCTCCATCTGCCAAGGTCCCAAAGGCTCTATCTCCCAAGGTCCCAAATGCTCCATCTCCCAAGGTCCCAAATGCTCCATCCCCCAAGGTCCCAAATGCTCCATCCCCCAAGGTCCCAAAGGCTCCATCTCCCAAGGTCCCAAATGCTCCATCTCCTAAGGTCCCAATGGCTCCATCTGCCACGGTCCCAAATGCTCCATCTCCCAAGGTCCCAAATGCTACATCTCCCAAGGTCCCAAATGCTCCATCCCCCAAGGTCCCAAATGCTCCATCCCCCAAGGTCCCAAAGGAATTAATGAAAACCTCTTTGTACTAATTTCTCTCACTGGGCAATGAGATCTGAACAGCAACAGTAGTTACAATGACAGACTTGTGTCACGAATGACACACTATTTGCTACAGAGCTTTCCGAAAGTATTCATACCCCTTGACTTATTCCACATTTTGTTGTATTACAGCCTGAACTTAAAATGGATTTTAATATATTTGTTGTATCACCCAACTACACACAACACCCCATAGACGCCATCAAAAACCAGTCAGATCACACAGCACCATCAAAACCAGTCAGGACACACAGCACCATCAAAACCAGTCAGAAATACACAGCACCATCAAAACCAGTCAGATCACACAGCACCATCAAAACCAGTCAGAAATACACAGCACCATCAAAACCAGTCAGGAATACACAGCACCATCAAAACCAGTCAGGACACACAGCACCATCAAAACCAGTCAGGACACACAGCAACATCAAAACCAGTCAGGACACACAGCACCATCAAAACCAGACAGGACACACAGCACCATCAAAACCAGTCAGATCACACAGCACCATCAAAACCAGTCAGGAATACAATGTCCATTTTTAATTGAACATCTCCGCAAAATGATTGATGACAGCTTCAAAAGACACTCTAGGGTGCCAACATTAGTGTGTCCCAAATGGACCCTATTCCCTATGAAGTGTACTACTTTTGACCAGAGCCCAATTTTTGCTCTGGTCAAAAATACTGCCATATATATACAGTAGGGCATAGCTTGTCATTTGGGACCTTAACCCACAATGCTTATAAATGATAACAGTAAACAGTAACTGTCTCCTCGTCATGAAAAGATTACGGATCATCAGACAACATAGCAGATTCTCAATGAAGAGAGTCAATAATATCACAGTAAAATACAGGGGGCTCATATAGGGCATCTCTTGTTCAAGTACTGGCCTTGTTCAAATCAAATCAAGTACTGGCCTTGTTCAAGTATTGGCCTTGTTCAAATCAAATCAATTACAGGCCTCATTCAAGTATTTGCCTTGATCAAGTATTGTCCTTGTTCAAATCAAATCAAGTATTGGCCTTGTTCAAGTATTGGCCTTGTTCAAATCAAATCAAGTATTGGCCTTGTTCAAATCAAATCAAGTATTGGCCTTGTTCAAGTATTGGCCTTGTTCAAATCAAATCAAGTATTTGCCTTGTTCAAATCAAATCAAGTATTGGCCTTGTTCAGGTATTGGCCTTGTTCAGGTATTGGCCTTGTTCAGGTATTGGCCTTGTTCAGGTATTGGCCTTGTTCAGGCATTGGCCTTGTTCAGGTATTGGCCTTGTAAGGGATAATCAGGGACTCTAAGCGTTCTATATAAAATATTGAACAACGTGGAAGGTGTGTTGTGGAACTCACCTTCCACGGATTTGCATTATTTTCCAGAGAACTCATAGAGCCCCTCGTTGATTATGCCTTTTATACCACGGCTATAATTTAACACATTGGTCGCTAAAAATGTGTTCATTTGCAGGTAGAAATGTGTTCAACATCCGCTGAAGTAGGTAGCACGTTTACTAGATAGCTACCGTAGTTGCCTTGGTAACAAAACAAACAGACTTCCTAGTTTAGCTAACGAAACCATCAGTCCTAGCTTGCCCTTATGAACATCTAATTCGAAAATGCCAATAATGTTTTCTATTGGACTTCTGCTTTCAAAAGCGGCTCAAACATAGAACATGTAAGAATGAACTGTAGCCATCCAGGTTGAGGAGTGCTGTCTCCATGTAGACTAACATCCAGGTTGAGGAGTGATGTGTCCATGTAGACTAACATCCAGGATGAGGAGGGCTGTCTCCATGTAGACTAACATCCAGGTTGAGGAGTGCTGTCTCCATGTAGACTAACATCCAGGATGAGGAGTGCTGTCTCCATGTCGACTAACATCCAGGTTGAGGAGTGCTGTCTCCATGTAGACTAACATCCAGGTTGAGGAGTGCTGTCTCCATGTAGACTAACATCCAGGTTGAGGAGTGTTGTCTCCATGTAGACTAACATCCAGGATGAGGAGTGCTGTCTCCATGTAGACTAACATCCAGGTTGAGGAGTGCTGTCTCCATGTAGACTAATATCCAGGTTGAGGAGTGCTGTCTCCATGTAGACTAACATCCAGGATGAGGAGTGCTGTCTCCATGTAGACTAACATCCAGGTTGAGGAGTGCTGTCTCCATGTAGACTAACATCCAGGTTGAGGAGTGTTGTCTCCATGTAGACTAACATCCAGGATGAGGAGTGCTGTCTCCATGTAGACTAACATCCAGGTTGAGGAGTGCTGTCTCCATGTAGACTAACATCCAGGTTGAGGAGTGCTGTCTCCATGTAGACTAACATCCAAGTTGAGGAGTGCTGTCTCCATGTAGACTAACATCCAGGTTGAGGAGTGATGTCTCCATGTAGACTAACATCCAGGTTGAGGAGTGCTGTCTCCATGTAGACTAACATCCAGGTTGAGGAGTGATGTCTCCATGTAGACTAACATCCAGGTTGAGGAGTGCTGTCTCCATGTAGACTAACATCCAGGATGAGGAGTGATGTCTCCATGTAGACTAACATCCAGGTTGAGGAGTGCTGTCTCCATGTAGACTAACATCCAGGTTGAGGAGTGCTGTCTCCGTGTAGACTAACATCCAGGTGAGGAGTGCTGTCTCCATGTAGACTAACATCCAGGTTGAGGAGTGCTGTCTCCATGTAGACTAACATCCAGGATGAGGAGTGATGTCTCCATGTAGACTAACATCCAGGTTGAGGAGTGATGTCTCCATGTAGACTAACATCCAGGATGAGGAGTGCTGTCTCCGTGTAGACTAACATCCAGGTTGAGGAGTGCTGACTCCATGTAGACTAACATCCAGGATGAGGAGTGCTGTGTCCATGTAGACTAACATCCAGGTTGAGGAGTGTTGTCTCCATGTAGACTAACATCCAGGTTGAGGAGTGCTGTCTCCATGTAGACTAACATCCAGGATGAGGAGTGATGTCTCCAAGTAGACTAACATCCAAGTTGAGGAGTGCTGTCTCCATGTAGACTAACATCCAGGAGTGCTGTCTTCATGTAGACAAACATCCAGGATGAGGAGTGCTGTCTCCATGTAGACTAACATCCAGGTTGAGGAGTGCTGTCTCCATGTAGACTAACATCCAGGATGAGGAGTGCTGTCTCCATGTAGAGTAACATCCAGGATGAGCACTCCTCAACATGGATGTTATGTTAGACAGACAGACAGACAGACAGACAGAGTTATTGATATGCAAACTGTGTGTTTTTCTGTGTGTGTGTGTGTGTGTGTGTGTGTGTGTGTGTGTGTGTGTGTGTGCCAGAATGCTGCTATTGGCGAAGACATTATCGTCTTCACTGGTAAGTCGAGGCTTCAGGTTCTATCAACAAAATACAACCTAGCACACTGATAGCCTGCAAACCATGATCCGTTTTGAATCTTACATGAGTCAAATGTTACACCTGTTGTTGATGGTTGTCGTTGTACAAGGACTAATACTGTAAATACAGTTGAAGTTGGAAGTTTACATACACCTTAGCAAAATACATTTAAACTAAGTTTTTCACAATTCCTGACATTTAATCCCAGTAAAAATTCCCTGTCTTAGGTCAGTTAGGGTCACCACTTTATTTTAAGAATGTGAAACGTCAGAATAATAGTAGAGAGAATTATTTATTTTAGCTTTTATTTCTTTCATCACATTCCCAGTGGGTCAGAAGTTTACATACACTCAATTAGTATTTGGTAGCATTGCCTTTAAATTGTTTAACTTGGGTCAAACGTTGCGGGTAGCCTACCACAAGCTTCCCACAATAAGTTGGGTGAATTTTGGCCCTTTCCTTATGACAGAGCTGATGTAACTGAGTCAGGTTTGTAGGCCTCCTTGCTCACAAACACTTTTTCAGTTCTGCCCACACATTGTCTATAGGATTGAGGTCAGGGCTTTGTGATGGCCACTCCAGTACCTTGACTTTGTTGTCCTTAAGCCATTTTGCCACAACTTTGGAAGTATGCTTGGGGTCAATGTCCATTCGGAAGACCCATTTGTGACCAAGCTTTAACTTCCTGACTGATGTCTTGAGATGTTGCTTCAAAACATCCACATCATTTCCCCTCCCTCATGATGCCATCTATTTTGTGAAGTGCACCAGTCCATCCTGTAGCAAAGCACCCCCACAACATGATGCTGCCACCCCCGTGCTTCACGGTTGGGATGGTGTTCTTTGGCTTGCAAGCCTCCCCCTTTTTCTTCCAAACATAACGATTCTCATTATGGCCAAACAGTTCTCTTTTTGTTTCATCAGACCAGAGGACCATTTCTCCAAAAAGTACGATCTTTGTCCCCATGTGCAGTTGAAAACCGTAGTCAGGCTTTTTTATGGCGGTTTTGGAGCAGTGGCTTCTTCCTTTCTGAACGGCCTTTCAGGTTATGTCGATATAGGACTCATTTTACTGTGGATATAGATACTTTGTACCTGTTCCCTCCAGCATCTTCACAAGGTCCTTTGCTGTTGTTCTGGGATTATTTTGCACTTTTCACACCCAAGTACATTCATCTCTAGGAGACAGAACGCGTCTCCATCCTGAGCAGTATGGTGGCTGCGTGGTCCCATGGTGTTTATACTTGCGTACTATTGTTTGTACAGATGAACGTGGTACCTTCAGGCGTTTGGAAATTGCTCCCAAGGACAAACCAGACTTGTGGAGGTCTACAATTTTTTTTCTGAGGTCTTGGCTGATTTCTTTTGATTTTCCCATGATGTCAAGCAAAGAGGCACTAAGTTTGAAGGTTGGCCTTGAAATACACACACAGGTACACTTCCAATTGACTCAAATTATGTCAATTATCCTATCAGAAGCTTCTAAAGCCATGACATAATTTTCTGGAATTTTCCAAACAGTTTAAAGGCACAGTCAACTTAGTGTATGTAAACTTCTGAAAGTGTGATACAGTGAAATAATCTGTCTGTAAACAAATGTTGGAAAACCGACTTGCCAGAACTATAGTTTGTTCACAAGAAATTTGTGGTGGTTGAAAAAATAGTTTTAATGACTCCAACCTAAGTGTATGTAAACTTCCGGCTTCAACTGTAGCTAGACATGACCGCCTCGTCCACCTGATAGCTAATGAGGTGAGGCAGACAGTAAGACAGGACCGCCTCGTCCACCTGATAGCTAGTAAGGTGAGGCAGACAGTAAGACAGGACCGCCTCGTCCACCTGATAGCTAGTAAGGTGAGGCAGACAGTAAGACAGGACCGCCTCGTCCACCTGATAGCTAGTAAGGTGAGGCAGACAGTAAGACAGGACCGCCTCGTCCACCTGATAGCTAGTAAGGTGAGGCAGACAGTAAGACAGGACCGCCTCGTCCACCTGATAGCTAGTAAGGTGAGGCAGACAGTAAGACAGGACCGCCTCGTCCACCTGATAGCTAGTAAGGTGAGGCAGACAGTAAGACAGGACCGCCTAGTCCACCTGATAGCTAGTAAGGTGAGGCAGACAGTAAGACAGGACCGCCTCATCCACCTGATAGCTAGTAAGGTGAGGCAGACAGTAAGACAGGACCGCCTCATCCACCTGATAGCTAGTAAGGTGAGGCAGACAGTAAGACAGGACCGCCTCGTCCACCTGATAGCTAATGAGGTGAGGCAGACAGTAAGACAGGACCGCCTCGTCCACCTGATAGCTAGTTAGGTGAGGCAGACAGTAAGACAGGACCGCCTCGTCCACCTGATAGCTAATGAGGTGAGGCAGACAGTAAGACAGGACCGCCTCGTCCACCTGATAGCTAGTAAGGTGAGGCAGACAGTAAGACAGGACCGCCTCGTCCACCTGATAGCTAGTAAGGTGAGGCAGACAGCAAAACACCATCAATGTATACTGTCAGAAGAGGCTGGTGTGATGTTGATGATGATATTGTCTATTGTATACCAAATATATGTTGTTGTGGAGGCTGGAGGTAGATGGACAGATATTGTTGTTGTGGAGGAGGCTGGAGGGAGGTCTGAGGGGTGGGGGTTGTGTGTCTGGGGGGGTTGTGTGTTTGGGGGTGTTGTGTGTTCCTGTCTACAAAACCTCCCTGTCTGCCTTCCTTCAGCTTCTCTCTATCTGCAACAGTATACCAGCGAGGCTCAGTTCAGTCGCTGTCTCCGCAGCCCACAAGGGACACAACCATGTATTCCCCTCGTCTCCCTCCAGCCTCACCTTAAAGCACTGTGACGTTTTGGGGTTCACTTTCCCCTGGGCTCAATTTGTATTTATCTCAAGGTTTTCAGCGAAGAAGCCCACATACTGACTGGAATAATGTAATATACAGAGGATTTCAAAATCAGAGTCTGTCTGTCTAAATGTTGGACAGAGTTTTATTAGGAGAGGAGAATGAGGGGAAGTGACCTGGCTGTCTGATACAGTATAGACATAACAACTCTGTTTGCAATGAAGGTTTTGACACTCAATGACTACAGCCTATATGGCACCCTTTCCTTATATAGCGCCCTACTTTTAAACAGGGCCCATAGGAGGCGACTAAACTGCTTCAACTAACCCTGGATTGTAAACTGTCATGGTCAAAACATATTGATGCATTAGTAGCTAAGATGGGGAGAAGTCTGTCTGTAATAAAGCGCTGCTCTGCCTTCTTAACAACACTATCAACAAGGCAGGTCCTACAGGCCCTAGTTTCTACCTTCTCAACAACACTATCAACAAGGCAGGTCCTACAGGCCCTAGTTTCTACCTTCTTAACAACACTATCAACAAGGCAGGTCCTACAGGCCCTAGTTTCTACCTTCTTAACAACACTATCAACAAGGCAGGTCCTACAGGCCCTAGTTTCTACCTTCTTAACAACACTATCAACAAGGCAGGTCCTACAGGCTCTAGTTTCTACCTTCTTAACAACACTATCAACAAGGCAGGTCCTACAGGCCCTAGTTTCTACCTTCTTAACAACACAATCAACAAGGCAGGTCCTACAGGCTCTAGTTCTGTTGCACCTGGACTACTGTTCAGTCGTGTGGTCAGGTGCCACAAAGAGGGACCTCGGAAAATTACAATTGGCTCAGAACAGGGAAGGCACAGCTGGCCCTTAGATGTACACAGAGAGCTAACATTAATAATATGCATGTCAATCTCTCATGGCTCAAAGTGGAGGAGAGATTGACTTCATCACTACCTGTTTTTGTAAGAGGTGTTGACATGCTGAATGTCCCGAGCTGTCTGTTTAAAATACTGGCACATATTTTAGACACCCATGCATACCCCAAAAGACATGCCAACAAAGGTCTCTTAACAATACCTTAATCCAGAACAGAATATGGGTGGTGCAGAGTACTATATAGAGCCATGACTACATAGAACTCTATTCCACAACGCAGTTGAATCAGATGGTTTTTTTTAAACAGACAAAAAATACAGCTTATGGAACAGCAGGGACTGTGAAGAGACACACACACAGGCACAGACAAACGTACACATGGATGTTGTATTGTAAATATGTGGTGGTGGAGTGGTGGCCTGAGCGAGCACACTGAATGTGTTGGGGTAAGGTGTCATGAAATGTAAATGTCATGTCATATTTTAAACTGTATGTAACTGTCTTATGTTGCTGGACACCAGGAAGTGTAGCTGCTGGGGGATCCATAATAACTTCAAATACAAATGTGGAACACGGACAAGGTGCTCAGAATGTACTGGAGAGGCATGTTGGCAGATAGGGAGATGGTATGGATGGACCAATACAGCCGGTCTGTTTAGAACTAAGTTTAGTAATGGAACTAAGTTTAGTAATGTAGAGATCAAGACTGACCTTTCTACAGGTCAACACACTGCTGAGGTATTTTCTACCAATGACAGTCAGTGTCTGCACTGCCAAATGGGCTCTGGTAGTGCACTAGATAAAGAATAGGGCACGTCAGCCTCGACGTCAGCCTCGACATCAGCCTCAACATCATTCTTGACATCAGCCTCGACATCAGCCTCGACATCATTCTCGACATCAGCCACGACATCAGCCTCCAGTTCCTTTAATCACTAGAACCCACCAGGAAATTATCACTACAAATGTTCTGTTTCCTCAAATAGTTCCTTATAAAACGTTGCTAGTTCAGAAGACTTCTAAACTACTAAACTACTAAACTACCAGACTACTAAACTACCAAACTACTAAACTACCAAACTACTAAACTACTAAACCACTGAACTACTAAACTACTAAACTACTAAACTACTAAACTACCAAACTACCAAACTACTAAACTACCAAACTACTAAACTACCAAACTACTAAACTACTAAACTACCAGACTACTAAACTACTAAACTACTAAACCACTGAACTACTAAACTACTAAACTACTAAACTACTAAACTACCAAACTACTAAACTACCAAACTACCAAACTACCAGACTACTGAAGATCTAGGTAGAAAAGTCATGGCAAGAATAGAGTAGCATAGGAAATATAGAATAGAATAGCATAGGAAGTATAGAATAGAATAGCATAGGAAATATAGAATAGAATAGCATAGGAAATATAGAATAGAATAGGAAATATAGAATAGAATAGCATAGGAAGTATAGAATAGCATAGGAAATATAGAATAGAATAGCATAGGAAGTATAGAATAGAATAGCATAGGAAGTATAGAATAGCATAGGAAGTATAGAATAGCATAGGAAGTATAGAATAGAATAGCATAGGAAATATAGAATAGAATAGCATAGGAAGTATAGAATAGAATAGGAAATATAGAATAGCATAGGAAATACAGAATAGAATAGCATAGGAAGTATAGAATAGCATAGGAAATATAGAATAGCATAGGAAGTATAGAATAGAATAGCATAGGAAGTATAGAATAGCATAGGAAATATAGAATAGCATAGGAAGTATAGAATAGAATAGCATAGGAAGTATAGAATAGAATAGCATAGGAAGTATAGAATAGAATAGGAAATATAGAATAGCATAGGAAATATAGAATAGAATAGCATAGGAAATATAGAATAGCATAGGAAATATAGAATAGAATAGCATAGGAAATATAGAATAGCATAGGAAATATAGAATAGAATAGCATATCAAACATAGAATTGTCACGCCCTGACCTTAGAGCCTTTTTTATTCTCTATTTTGTTAGGTCAGGGTGTGACTTGGGTGGGCATATCTATGTTTCTATTCCTTTGTTGGCCTAGTAAGGTTCCCAATCAGAGGCAGCTGTTTATCGTTGTCTCTGATTGGGGATCATACTTAGGCAGCCCATTTTCCCACCTGTGTGGGTGGGTAATTATTATTTTCTGTGAGTGTTTGTGTGCGCCACAGTTGGGTCACGGTTGATTTCACTTTACCTGGTTTTTGTGAAAGGTTTCACTTCCATTAAAGATGTGGAATTATATGCACGCTGCGCCTTGGCTCATTTATGACAGGGAGTTTGAAGACGGTGATCGTTAACAGAAGATGCCACCACCAAAGGACCAAGCAGCGTGGCCAGGAGGAGTCGACATCCTGGACATGGAAGGATATCCTGGACGGTAAGGGATCCTGGATGTGGGAAGAGATCCAGGCCGGAAAGGATCGCCTTCCATGGAAGCAGACGGAGGCAGCGACAGAGGAACACTGAGGAAAACAGGGATCAAGGAGACGACGGAAGCCCGAGAGGCAGCCTCAAAAAAAAATTTGGGGGGGGCACACGGGGTGGCGAGCGGAGCAAAGGTGGGAACAAGAACCAACTCCCTGTAATTACGATGAGGAGTTGGTCACGGTTCAGATACCATGTCTTCCAGTTCTGCTCACCCTTAGCCCGGTGCGTTCTGTGCCTGCTTTCAGGTGTTGCCCTGCTGAGGTGAGCATCTGTCCAGGACGGATTGTTCTGGCTCAGCGGTCCTGGTCTCTAGTGCGTCTCCTCGGCCCAGGATATCCTGCACCAGCTCTACGCATGGTATCCCCAGTGCGCCTTCACAGCCCAGTGCATCCTGTGCCAGCTCTCCACACTTACCGAGCTAAAGTGGGTATCCACCCAGGACGCGTAGTGCCAGCTCCACGCACCCGGCCTCCAGTGCGTCTCTCCAGCCCGGTACATCCTGTGCCAGTTCAACGCACTCGGCCTCCAGCGACGGTCCCTGGCCCGAAGCCTCCAGTGATGATCCATGGCACGAAGCCTCCAGTGGTGATCCATGGCATGAAGCCTCCAGTGGCGACCCATGGCCCGAAGCTTCCAGCGACGGTCTGCAGTCCAGAGCCTTCAGCGACGGTCTGCAGTCCAGAGCTTTCAGCAACGGTCTGCAGTCTAGAGCCTCCAGCGACGGTCGGCAGTCCAGAACCTCCAGCGACGGTCTGCAGTCTAGAGCCTCCAGCGACGGTTGGCAGTCCAGAACCTCCAGCGACGGTCGGCAGTTCAGAGCCTCCAGCGGGGGTTCCCAGTCCGGAGTCTCCGGCGACGATCTACGGTCAGATCCCTCCAGCAACGATCCACGGTCCGGAGTCCCCGGCGACGATCTACGGTCCGGTTCCACGGAAGTGAGGGGAGCCTCAAGCGGAGCGGGGTCTGCGTCCCGCACCGGAGCCTCCACCGAGAGGAGATGCCCACCCGGACCCTCCCCTATAGGTTCAGGATTGCGGCTGGAGTCCGCACCCTTGGGGGGGGGGGGGGGGTACTGTCACGCCCTGACCTTAGAGCCTTTTTTATTCTCTATTTTGTTAGGTCAGGGTGTGACTTGGGTGGGCATATCTTGGTTTATATTCCTTTGTTGGCCTAGTATGGTTCCCAATCAGAGGCAGCTGTTTATCGTTGTCTCTGATTGGGGATCATACTTAGGCAGCCCTTTTCTCTAATTGTGGGATCTTGTTTGTGTGTAGTTGCTTACTGCACTGCATGTAGCTTTACGTTCGTTTTTGTATTTTGTTGTTTTTTCCGGTGTCATTTTTATTAAAAGTAAAATGTACGCCTACCACTCTGCACCTTGGTCCAGTTCTTCAGACGACAGTAACAAGAATAGAATAGCATAGGAAATATAGCATAGAATAGCATAGGAAATATAGAATAGCATAGGAAATATAGAATGGAATAGCATAGGAAATATAGAATAGAATAGCATAGGAAGTATAGAATAGCATAGGAAATATAGAATGGAATAGCATAGCAAACATAGAATAGCATAGGAAATATAGAATAGCATAGGAAGTATAGAATAGCATAGGAAATATAGAATGGAATAGCATAGCAAACATAGAATAGCATAGGAAATATAGAATAGCATAGGAAGTATAGAATAGCATAGGAAATATAGAACAGCATAGGAAATACATAATAGAATTGCATAGCAAACATAGAATAGAATGTAAAATAATAGAACATAAAATAATAGAACAGAATAGAATAGAACAGAATAGAATCGAACGGAATAGAATGTATTACAATAGAACAGAATGGAACAGAATAGAATAGAACAGAATAGAATAGAATAGAACAGAATAGAATATATTACAATAGAACAGAATAGAACAGAATAGAATGTATTACAATAGAACAGAATAGAATATATTACAATAGAACAGAATGGAACAGAATAGAATGTATTACAATAGAACAGAATGGAACAGAATAGAATAGAACAGAATAGAATATATTACAATAGAACAGAATGGAACAGAATAGAATAGAATATAGCTTATTATATTCTGTTCCATTATATTATATTGTAATATATTATATTCTGTTCTATTCTAATAATAGAACAGAATAGAATAGACTAGAATAAACTAGAATAAAATAGGATAAAATAGAATAGAACAGAACAGAATATAATAGAATAGAATATAATAGAATAGAACAGAACAGAATATAATAGAATAGAATAGAACAGAATAGAATAGACTAGAATAAACTAGAATAAAATAGGATAAAATAGAATAGAACAGAACAGAATAGAATAGCATAGAATAGAATAGAATAGAACAGAATATAATAGAATAGAATAGAACAGAATAGAATAGAACAGAATAGAACAGAATAGAATAGAATAGAATAGAATAGAACAGAATATAATAGAATAGAATAGAACAGAATAGAATAGAATAGAATAGAACAGAATAGAACAGAATAGAATAGAACAGAATAGAATAGAATAGAATATAATAGAATTGAACAGAATAGAATAGAATAGAACAGAATAGAATAGAATAGAATAAAATAGGATAAAATAGAATAGAACAGAATATAATAGAATAGAACAGAATATAATATAATAGAATAGAATAGAATAGAGAAGAATAGAATAGAACAGAATAGAACAGAACAGAATAGAATAGAACAGAATAGAATAGAATAGAACAGAATAGAATAGAACAGAATAGAACAGAACAGAATAGAATAGAACAGAATAGAATAGAATAGAACAGAATATAATAGAGCAGAATATAACAGAACAGAATAGAATAGAATAGAACAGAACAGAATAGAACAGAATAGAACAGAATAGAATAGAACAGAACAGAATAGAATAGAACAGAACAGAACAGAATAGAATAGAACAGAATAGAACAGAACAGAACAGAATAGAATAGAACAGAACAGAACAGAATAGAATAGAGCATAATAGAATAGAACAGAATAGAATAGAATAGAACAGAATAGAATAGAACAGAACAGAATAGAATAGAGCATAATAGAATAGAGCATAATAGAATAGAACAGAACAGAACAGAATAGAACAGAATAGAGCATAATAGAATAGAACAGAACAGAACAGAATAGAACAGAATAGAATAGAACAGAACAGAATAGAATAGAGCATAATAGAATAGAACAGAATAGAATAGAATAGAACAGAATAGAATAGAACAGAATAGAATAGAACAGAATAGAATAGAACAGAATAGAATAGAATAGCACAGAACAGAATAGAATAGAACATAATAGAACAGAATAGAACAGAACAGAATAGAATAGAACAGAATAGAACAGAATAGAATAGAGCATAATAGAATAGAATAGAAAATAATAGAATATAACAGAACAGAATAGAAAATACTATAATATAGATATTGAAGTCAGGCTGTCAAGGATGAGTTACTGTGTAGGAGTTATTTCCTTAATTTAGATAAGTATACAACAAGTTGATGGGATACCAACCCCTTAAAAATCCCCTTTTTAAAAATAAACAGTAGCGCATCATATATTTCTGTAATGACAGTCACAGGGTGACTCATAGTAGCCTGCTGGGCGTGTACCCTATACACTGCGGGGCTTAGACTATAGCCTATACACTAAACGACATCAGAGAGCCTCGGGGAAAAAAAGAGGACTTGTTCATTCCATCGGCGTCACCCCACGCGCAGTGGCACAGCACAGGGCGGTGGCTGCGCGAGCAGAAGCCCGTTAGCGGGACAGGCGGCTGCGTGGAGTGTTGGGGAATTTATGTGATGAAAATGTGATACTGCCAGCTACTTCACCCATCCATTGTTTCTCTCCTATCTGAAGTTACAGTGAGTAGGCTACATTATAAATGTGGACAGAAATGCCCCCCGCCCTCCAAAAAAAAAAAATGAATAGCTAATTAAAGAATATTACATTTATAAATATGAACAACGACATTTAATCATTTCATTTAGCCTACCAATTAATGCATCTCAAAATGTGGCTGAAATAAAAAAATATATATATTTCAGATACCGATAGGCTATAATATACAAGCATGGTTTTAAAACTATTACCTATAACCTACACCTGCATTTCACCTTTTGAAAAACAACTCCTCAGATCAGAGGATTTAAAACGCTTATATTCTAGTCAAACACGACCCCCAACCTGCTGGCCCACCGCCCGCTGCACAAAACATACATCTATATAATGGACATCTCACATTTAGTTCACCAGCTTGTGAGCCTACTGTACCATTGGATAGTATAAATTCATGTTTTTCAGACATAGAGGAAAATCACGTCTAACAGTGTCTCTCATTTGTCATTCGTATCAAATTCAATCTATTAATAATATATCAGTATGTTATAACAATACTATACGCTAATTGAGTGTATTAAATATCTATAAGCGAATTTGCTGTACACAAAATAGGTTATAACCCAATGTCGTTACATTGACCTTAACGCACCTCATAACCTGTTAAGTAGCCTACTGTATTGCTAAACGTTCAAATCTAGCTGTTCCTTGCTGTGCACGCAAAAGACACGGGATACCATCCAAGTTGGTGTATCGTAACTTATGGCCACCACCACCACCACCACCACCACCACCACCATTGTATCACGAAGATCATTCCGTGATGAAGAATAGAGGTATTCGCATTTTTTTTCCCCCCCGCAGAACTTTACTACTGCGCTGTACCGTCACCATGTTCCCTCACCATCGACAGCGCAATCCTACGTCCCAAAACACTCAAGCGACAAACTGACCCATTCTCAAAAACACAAATGACATATCTTCATGATGACTTCGACACACTTGAGCAAGACGTGAGGGAGACTATTACTCTTACACCTTATGAATTATCTTCCCCACGCCCGGGTTTAGATGTAGGCTACAGAGCTATAGAATAACCTAGGCTACTAAAACAGATTTATGTTTCCAGCGTTTAGCCAGCCTACCTTTCGAGGCGATTCCACAGAAGCTATACAGGAGGAACACCAAGTGCCGTTGGAGAATCATATTCTTAAACGCTTCCTTCAGCAGCAAACTATGCTGGCCTCACGTTGTCTTCTGTTTTCGACTGGAGGAAGCTCTCGGGTTTATCCAGGTGCGCTTGCAGTCTGAACACTGAGAAGAATCTCATAGGCTCCTTAGACTGCGTAGGAACGGAACTCAGTTTTCCTGTCAAGGCAAAGTAAGTCAAGTCCGTTCTGTACTTGGGCAGACCCTCGGGCTGCAGCGGTAGCCTATTGCCGTTAGTTAGAGTGTGCCTTTACATACACCGTACCACCGGGACTGTAGAGAGAGAGAGAGAGAGAGAGAGAGAGAACGAGAGATGCTTCTCTCCTTGCGCAGAGAAAGTGCAGCTTATTGCCTTTCTGTCGAGATGCAGAACGAGCGAGTGCGCAGAGTCCCGCCCACGCCTCTCTAACTGATAAAGACGCTTCACCAATAGACAAACACCTAGACATTACTCTAGGGAGCTCCGGCATCACGGTCAAATTCTCACAATCCTTACCCCGGGGTTGTTTCTAACGTGTGGTATATGCCTGTTTTAGACTCTACACATGTAATATTACACAGTTATTCGGTTCACTTAATAATAGAATGTACAGTGCCTCGCTGGTTCAGCACGAGGTGGTGCTGAAAGGACAGCGACCAAACATCTAGTCGTTAACTTGTTTGTAATGTGTTAGGACTGTTAGAGGCTATAAAATGTAATATTATACAGTTATTGTGTTCTGTTAGTAGTATAGGCTAGAGTCCCTGGCAGGTTTAGTTAGTACACTGTTCAAAATTAAGTGCTTTGTAAAATAATTTAAATAAAACGAGTTGCAACTGAGCATACAACAACGCAAAGGAGACGGAAGCTTAACTTTACCTGGAGTATTAAAACACATCATCCTGAGATGTTTTGAAACATAACATAGTGTTGTGTTGTAACACCAGTTAATCAAGTGTTGTGTAACACCTTGCCAGGGACTGGGAGATCTACTAGAAAAGGTTAAAAACACTATTATGGTGTTTCAAGGTTCTGTTTAGTACAGAATTAGATTCCTTCTCTTTTGGTGTCGTTTTCTCTCTCTCTCTCTCTCTCTCTCTCTCTCTCTCTCTCTATAGCTTCTAAACACTATGATGGTGTTTCACCTCCTGTCTAGTGAAGAATTAGATCACTCCTTCTGGAGTATTCTAATGTCTAACATTGGTTTACGTATCTGATCATTTGCCAGTTTAACCATTTTTTTGGCAGGCATTGTTGAGCACAGTGTTCCAACCACTAGCAATGACTAGAGGTTTTACAACAAGTATGGCAGGATACTGTATATGCCTCTACCATTAAACGTTTGAAATGTGGTGAATAGGTCGTCTCTTCATTGAACGTAATTTTGTCTGATGGCTTTGATATCCATTGATCATTACAACTCATGGCATAACAAGCTACTTAAAACAAATAAAGAAGTGTACTTTTCTTCCTTCAAACATGCATACAACATTGTGTAAAATAATGATAGAAAATAATATATATATTTATATTACCCATAATCCTCTAAAAACAGAGACACGTCAAGATAGAGTTTAGAATCAGACTTCCAATGAGTTCAATAAAACAGTTTTCTCTGGCTTTGGGTATCATGATAGAAGACACATTTTGAGCAATATATTATGTTGGATTTATTCTTAAATGTTTTATTAACAAATCATTGAAAAGATTCATTTTTATTAAGTACAGTTGAAGTCGGAAGTTTACATACACTTAGGTTGGAGTCATTAAAACTAATTTTTCAACCACTCCACAAATTTCTTGTTAACAAACTATAGTTTTGGCAAGTCGGTTAGGACATCTACTTTGTGCATGACACAAGTCATTTTTAATCAATTGTTTCCAGACGGGTTATTTCACTTATATTTCACTGTATCACAATTCCAGTGGGTCAGAAGTTTACATGCACTAAGTTGACTGTGCCTTTAAACAGCTTGGAAAATTCCAGAAAATTATGTCATGGCTTTAGAAGCTTCTGATAGACTAATTGACATAATTTGAGTCAATTGGAGGAATACCTGTGTGTGTATTTCAAGGCCTACCTTCAAACTCAGTGCCTCTTTGCTTGACATCGTGGGAAAATCAAAAGAAACCATCCAAGACCTCAGCTGTCATACCGCTCAGGAAGGAGACGCGTTCTGTCTCCTAGAGATGAACGTTCTTTGGTGCGAAAAGTGCAAATCAATCCCAGAACAACAGCAAAGGACCATGTGAAGATGCTGGAGGAAACAGGTACAAAAGTATCTATATCCACAGTAAAACGAGTCCTATATCGACATAACCCGAAAGGCTGCTTAGCAAGGAAGAAGCCACTGCTCCAAAACTGCCATAAAAAAGCCAGACTACGGTTTGCAACTGCACATGGGGACAAATATCATACTTTTTGGAGAAATGTCCTCTGGTCTGATGAAACAAAAATAGAACTGTTTGGCCATAATGACCATCATTATGTTTGGAGGAAAAGAGGGAGGCTTGCAAGCCAAAGAACACCATCCCAACCGTAAAGCATGGGAGTGGCAGCATCATGTTGTGGGGGTGCTTTGCTGCAGGAGGGACTGGTGCACTTCACAAAATAGATGGCATCATGAGGTAGGAAAAGTATGTGGATATTTTGAAGCAACATCTCAACACATCTGTCAGGAAGTTAAAGCTCGGTCACAAATGGGTCTTCCAAATGAACAATGATCCCAAGCATACTTCCAAAGTTTTGGCAAAATGGCTTAAGGACAACAAAGTCAAGGTATTGGAGTGGCCATCACAAAGCCCTGACCTCAATCCTATATACAATTTGTGAGCAGAACTGAAAAAGTGTGTGCGAGCAAGGAGGCCTACAAACCTGACTTAGTTACACGAGCTCTGCCAGGAGGAAAGGGGCCAAAATTCACCCAACTTATTGTGGGAAGCTTGTGGAAGGCTACCCGAAATGTTTGACCCAAGTTAAACAATTTAAAGGCAATGCTACCAAATACTAATTGAGTGTACGTAAACTTCTGACCCACTGGGAATGTGATGAAAGAAATAAAAGCTGAAATAAATCATTCTGTCTACTATTATTCCGACACTTCACATTCTTAAAATAAAGTGGTGATCCTACCTGACCTAACACAGGGAATTTTTTACTAGGATTAAATGTCAGGAACTGTGAAAAACTGAGTTTAAATGTATTTGGCTAAAGTGTAACGTAAACTTCACCTATACATCTACTAGCTTTTCACCCTAGGATTTGTTTTTACATTGTGATTAAGTGATTAAGTGTGTAAAATGTCCAATGCAATTCCAATTAAATGTACCAGCTTACTGCACCAGAAGTGAGTGTTTCAATTTCCGCTTCCGTCGGTCCCACTTTCAAATCAAATCAAATGTATTTATAAAGCCCTTCTTACATCAGCTGATGTCACAAAGTGCTGTACAGAAACCCAGCCTAAAACTCCCAAACAGCAAGCAATGCAGGTGTAGAAGCACGGTGGCTAGGAAAAACTCTTCTTCTGGCTGTGCCGGGTGGAGATTATAACAGAACATGGCCAAGATGTTCAAATGTTCATAGATGACCAGCAGGGTCAAATGATAATAATCACAGTGGTTGTCGAGGGTGCAACAGGTCAGCACCTCAGGAGTAAATGTCAGTTGGCTTTTTCATAGCCGATCACACCTTCTCCGTCTCATGCCTGTCTAAATAAACCATTGGTAAAAAAATGTAGCTCGAATTCCACAAACAATAGTCTTCACAGGCAACTCATCATCAATATTTAGGCTATAAATAATTTACATGTCTTAATCATTTGATTGTAGGAGAGTCAGTCTGCAATTTGTTTATTTTTTTTGTGTTTTGATGCTGTCTTTTACATGCACTGACACAATACTCTCTTAAAAAAAACATTAATATTCAGATTGAAGAACCACTCTGGGTATTTCAGAGTACTTCTATTCTGTTTAAAAAAATATTATCTTTGTATCATAACACGTACATTGATTTTACATTCAAACACCAGATCTCAGGTTAAGTGCACTAATTTTCATGCTTTCATTACACAATCATTGTGTTTTAAGTCTTTCTATTTTCACAATGTAGCTGAAAGGACATCGACCAAACAGCTACTCGTTACCTTGTTTGTAACGTGTTAGGACATTTTACATTTTAGTCATTTAGCAGACGCTCTTATCCAGAGCGACTTACAGTAGTGAATGCATACATTTCATACTTTATTTTTTATTTTTTCCCGTACTGGTCCCCTGTGGGAATCAAACCCACAACCCTGGCGTTGAAAACACCATGCTCTACCAACTGAGCTACCAACTGAGCTACAGGGAAGGCCACTGAGCTACTGAGCTACAGGGAAGGACTATTAGAGTTACTAAAATGTTGTAATATTCTACAGCTCTTTCTCAGTTAGTAGGCTACAGTCCTTGTTTCGGTTAGTACTGAATCCGCTGTTAAAGCCACATTCTATCACTCTAAATTTCAAGCTTCTGCCTCTAACCATAGGAAACTATTGTCCACCTTCTCATCCCTCCTTAATCTTCCTCTCCTCCCTGTCTGCGGAGGACTTTGCCATTGACTTTGAAAAGAAGGTTGACCACATCCGCTCCTCATTCACTCAGCCTATTGAGTCCACTGGACCCAAACAGATGCAGAGCTACCCTACCCCTTGACCTCATTCTCCCCACTCTCTCCAGATGAAATCCTGCAACTAGTGAGTTCCGGTCGCTCGACAACCTGACCGCTAGACCTCATCGCCTCCTCCCTTCTCCAGAACATCTCTGGAAACCTTCTCCCATTCCTCATCAACTCATCCCTGACCACTGGCTGTGTACCCTCTGACTTCAAAATGGCTC
Source organism: Salmo trutta (assembly GCF_901001165.1). Classification (NCBI taxonomy): domain Eukaryota; kingdom Metazoa; phylum Chordata; class Actinopteri; order Salmoniformes; family Salmonidae; genus Salmo; species Salmo trutta. The sequence continues at coordinate 43,408,230 of NC_042982.1, read as the reverse complement.
TCTAGTTGCTCCCCTACTCAAGAAACCAACACTCAACTGCTCTGACGTCAAACTACAGTCCGGTATCCCTTCTTTCTTTTCTTTTCAAAACACTTGAGCGGGACCAACTCTCTCACTATCTGTCTCAGATTGGAGCGGGATGTCTCTGACCAACTCTCTCACTATCTGTCTCAGATTGGAGCAGGACGTCTCTGACCAACTCTCTCACTATCTGTCTCAGATTGGAGCAGGACGTCTCTGACCAACTCTCTCACTATCTGTCTCAGAACGATCTTGTTGACCCTAACCAGTCTAGCTTCAAGACGCGTCACTCAACCAAGACTGCTCTTCTCTGTGTCACGGAGGATCTACGAACTGCCAAAGCCGACTCTCTCTCCTCTGTTCTCATCCTCCCCGATCTATCCGCTGCCTTCGACACAGTGAACCATCAGATCCTCCTCTCCACTCTTTCAGGGTTGGGCGTCTCAGGCTCTGCACACTCCTGGATTGCATCCTACCTGACAGGACACTCCTACCAGGTGATGTGGAGAGGATCTGTGTCTGCACCACTTGCTCTCACTACTGGTGCCCCCCAGGGCTCGGTTCTAGGCTCTCTCCTATATACACTCCAAGTCACTTGTCTCCGTCATATCCTCACATGGTCTATCCTATCATTGCTGTGAGGATGACACTCAACTACTTTCTTCCTTCTGACACCCAGGTGGCGACAGTATCTCTGCGTGCCTGGGAGATATCTCCGCTTGGATGTTGGCCTACCACCTCAAGCTCAACCTCAACAAGACGGAGCTGCTCTTCCTCCCAGTCAAAGCCCGCCCGCTCCAAGACCTCTCCATCACAGTTGACAGCTCTGCAGTGTCCCCCTCCCGGAGTGCAAAGAACCTTGAAGTGACCCTGGACAACACCCTGTCGTTCTCTGTAAACATCAAAGCAGTGACTCGCTTCTGCAGGTTCATGCTCTGCAAAATCTGTAGAGTACAAGCCTACCTCAAAACAGGAAGTGGAGAAGGTCCTAATCCAGGGGCATTTGTCATCTCCCGTCTGGACTATTGTAACTCGCCATTGGCTAAGCTCCTTACTTGTGTCATCAAACCTTTGTAACTTATCCAGAATGCTGTAGCCAATCTTGAATTCAACCTTCCCAAGTTCTCCCATGTCACTCCATTGGCTTCCAGATGAAGCTCACATCCACTACAAGACCATGGTGCTTACCTACGGAACATCAAGAGGAACTGCCCCTCCCTACGTTCAGGCTATGCTTAAAACCTACACCCCAACCCGAACACTCAGTTCCTCCATCTCTGGTGTCTTGGACCTCACACCCTCCCATGGTGGAACCAGTTTGCCCCTGAAGCTAGGAGGTAAGAATCCCTGACCATCTTCCGAAAACTTCTGAAACCCTACCTCTTCAAAGAGTATCTTCAGTAATCCCACAGCACCCCCCCACACCCCGACCCCCCCTCACCTCGACCCCCCCACCCCGATTCCCCCCTTACCTCGACCCCCCCTCCTCACCTCGACCCCCCCTCCCCACACCCCGACCCCCCCCCCCTCCTCACCTCGACCCCCCCTCCCCACACCCCGGCCACCCCCCTCACCTCAACCCCCCCTCCCCTCACCTCGACCCCCCCTCCCCTCCCCACACCCCGCCCCCCCCTCACCTCGACCCCCCCCTCCCCTCACCTCGACCCCCCCTCACCTCGACCCCCCCTCTCCTCGACCCCCCCCCCTCCCCTCACCTCGACCCCCCTCTCCTCGACCCCCCCCCTCACCTCGACCCCCCCTCCCCTCACCTCGACCCTCCCCTCCCCTCTCCTCGACCCCCCCCTCCCCTCACCTCGACCCCCTCCCCTCACCTCGACCCCCCCCCCCTCATCTCGACCCCCCCTCTCCTCGACCCCCCCTCCCCTCCCCTCACCTCAACCCCCCTCACCTCAACCCCCTCCCCCCCACACCAAAAAATGCATTTCATGAATTAACACTTAGTCTGAATGTACTTAGTCTGAGTGTGATATGTGATTGTCTCACCTAGCCATCTTATTAAGATGCATGCACTAACTGTAAGCCACTCTGGATAAGAGTGTCTACTAAATGACTCAAATGTCAATGTAAATGTACAGGCAATGGTGCTGAAAGGACAGCGACCAAACAGCTAGCCTCGTCGTTAGGTAGCAATGGGCAGTTACCCTGTTTCTAATGGGTGACGCCTGTTTTAGACTCTACTGACATGAACTTTACATGTTACAGCTGGTTATTATATTCTTCAGTCCGTCACCGTGATTCAGTTAGTAAAGGGAGGTGGGTGGTGCTGAAAGAACAGCGACCAAACAGCAACTAGCCGAGGGACGACTATTGAAGGCCTGCGCTGATGTGTGACGGGCTCATCCCAAAATGTCAGCCTTTTCCCCACATAGCCTATGGTTTCTGGTTAAAAGTAGTGCACTATCTGGAGAATAGGGTACCATTCGGGATGAATACTTGGTTAAAACTCTTTATGTTGATCTTTCCCTCTGGCTTCTAGTTCAGACTCTAAAAATTACTTTTTTATTATTACATTCTATTAATTTGAAATATGAATGTGTCCCATCTGCTTCAGATATTTGCTTAATTTCAATACTAAACCTGATTCAACTTCAAGGTATGAGGACCACTGTTGTACTGAGTGGTATTTTAGACTGCCACAATCCAAATGTACCTAGGGGACCTTGGTCTGTTGTTGGTTTAGCTAAACTCTTTGTCTGTAATGACTTATGATTATGTAAATATCAGCAGTAAAGCAGTATGATTACAGTAGGTGTTCTGGCATTCCATCATCAGCAACAAAGGATATTTTCCCTCTAATGTTTGAAGTCTTCCTGACAGTGGATTTCTCTACAGGCCATTAATAATTGCAGTCCAACTGTAAGATTATGTTCTCATTAGCTACTTAACTACAGGCAACACTTTAGCATCAAAACATTAGGGTTCAATGAGACCCACTTTAGCATCAAAACATTAGGGTTCATTGAGACCCACTTTAGCATCAAAACATTAGGGTTCAATCAGTTAACAGATACAGTATTCACATACTTACAGCATGTACAACAAATATGACTGGGTCATGACATTAAGACTATAGCATCAAAACATTAGGGTTCAGTAAGACCCACTTTAGTATCAGAACATTAGGATTCAATGAGACCCACTTTAGCATCAAAACATTAGGGTTCAATGAGACCCGCTTTAGTGTCAAAACATTAGGATTCAATGAGACCCACTTTAGTATCAGAACATTAGGATTCAATCTGTTAACAGATACAGTATTCACATACTTACAGCATGTACAACAAATATGACTGGGTCATGACATTAAGACTATAGCATCAAAACATTAGGGTTCAATGAGACCAATTTAGATTCAAAACATTAGGGTTCAATGAGACCCACTTTAGTATAAAAATGTTAGAGTTCAATGAGACCTACTTTAGCATCAAAACATTAGGGTTCAATGAGACCTACTTTAGTATAAAAATGTTAGAGTTCAATGAGACCTACTTTAGCATTGCCTAAACTGCATGCCAATATCATCTCACATTAACTTCCAGATGGCTTGAAAAGAAATGAACAAATTATCAAATTTGGGTGAAACATCTCTTCAAACACAGCAGACCCAAGTGAGAAACCTTTCCCACTCACACACATTGTATCCCAAATAGCACCCTATTACCTACATGGTGAACTACTTTTGACGAGAGCACTATGGGCCCTTGTGAAAAATAGTGCACACTATACCGTATAGGGAGCTATTCGGGTTACACACACAGTAGCCAGGGGAAGAACATTTTTGGCTTGTACTGTTCCAGTAATTGCCGTCCTTCTTTGGCTTTCTCTCATGAAGCTTCCTGTGAAAACATTGCTGGCCATGGTTAAAGAAAGTGATTTTCAACAGAAGTCTGTGCTGGTCAAACTGGAAGGAGATCAGAAAATGGAGGCAAAGCGTGTTGATTCACTTTGCTGCCTGTGCCAGGTAAATATTGGGAATTACAAGATGGTTCTCAAACTGTGATAGCAGCATATCTAAATGCACTGGCCACAGCTACATCCTAAATTGCACCCTATTCCCTATTGGTCCTTGTCATAGGTAGTGCACTAAATAGGGAAGAGGGTGCCATTCGGGCTGAGTCCATGACTTAGGAATAAAGATTAATGAAAAACTCCAGTTTGACAATTTATTCTAGAATGGAAATCTGATGCACGGGTTTGCCTGCAATTGAAGTACATGAACAACACATGAAAGTACAATAAGTAATCCTAAAATGTTACGGTAAACCGCACATTTCTGAACATTTTCCTGAGTGGTAGAGAGGTACTATGACCAAGTCTATAGGTACATTATGATCAGACCATGTCATAGTACCTAATGGCCATTTGTATTTATTATTAATCTCCATTAGTACCTGCCAAGGCAGCAGCTACTCTTCCTGGGGTTTATTATGGATCCCCATTAGTTCCTGCCAAGGCAGCAGCTACTCTTCCTGGGGTTTATTATGGATCCCCATTAGTTCCTGCCAAGGCAGCAGCTACTCTTCCTGGGGTTTATTATGGATCCCCATTAGTTCCTGCCAAGGCAGCAGCTACTCTTCCTGGGGTTTATTATGGATCCCCATTAGTTCCTGCCAAGGCAGCAGCTACTCTTCCTGGGGTTTATTATGGATTCCAAATTGGTTCCTGCCAAGGCAGCAGCTACTCTTCCTGGGGTTTATTATGGATCCCCATTAGTTCCTGCCAAGGCAACAGCTACTCTTCCTGTTTTTTTTGTTGAACAATCTCCATTAGTTCCTGCCAAGGCAGCAGCTACTCTTCCTGGGGTTTATTATGGATCCCCATTAGTTCCTGCCAAGGCAGCAGCTACTCTTCCTGGGGTCCAGCAACATTAAGACAGTCATATACAATTATAAATATTACATGACATTACACTTCATAACACTTTTCACAACACATTAAACATGTGCTCTCCGTCCACTACTCTCTGTCACATACACTGTGTGTACAACACAAAATCCATGTGTATATGTGTGTAGAGTGCATGTGTTATCATTTGCACGTGTATGCCTGTGTCAGTGCCTGTGTTTGTTTCCCTTCACAGTCCCCTCTGTTCTATAAGGTGTATTTGTATATGGGTTGTTTTTTTATTGTTTTTTATCTGATTCTACTGATACTACGACCAGGTCTGTAGATATATTATGTACCTACAGACCTGGATATGTAGCATCTACTGGCCATTATCTACCAACATTACCTGGATATATAGCATCTACTGGCCATTATGTACCAACATTACCTGGATATATAGCATCTACTGGCCATTATGTACCAACATTACCTGGATATATAGCATCTACTGGCCATTATGTAACAACATTACCTGGATATATAGCATCTACTGGCCATTATGTACCAACATTACCTGGATATATAGCATCTACTGGCCATTATGTACCTTCAGACCTGGATATATAGCATCTACCGGCCATTATGTACCAACATTACCTGGATATATAGCATCTACTGGCCATTATGTACCAACATTACCTGGATATATAGCATCTACTGGCCATTATGTACCTTCGACCTGGATATATAGCATCTACTGGCCATTATGTACCTTCAGACCTGGATATATAGCATCTACTAGCCATTATGTACCTACATTGCCTGGATATATAGCATCTACTGGCCATTATGTACCAACATTACCTGGATATATAGCATCTACTGGCCATTATGTACCAACATTACCTGGATATATAGCATCTACTGGCCATTATGTACCTACAGACCTGGATATATAGCATCTACTGGCCATTATGTACCAACATTCTCTGGATATATAGCATCTACTGGCCATTATGTACCAACATTACCTGGATATATAGCATCTACTGGCCATTATGTACCAACATTACCTGGATATATAGCATCTACTGGCCATTATGTACCTTCAGACCTGGATATATAGCATCTACTGGCCATTATGTACCAACATTACCTGGATATATAGCATCTACAGGCCATTATGTACCAACATTACCTGGATATATAGCATCTACTGGCCATTATGTACCTACATTACCTATATATATAGCATCTACTGGCCATTATGTACCAACATTACCTGGATATATAGCATCTACTGGCCATTATGTACCAACATTACCTGGATATATAGCATCTACTGGTCATTATGTACCAACATTACCTGGATATATAGCATCTACTGGCCATTATGTACCAACATTACCTGGATATATAGCATCTACTGGCCATTATGTACCAACATTACCTGGATATATAGCATCTACTGGCCATTATGTACCTACATTACCTGGATATATAGCATCTACTGGCCATTATGTACCAACATTACCTGGATATATAGCATCTACTGGCCATTATGTACCTTCAGACCTGGAAATAGTACTGAGGTACAGCGCAATATAACCAGGTCATTAGATGCTATATAACCAGGTCATTAGATGCTATATAACCAGGTCAGTAGATGCTATATAACCAGGTCATTAGATGTTATATAACCAGGCCATTAGATGCTATATAACCAGGTCATTAGATGCTATTTAACCAGGTCAGTAGATGCTATTTAACCAGGTCAGTAGATGCTATTTAACCAGGTCAGTAGATGCTATTTAACCAGGTCATTAGATGCTATATAACCAGGTCATTAGATGCTATATAACCAGGTCATTAGATGCTATATAACCAGGTCATTAGATGCTATATAACCAGGCCATTAGATGCTATATAACCAGGTCAGTAGATGCTATATAACCAGGTCATTAGATGCTATATAACCAGGTCAGTAGATGCTATATAACCAGGTCATGTGATGCTATATAACCAGGTCAGTAGATGCTATATAACCAGGTCAGTAGATGCTATATAACCAGGTCATGTGATGTTATATAACCAGGTCATTAGATGCTATATAACCAGGTCAGTAGATGCTATATAACCAGGTCAGTAGATGCTATTTAACCAGGTCAGTAGATGCTATATAACCAGGTCATTAGATGCTATATAACCAGGTCATTAGATGCTATATAACCAGGTCATTAGATGCTATATAACCAGGTCATTAGATGCTATATAACCAGGTCATTAGATGCTATATAACCAGGTCATTAGATGCTATATAACCAGGTCATTAGATGCTATATAACCAGGTCATTAGATGCTATATAACCAGGTCATTAGATGCTATTTAACCAGGTCAGTAGATGCTATTTAACCAGGTCAGTAGATGCTATATAACCAGGTCAGTAGATGCTATATAACCAGGTCATTAGATGCTATATAACCAGGTCAGTAGATGCTATATAACCAGGTCATTAGATGCTATATAACCAGGTCATTAGATGCTATATAACCAGGTCATTAGATGCTATATAACCAGGTCATTAGATGCTATATAACCAGGTCATTAGATGCTATATAACCAGGTCATTAGATGCTATATAACCAGGTCATTAGATGCTATATAACCAGGTCATTAGATGCTATATAACCAGGTCATTAGATGCTATTTAACCAGGTCAGTAGATGCTATTTAACCAAGTCAGTAGATGCTATTTAACCAGGTCAGTAGATGCTATTTAACCAGGTCATTAGATGCTATATAACCAGGTCATTAGATGCTATATAACCAGGTCATTAGATGCTATATAACCAGGTCATTAGATGCTATATAACCAGGTCATTAGATGCTATATAACCAGGTCATTAGATGCTATATAACCAGGTCATTAGATGCTATATAACCAGGTCATTAGATGCTATATAACCAGGTCATTAGATGCTATATAACCAGGTCATTAGATGCTATATAACCAGGTCATTAGATGCTATTTAACCAGGTCAGTGGATGCTATTTAACCAGGTCAGTAGATGCTATATAACCAGGTCAGTAGATACTATTTAACCAGGTCATTAGATGCTATATAACCAGGTCATTAGATGCTATATAACCAGGTCATTAGATGCTATATAACCAGGTCATTAGATGCTATATAACCAGGTCATTAGATGCTATATAACCAGGTCATTAGATGCTATATAACCAGGTCATTAGATGCTATATAACCAGGTCAGTAGATGTTATATAACCAGGTCATTAGATGCTATATAACCAGGTCAGTAGATGCTATATAACCAGGTCAGTAGATGCTATATAACCAGGTCATTATTTGCTATATAACCAGGTCAGTAGATGCTATATAACCAGGTCAGTAGATGCTATATAACCAGGTCATTAGATGCTATATAACCAGGTCATTAGATGCTATATAACCAGATCAGTAGATGCTATATAACCAGGTCATTAGATGCTATATAACCAGGTCATTAGATGCTATATAACCAGGTCAGTAGATGCTATATAACCAGGTCATTAGATGCTATATAACCAGGTCATTAGATGCTATATAACCAGGTCAGTAGATGCTATATAACCAGGTCAGTAGATGCTATTTAACCAGGTAATTAGATGCTAAATAACCAGGTCATTAGATGCTATATAACCAGGTCATTAGATGCTATATAACCAGGTCATTAGATGCTATATAACCAGGTCATTAGATGCTATATAACCAGGTCATTAGATGCTATATAACCAGGTCATTAGATGCTATATAACCAGGTCATTAGATGCTATTTAACCAGGTCAGTAGATGCTATTTAACCAGGTCAGTAGATGCTATATAACCAGGTCAGTAGATGCTATATAACCGGGTCATTAGATGCTATATAACCAGGTCAGTAGATGCTATATAACCAGGTCATTAGATGCTATATAACCAGGTCATTAGATGCTATATAACCAGGTCATTAGATGCTATATAACCAGGTCATTAGATGCTATATAACCAGGTCATTAGATGCTATATAACCAGGTCATTAGATGCTATATAACCAGGTCATTAGATGCTATATAACCAGGTCATTAGATGCTATATAACCAGGTCATTAGATGCTATTTAACCAGGTCAGTAGATGCTATTTAACCAGGTCAGTAGATGCTATTTAACCAGGTCAGTAGATGCTATTTAACCAGGTCATTAGATGCTATATAACCAGGTCATTAGATGCTATATAACCAGGTCATTAGATGCTATATAACCAGGTCATTAGATGCTATATAACCAGGTCATTAGATGCTATATAACCAGGTCATTAGATACTATATAACCAGGTCATTACATGCTATATAACCAGGTCATTAGATGCTATATAACCAGGTCATTAGATGCTATATAACCAGGTCATTAGATGCTATTTAACCAGGTCAGTGGATGCTATTTAACCAGGTCAGTAGATGCTATTTAACCAGGTCAGTAGATACTATTTAACCAGGTCATTAGATGCTATATAACCAGGTCATTAGATGCTATATAACCAGGTCATTAGATGCTATATAACCAGGTCATTAGATGCTATATAACCAGGTCATTAGATGCTATATAACCAGGTCATTAGATGCTATATAACCAGGTCAGTAGATGTTATATAACCAGGTCATTAGATGCTATATAACCAGGTCAGTAGATGCTATATAACCAGGTCAGTAGATGCTATATAACCAGGTCATTATTTGCTATATAACCAGGTCAGTAGATGCTATATAACCAGGTCAGTAGATGCTATATAACCAGGTCATTAGATGCTATATAACCAGGTCATTAGATGCTATATAACCAGATCAGTAGATGCTATATAACCAGGTCATTAGATGCTATATAACCAGGTCATTAGATGCTATATAACCAGGTCAGTAGATGCTATATAACCAGGTCATTAGATGCTATATAACCAGGTCATTAGATGCTATATAACCAGGTCAGTAGATGCTATATAACCAGGTCAGTAGATGCTATTTAACCAGGTAATTAGATGCTAAATAACCAGGTCATTAGATGCTTTATAACCAGGTCATTAGATGCTATATAACCAGGTCATTAGATGCTATATAACCAGGTCATTGGATGCTATTTAACCAGGTCAGTAGATGCTATATAACCAGGTCATTAGATGCTATATAACCAGGTCATTAGATGCTATATAACCAGGTCAGTAGATGCTATATAACCAGGTCAGTAGATGCTATTTAACCAGGTCATTAGATGCTAAATAACCAGGTCATTAGATGCTATATAACCAGGTCAGTAGATGCTATATAACCAGGTCAGTAGATGCTATATAACCAGGTCATTAGATGCTATATAACCAGGTCATTAGATGTTATATAACCAGGTCAGTAGATGCTATATAACCAGGTCATTAGATGCTATATAACCAGGTCATTAGATGCTATATAACCAGGTCATTAGATGTTATATAACCAGGTCATTAGATGTTATATAACCAGGTCAGTAGATGCTATATAACCAGGTCATTAGATGCTATATAACCAGGTCATTAGATGCTATATAACCAGGTCATTAGATGCTATATCCATATCAAAATCAGTCAGTTTAATCTGGAGATATCTGTTGTTTGGGCTGTATCTCAATCCACTACATCCTCATATGGCGACCTTCTGCATCCTCCTATGGCGGACCTTTCGCATCCTCATATGGCGACCTTCTGCATCCTCCTATGGCGACCTTCTGCATCCTCCTATGGCGACCTTCTGCATCCTCATATGGCGACCTTCTGCATCCTCATATGGCGACCTTCTGCATCCTCATATGGCGACCTTCTGCATCCTCCTATGGCGACCTTCTGCATCCTCATATGGCGACCTTCTGCATCCTCATATGGCGACCTTCTGCATCCTCCTATGGCGACCTTCTGCATCCTCCTATGGCGACCTTCCGCATCTGTGTTGGAAGGTGGCCAAGCTACAGCCTGTGTTTGTCAGACCATTAGACATCCAGAGAATCGGCCGTTCTTACGAAAACGTCTCTAGGGTCCAAACGGTTTGGCTTACGACCAACCACAAGTATCACAGGACTCGTCTGAAGTTGATTTGATTGATGTGCCAACTTCTGTTTGTAGCGTCTGAACCATTTGGGCTACAAACTAATGTCACCCAAGTGTGGAACGGGGAGAGTCTCACACACTCCATGGTGTTCTCTGTTTAGTTCTACTTCCCCCACAAGTGTCAAGGGACTCATCTGAAGGTAACCGGGACCTGTTTAAAAAATGAATGGAGAATGGAGGTAGTTTTGTGCCTACCCCCCCAAAAAAAGGGTTTAACTAGGTGTAAAAAATATCTGGCCACAGGGGTGGGTAATGAGGGGATGTGGACAGCAGCCTTCCTTTCGGAGTGGTGTGCAGTCAAAAATCAGTGTGACCAACCACAACTGGAGACAGAGGGCACAGCAATGATTTCAGCGAGGGATCACACTCTAAGCCCATAGTGAGGATTTTACACATGGTTTAACATGCTGCCGGGAGAATTTCATCCAATTTAGTCCAGGAGCCTGGCTCGCTATCCCACCACTCCAGCCTCGGCTCAAACCATACGCTACCTTGCCATATCACCTTAGAGATGCTTTGTTCCTGGATATGAAGGCTCCGAGTCCCAAATTACACCCTATTCCCTATATAGTGCACTACTTTTGCAAATGGCACCCTATTCCCTATATAGCGCACTACTTTCTAACAGGGCCCATAGGGCTTTGGTCAAAAATAGTGCACTACTGTATGTAGGGAATAGGGTGCCATATATGTGAGTGCTGTGCTACCAATGATGTACATATAAATCATTGTGTGTTGCTGCTTGGGCTTCGCTCCTCAACAAAGCCGGATGATTCCATGGCCATCTGTGTGATTGGGAACAGAACAGCAAACCTGAAACAACGAGGAAGCGATTGAGCTAAATGTCCTGCAACCCGCTGTGTACCTGAACGACTTCTAAATCAACAGACTATCAGCAAGTACAAATGTCTGAATTAAATCTAACTCAAAACATTCCTATACTTATTATGTGTTTGAATGATAAACGTTTGTTATGATCCTCTTGTAATCATTGAAGCTGGTATTATGGGGAGTAGTTCAGAATGTCTGGTTCAGAATGTTCAGAATGTCTCTCTCTTATCATTCCTCTCTCACTGATTCGCTGTCTATCTATCTGTCTGTCTGTCTCCCTCTCGCTCTCTCTTACCATCCCTCTCTGTCTCTGTCTCGCTCTGTCTGTCTGTATGTCTGTCTCTCTCTCTCTCTCTCTCACCATCCCTCTCTGTCTCTGTCTCGCTCTGTCTGTCTGTATGTCTCCCTCTCGCTCTCTCTTACCATCCCTCTCTGTCTCTGTCTCGCTCTGTCTGTCTGTATGTCTGTCTCTCTCTCTCTCACCATCCCTCTCTGTCTCTGTCTCGCTATGTCTGTCTGTCTGTCTGTCTGTCTGTCTGTCTGTCTGTCTGTCTGTCTGTCTGTATCTCTCTCTCTCTCACCATCCCTCTCTGTCTCTGTCTCTGTCTCTGTCTCGCTATGTCTGTCTGTCTGTCTATCTTTCTGTCTCCCTCTCTCTCTCCCCCGTGAATACTGATGCCTCCCCTTCTCATCCTCTTAACCTAGTTCCTTGCACACCAGATCCCCAGGGAACCTTTGCCTTTCTGAACTGTAAACCTAGAAAGAATGGAGCCGCTTCGGAGGAAACAGCACAGTGTACATTTTCTAAGACGTATCTCACTTACAATTCCAGGCAGAACTTTAGCCAGCCAATTACAACGAGGGGTAGCGGTAAAGCATCAATTCCACATATCCTGAAGGTCAATTCTCCTGATCTCATTGGGCCAGTGAGAATGGAATTCTGCTCATGTGCGTCCACACATTACCTTGAAGAGAAGTGTTTGGACCAAATGACTTCCTGTCTTTCATTAAAACCTTATCACTTTACTGGCACCTGTCCACAGCACAGCCGTTAGAATTGGAATGGTCTATCTGTCTGTCTAAGCAATATATCACCATCACCACCTTACAGCTTTCTTTACCACTCATCAACACCAGCTGACCACCATCTCTATAGCACCAGAGGAAGACAGATAGAGACATATATAGATAGGAAGCCATACAAATAGTTAGGTTTCCATCCAATTTGGAGAAAGATTTGCAAGCAAATCTAAAATCTGTATATAAATATGCACTATTTTCCCACCCGAGGTTTCCATCAAACTGACTGTTCTGATGACGTAGTTCAGCTGTGTTTCCCAAACGTTTTCATTCAGGACTCCCTTCCAGCGTTGAGGAACCATGGCACCAGCATCATTCAAATGATAGCCTCCCCTCGATATTGATGGGACATTTATATGAAGCTCATCACATAAACACCATAAGTCATCAAGTCCTGAAATAAGATTTTTTTTCTCCCACCGGCCTATAAAACCCACATTTTTTTCCCATGTCGTGGTGACAGTAGATTACATCATCATCTCGTCACTCCCAAGTTCACTGCGACATGATGGATTACTACCTATATTTGCGCATAAAAGCGTTTCTACCTCAATTGTAGCATTATCAATTACACTGACCAAAAAAAAACATTTGTCGACATTAGCTAGGTTTCCATCCAGTTGGGGACAGATTTGCATGCTAATATTCTAAAAATCAGCATTAAAACCACATGTTCTCACCTGTCAGGTGGGTGTAGCTGGTGCATGGAAGTCAGGCGCAGGAGAGCAGAGATGAGTGGACAAAGCACTTTACTGAGGCAATATTTGAACAGAACGCAACCGCGTCACAAAACAAATGCCTAACGAACAAGTGAGGCAGCACAAAGTACAAAAACCCAAGTACAAAGTACCGGCTGCCACAAAGCCCTTGTATAAAACAAAACCCAGCGCAAACCAGCCGGAAGCGTGCCAACTTTGACAATAAACAATTTCACACACAGACATGGGGGGGAACAGAGGATAAAATACGCGACAAGTAATGAGGGAAATGTAAACCAGGTGTGTGGGAAAACAAGACAAAACAAATGGAAAATTAAAGGTGGATCGGCGATGGCTAGAAGACCGGTGACGTCGACCGCCGAACGCCGCCCGAACAAGGAGAGGAACCGACTTCGGCGGTAGTCGTGACAGTACCCCCCCCTTTGTCGTGACAGTATCCCCAGAGATGTGTTTCCAACTTCGGCGGTAGTCGTGACAGTACCCCCCCCTTTGTCGTGACAGTACCCCCCCCCTTTGTCGTGACAGTACCCCCCCCTTTGTCGTGACAGTACCCCCCCCCTTTGTCGTGACAGTATCCCCAGAGATGTGTTTCCAACTTCGGCGGTAGTTGTTGTTGTTGTTTCCATTAAATTGACTTGTTGCGGATAAAAGGCGTGACGACGTAGCTGTTTGAAGGATCGGACCAAAATGCAGCGTATTTGTAGTTCCACATATTTTATTATAGTGAAACCAAATGCAATACACTGAAAATACTTGAAATGACAAAAACAACAAACCGTGACGCAGAGAGGGAAAACACACTACTCAAAATATAACAACCCACAAACAGGAAGAGGAAAAACCCCTACTTAAATATGATCTCTAATCAGAGGCAATGAGGATCAGCTGCCTCCAATTAGAGATCAACCCCAAACAATCCCAACATAGAAATAGAAAAACTAGAACTTAAACATAGAAATAAAAAACATAGAACAACTCAAAACACCCCCTGCCATGCCCTGCCCTACTCTACTATAGAAAATGACATCTTACTAGGGTCAGGACGTGACAGTAGTACACATAAAAATTACTTTTGCAGTTCAATTCCCATGTTCCAAATAAAAAATACAAGTTAAATGTGTTTCCATCGCATTTTCAAATCTATTGTATTTCGTTATATAGCGAATGTGCCCACTCTGGACTTGGCATGTGCGCTCTAGCCAACAATTCGCTGAAACTGTGCGGGTATAGTATACATGATGATATTATTACGGAGAAAACGGCAGTCAAGCATCAATGATCGTGCCACCAGACTAAGACCCTCAATATTTATTGGAAAGGAGCATCAATATCACAGTACGCTTTCACCACCCTATGAAGTTCATCATAAATGATTGAATCTGTAGCCTAATAAACTGCTTTTCTGAGTCGTAGCGAGAGGACCACACAACATGTCATCACGTAACAAGTTTACTGGGTTGTGATGCTTATTAAATCGCTATTTGCGCGGAAATGTGTTTCTGCCGACATTTCTCGCATAATTGATTTTACAGACACAAAAAGGATCCCACCTTGTTTAGCGTATTTTGTTTTGGTCGACTATATGGAGAGTTTACCAACAAATGAGCAGTTTCCATCATGCCTGTCATTAACATTCATATCTGGCGTGTGCTGTACTTTATACACGTAAAAATGTTGTATGGATCCTGATTACTGACTTACATAACAAGAGGAAAACTACTAACGCAAAACCGATTTTAGTGACAAAACCATCAGTGGAGTTGAATATGCGATGGAAACCCAATAAACTTGTGTGTTTAATTCAGTACATGGGAATTTTAACCGCAGAAGATATTTTGATGCAACAAGTCAATTGGCTGAAAACACATCTCCCGGTGGTAAAAATGCGCATATTTCAGAATATTTGCATGAAAATATGTCTCCAATTGAATGGAAACCTAACTACTGACAGTCACACAATTACCCATGTCAGCTAACATTTAGCTTAGCACCACCCCCCCCCCCACCCCCTCACCCCCAAAAAAAGACTTTGGCGTCTCTGACTGCATACGTGGGTATGGATGTATGTACACAGACCCACCAGCCACTGCTGCCCCTCGTGATGAGTTCAGGTTTTGAATTTTTTTTTTATAGCCTCCACCCCCCATGAAAATTGCCCATCCCTGGTCTATATAGTGCACTACTTTAGACCAGAGCCCTATGACCAGAGCCCTAAAAGTAGTGCACTATATAGGGAATAGGGTGCCATTCGGGAAAACATTTAATAATGTGTTTCCTGTTTCCAAACACAGAACGTTAGAGTCAGCAGTCTTACGGGTTCTCATTACGCTGCATATCTATAAATATTATATCAAAACTGTACAGCCTGGAGTTACGGTTCCCCCTGTTGAAATGCAATCCTCACAAGTATGTTAATTTAATTTCTGTTCTGATTGCAACTATCTGGAGAATAACATGGGGACTTGTCATTTTTACCCCTAAAGTCAAGTATAGCTATGGGTTCTTCCTGAATCCTGGGCTATTTTAGAACTTGAAAAGAGGTTCTAAATTTGAAAGCTGTTAGCCTTATATTCCACTGTTATTAATCTGTACACAGGAATGAATAATCAAATAATGTATAATATATTCCATTTAGCAGATGTTATTATCCAAAGCAACTTACAGTCCTGCTTGAATACATTTTCTGAAACCGGTGGTCCTTATTATAGAAACCACTACTCTCATGCTCCAGCAACGGAACAGCAAGCCTGTGAGCCTTCACTATCGACAGTTCATAAACTATAAACATGTTATACAGCCGGCCAATCAATTTAGAGAAAACAAATACTGACACTGACACTGAGAGACAACAAGAGACACTGAGACAACAAGAGACACAGAGACAACAAGAGACACAGAGACAACAAGACACACTGAGACAACAGGAAACACTGAGACAACAGGAAACACTGAGACAACAGGACACACTGAGACAACAAGACACTGAGACAACAAGAGACACTGAGACAACAAGAAACACTGAGACAACAAGACACACTGAGACAACAAGACACACTGAGACAACAAGACACACTGAGACAACAGGAAACACTGAGACAACAAGAAACTGAGACAACAAGACACTGAGACACACTGAGACAACAAGACACACTGAGACAACAAGACACACTGAGACAACAGGACACACTGAGACAACAAGACACACTGAGACAACAAGACACACTGAGACAACAAGACACACTGAGAGACACTGAGACAACAAGAGACACTGAGACAACAAGAGACACTGAGACACTGAGACAACAAGACACACTGAGACAACAAGACACACTGAGACAACAGGAAACACTGAGACAACAGGACACACTGAGACAACAAGACACACTGAGACAACAGGAAACACTGACACTGAGACAACAAGACACACTGAGACAACAGGAAACACTGACACTGAGACAACAAGACACACTGAGACAACAGGAAACACTGAGACAACAAGAAACACTGACACTGAGAGTTAGTAAGACAACAAGAAACACTGAGACAGTGAGACAACAACGGAGTCATTCAGACACCCTACGTTGAGTAGAGAGAATACAGTTCTGAGACTGTCTGAATCAACAGCCACAGAACCACGCAGCCACACAGCCGAAGAACCACACAGCCACAGAACCACACAATCACAGAACCACACAGCCAAAGAATCACACAGCCACAGAACCACACAGCTATATAGCCACAAAGTCACAGAACCAAACAGCCACAGATCCACACAGCCACATAACCACACAGCTAAAGAACCACACAGCCACACAGCCACAGAACCACACAGCCATATGACCACACAGCCACAGAACCACACAGCCATATGACCACACAGCCATATGACCACACAGCCATATGACCACACAGCCACATAACCACACAGCCACAGAACCAAACAGCCACACAGCCACAGAACCACACAGCCATACAGAGCCACAAATTCACAGAACCACATAGCCACACAATCACACAGCCAGAAAACCACACATCCACACAGCCACAGAGCCACACAGCCACAGAGCCACACAGCCACAGAGCCACACAGCCACAGAGCCACACAGCCACACAATCACACAGCCAGAAAACCACACATCCACACAGCCACAGAACCACACAGCCACAGAGCCACACAGCCACAGAGCCACACAGCCACAGAGCCACACAGCCACAGAGCCACACAGCCACAGAGCCACACAGCCACAGAACCACACAGCCATACAGACAGCCACAGAACCACACAGACACACAGCCACTGAACCACACAGTCACACAGACAGCCACTGAACCACACAGCCACACAGAAAGCCGCACAGCCACACAGACAGCCAATGAACCAAACAGCCACACAAAACAGTAACTGAACCACACAGCCAAACAGACATTCAGCCAGACAGCCACACAGACAGACAGAGATAAAGAGAAGTCTGAAAGCTTTACTTGTGGTTGAAGTGTTATTCAAAGCTGAAGGGACAGCTGCCAGGGGACAGCAAGGAGTGTATACCCTGTTTGTCTGACAGGAATGGGCAGTCCTCAGACAATCCCCACGGGCTCCCCTCTCTGACAGGAGACCATGTTTACAGGCAGACAGAGAGAGAGAGAGAGAGAGAGAGAGAGAGAGAGAGAGAGAGACTCCGTGTGTGTGTGTGTGTGTGTGTGTGTGTGTGTGTGTGTGTGTGTGTGTGTGTGTGTGTGTGTGTGTGTGTGTGTGTGTGTGTGTGTGTGTGTTTCCATGTGTACGTGTGAGTGTTAGAGAGTATGACCAGACTACACGCTGTTTCTTTTCTCCTAAGAGCAGAGAACACTTCTCAGATAGGTCCTGTCATGTAATATTCATTACTGTCTGAAGAGATAGGTCCTGTAATATAATATTCATTACGATAGGTCCTATAATATAATATTCATTATGATAGGTCCTGTAATATAATATTCATTACGATAGTTCCTGTAATATAATATTCATTACGATAGGTCCTGTAATATAATATTCATTACTGTCTGAATGGATAGGTCCTGTAATATAATATTCATTACTGTCTGAAGGGATAGTTCCTGTAATATAATATTCATTACGATAGTTCCTGTAATATAATATTCATTACGATAGGTCCTGTAATATAATATTCATTACTGTCTGAATGGATAGGTCCTGTAATATAATATTCATTACTGTCTGAAGGGATAGTTCCTGTAATATAATATTCATTACGATAGTTCCTGTAATATAATATTCATTACGATAGGTCCTGTAATATAATATTCATTACTGTCTGAAGGGATAGATCCTGTAATATAATATTCATTACTGTCTGAATGGATAGGTCCTGTAATATAATATTCATTACGATAGTTCCTGTAATATAATATTCATTATGATAGGTCCTGTAATATAATATTCATTACGATAGGTCCTGTAATATAATATTCATTATTATAGGTCCTGTAATATAATATTCATTACGATAGGTCCTGTAATATAATATTCATTATGATAGGTCCTGTAATATAATATTCATTACGATAGGTCCTGTAATATAATATTCATTACTGCCTGAAGGGATATGTCCTGTAATATAATATTCATTACTGTCTGAAGAGATAGGTCCTGTAATATAATATTCATTACGATAGGTCCTGTAATATAATATTCATTACTGTCTGAAGGGATAGATCCTGTAATATAATATTCATTACTGCCTGAAGAGATAGGTCCTGTAATATAATATTCATTACGATAGTTCCTGTAATATAATATTCATTACTGTCTGAAGGGATAGTTCCTGTAATATAATATTCATTACTGCCTGAAGGGATAGTTCCTGTAATATAATATTCATTACTGTCTGAAGGGATATGTCCTGTAATATAATATTCATTACGATAGTTCCTGTAATATAATATTCATTACTGTCTGAAGGGATAGTTCCTGTAATATAATATTCATTACTGCCTGAAGGGATAGTTCCTGTAATATAATATTCATTACTGTCTGAAGGGATATGTCCTGTAATATAATATTCATTACGATAGTTCCTGTAATATAATATTCATTACTGTCTGAAGGGATAGTTCCTGTAATATAATATTCATTACTGTCTGAAGGGATAGTTCCTGTAATATAATATTCATTACTGTCTGAAGGGATAGTTCCTGTAATATAATATTCATTACGATAGTTCCTGTAATATAATATTCATTACTGTCTGAAGGGATAGTTCCTGTAATATAATATTCATTACTGCCTGAAGGGATAGTTCCTGTAATATAATATTCATTACTGTCTGAAGGGATATGTCCTGTAATATAATATTCATTACGATAGTTCCTGTAATATAATATTCATTACTGTCTGAAGGGATAGTTCCTGTAATATAATATTCATTACTGTCTGAAGGGATAGTTCCTGTAATATAATATTCATTACTGTCTGAAGGGATAGTTCCTGTAATGTAGCATGCTTCTATCTATATTGTGAGCTGCTCAGTATGTGTAGGTAGTCTTTTCTAATGCTGCTTTTTTGAAAGATTTCACGTTGCAGAACTGCATAAGTGTTCCTCCTCACTCTCTGGAGGACTGAGTTTTGAAAACATTGGATTAAGTCAAATAGAGAACACACTGAAGGCTGTTGTATAAAACACCTGTCTCTGGATTACATCTTCAAACTAAGGGCAACCATGGCATCCGTGACAGAAAGGGAGAAGCGTCCATCCATGTTAACGGGTAAGATAGTCTAGCTAGCTACATTTTCAGATATTATACGTTTCTTATTTTGTCAGAAAGTTGTTTCCATTTCAAGTTAAAGTGTACTGTTCGCTAGCTAGCTAACGTTAGCTTGCTGGCTCGCTAGCTAACGTTACGTGTATGATCTGTGTAGTGATTTTATTCGTATCTCAGAGCCATTTAGATTGCTAGTTATTGCCTAATGTTATCTAGCTCGTTGGTTAGCTTACAGCAGATTCATGCAGGGTAGTAACGTCAAAAATTGCGATTATGGTTCATTGATTAGATAGCTAGCTCCGTGTCTAAACAAAAGACTCCACTATGCAAGTAACCATTTCAACAGAATGTTTATGATGTCTCTGCGGCAACTGTTGATAGATGTAGCTGGTAAATTCTCTCTGGCTATCTACTCCTATTTCAGAGCACTCTCGTCTGAGTGTGCCAGAGCGCAGAATAACTGGCGAATTTAAGAACGCTTAACACCAGTTGAATATGGCCGGTGTCAGTAAACGTTGGCAAAAAAAATTGTAACTAAATTGTTGCCAGCAGTACAGTTGCAGTCACCAACGCCCTGGATAACATGAAAACAGCCTAACCAGCTCTGCTAGGGTGAGTAAAATGGTCAGAGTGCGGTGTTCTCTCATTTGTGTCTGGAAGCTAGCCAACGTTACCCAGTTAGCTTGGGTGCGTGACTGCTGTTGTTCGGTCAGAACGCTTAGATCAATCCTACTCCTCGGCTAGAGCGTCCAGAGTGCGCTCTGAACGCTCCGAGAGCGAAACACTCTGAATTTACGAACAGACAATCTGACAACGCTCTGAGTTTACGAATGCCCAGAGCACACTGGCACTCCAGAATAAATTTACGAACACACATGTACTATAAACCAGCCTTTAACCTCTAGGGGGCAGCATTGAGAATTTTGGAAAAAATATGTGCCCATTTTTAACTGCCTCCTACACCAACTCAGAAGCTAGAATATGCATATTATTGTTCAGGTTTGGATAGAAAACACCCTAAAGTTTCTAAAACTGTTTGAATGGTGTCTGTGAGTATAACAGAACTCCTATGGCAGGCAAAAACCTGAGAAGGTTTCATGCAGGAAGTACCCTGTCTGACAAGGTGTTGTTGTTCTTGCTTCTGTTTATTGAAGAGTCAGGATCTTAGCTGTAACGTGACAATTCCTAGGGCTCCAATAGGCTCTCAGAACCCGGGAAAAACCTGAACGATGACGAGGCAGCCTCAGGCTGAAACACATTATCTCCTTTTCCAAGTGTCCCATCAGAGGACAATAGAATTAGGCGCGTGCGCGATTCGCCCCGTGGAGTATTTTCCTTCGGCTGTTTAGCTAATTGCAGATTCCCGGTCGGAATATTATCGCTTTTCTACGAGATAAATTGCATAAAAATTGATTTTAAACAGCGGTTGACATGCTTCGAAGTACGGTAATGGAATATTTAGAATTTTTTGTCACGTTCTGCGTCATGCGCCCAACCGTGATTTAGCATTCTGATAGTGTCTAGAACGCACGAACAAAACGCCGCTGTTTGGATATAACGATGGATTATTTGGGACCAAACCTACATTTGTTATTGAAGTAGAAGTCCTGGGAGTGCATTCTGACAAAGAACAGGAAAGGTAAGACCATTTTTCTTATAGGAAATTGGTGAAGGCTAAACTTGCCGGGTGTCTAAATAGCTAGCCCGTGATGGCTGGGCTATGTACTTAGAATATTGCAAAATGTGCTTCATCCGAAAAGCTATTTTAAAATCGGACATATCGAGTGCATAGAGGAGTAATGTATCTCTAATTCTTAAAATAATTGTTATGCTTTTTGTGAACGTTTATCGTGAGTAATTTAGCAAATTGTTAGTAAATTCCCCGGAAGTTTGCGGGGGGTATGCTTTTTCTGAACGTCACATGCTAATGTAAAAAGCTGTTTTTTTATATAAATATGAACTTGATTGAACAGACATGCATGTATTGTATAACATAATGTCCTAGGTGTGTCATCTGATGAAGATCATAAAAGGTTAGGGCTGCATTTAGCTGTGGTTTAGGTTTTTGTGACATTATATGCTAGCTTGAAAAATGGGTGTCTGATTATTTCTGGCTGGGTACTCTGCTGACATAATCTAATGTTTTGCTTTCGTTGTAAAGCCTTTTTGAAATCGGACAGTGTGGTTAGATTAACGAGAGTCTTGTCTTTAAATAGCTGTAAAATAGTCATATGTTTGAGAAATTGAAGTAATAGCATTTCAAACGTTTTAAAAATCGCGCCACAGGATTACACTGGCTGTTACGTAGGTGGGACGAATTCGTCCCGCCGGTCCCATAGAGGTTAATCTTGAACTCTTTGGTTGTTTAGTACATGGCCTCACATGTGAATCCTTAAAGAGATGGGTGGGGCTAAAGCTTAAGAGGGTGTGAACGATGCTGAATGGGTGTAAACAAAGAAGAGCTCTCCAGTACATGTACCAAAACATTCAAGGGCCATTTTCTCAAAAGTGACGTTAAACTTTCAAAGCACAATTACTTTCCCATTGTTCCGCAACTGTAGTGTATGATTTATCATTTTCTAACTCTGTACTTTTATCCATTGCAAAAAACACAATTTCAAATTTTGCTGCATAAGACCGAATCAAGCCGGTCTGTCACATATGAACCAGCTCAGGAGCAGTGATGGAAAAAATACCCAATTGTCATACTGTAGTAAAAGTAAAGATACCTTAAAAGAAAATGACTCAAGTAAAAGTGAAAGTCACCCAGAAAAATACTACTTGAGGAGAAGTCTAAAAGCATATGTTTTTAAATATAATTAAGTATGAAAAGTAAAAGTAGAAATAATTTCAAGTAGCTTATAAAAAGAAAATCAGACAGCACGATTTTCTTGTTTTTTAAAAATTAACAGCTAGCCAGGGGCACACTACAACAAGCAGACATAATTTACCACTTTCCTGTCCTGCTAAGCATTGGAAATGTATCAAGTACTTTTGGGTGTCAAGGTAAATATACGGAGTAAAAAGTACAATATTTTCTTTAGGAATGTAATGAAGTAAAATTAAAAGTAGTCAAAAATATAAATAGCAAAGTAAAATACCTAAAAAAAATAAAAAATACTTCAGCAGTACTTTAAAGTATTTTTTACTTATTAAGTACTTTAAACCGCTGCTCCGGAATGACCAGACTGGAGAAGGAGCTTCTGCAGTGAAAGACAGCCAGCTCTGTCAGACCAGCATTTCATCCAATCGATCCAAAATGTCCAGATCAGGGTGAAACTTGCCAACCTGTTTTCAGAGACAGAATGAATGGATAATAAATGTATTGATTAGGCACGGTCAGTCGTTTTATGAGTTCAGTGCAGAGGCTGTCACTTTGTTACTAGCTGTTACTATTGTTCAGTTGATAAACTGTAGAGTAACATAACACTGACGTTGTTTATACAACCTATTGAATTACATCACTGAACTTTTCAACCTGGCAGCATCTACGATTTTAAAGGTTCTCCGAGAAACCCGGAAGACTGACTGCATCCCAAATGGCACCCTATTCCCTATATAGTGCACTACTATTGAAGAGAGTCCTATTGGCCCTGGTCAAAACACGTATTGCGCTATATAAAGGAATAAAGTGCAGCTTAGGATGTTGCCTAATGTTTTATTTCATACAGCATATTAATGGATGATGGATTCACAATAGCCCTTGATCATGACTCACAGTTCCATTTCATTACACATAAGAGTCATTGGACATGAGCGTAATCTTCTGTACGGGGGAGTAAAAAATATATATTTTCCTAGAACCAGGCAAGTCAGTTAAGAACAAATTCTTATTTACAATGACGGCCTATCAAAAGGCAAAAGGCCTCCTGCTGGGATTTTTTTTTTTAAATAAAAAAAATAAACTATATATAAATAAAGGACAAAACACACATCACGACAAGAGAGACACCACAACACTACATAAAGAGAGACAACACAACACTACATAAAGAGAGACCTAAGACAACACTACATAAAGAGAGACGCCACAACACTACATAAAGAGAGACACCACAACACTACATAGAGAGAGACAACACAACACTACATAAAGAGAGACACCACAACACTACATAAAGAGAGACGCCACAACACTACATAAAGAGAGACACCACAACACTACATAAAGAGAGACACCACAACACTACATAAAGAGAGACACCACAACACTACATAAAGAGAGACACCACAACACTACATAAAGAGAGACACCACAACACTACATAAAGAGAGACCTAAGACAACAACACAACATGGTAGCAACACAACATGACAACACAGCATGGCAGCGACACAACATGACAACAGCATAGCAATGAAGCAACACATGACAACACAACATGGCAGCAACACAACATGACAACAGCATAGCAATGAAGCAACACAACATGACAACAGCATAGCATAGCAGCAACACAACATGACAACAACACGGTAGCAACACATCATGGTAGTAGCACAAAGTGTGGTACAAACATTATTGGGCACAGACAATGAGTGGCGAGTGGCGCAGTGGTCTAAGACACTGCATCTCAGTGCAAGAGGCGTCACTGCAGTACCTGGTTTGATTCCTGGCTGCATCACATCCGCCTGTGATTGGGAGTCCCATAGGGCGGTGCACAATTGGCCCAGTGTTGCCAGGGTAGGCTGTCATTGTAAATTAGAATTTGTTCTTAACTCACTTGCCAAAGTTAAATAAAGGTTAAATTAAAAATGGCAAGAAGGTAGAGACAACAATACATCATGTGAAGCAGCCACAACTGTCAGTAAGAGTGTTGATGATTGAGTCTTTGAATGAAGAGATGGAGATAAAACTGTCTGGTTTGAACTGAAAAGAGGAGCGACCCAGGGATGTGTGTTTTGGGGACCTCTAACAGAATGTGACTGCAAGAACGGGAGGAGGATGAGGGCTGCAGTAGATATCTCAGATAGGAGGGAGTGGGGCCTAAGAGGGTTTTATAAATAATCATCAACCAGGGGGTCTTGCGACGGGTATACAGAGATGACCAGTTTACAGAGGAGTATAGAGTGTAGTAATGTGTCCTATAAGGAGCATTGGTGGCAAATCTGATGGTCGAATGGTAAACAACATCTAGGCACTCGAGAGGACCCTTACCTGCCGATCTATAACCCTCAGAGGTATTAATCATACCTGTGGGGAGAGGGGCATTCTTCTTACCAAACCAAATGACCTTTGTTTTTGGAGGTGTTCAGAACAAAGTTAAGGGCAGAGAAAGCTTGTTGGACACTAAGAAGTGCTCGTTGTAGAGTGTTTTAATAACACAAAGTCCGGGGAGCCTCTGCGCTCAGTCTGAACATGAATATCAGCATAGATATCGGCATAGATTCACTTCAACATCCTCTTTATGTCTCTGATCAATACCTTGTAGTGGCGGGGTCAGCTACCCTGAGCATGTGTACCAAAACGTAATCTCTCTCCGAGTCAAAGAGATCAAGAGATATCAACATGTGCCTGTTAAGGCGCCACCGTGGGGTTGATATGTATGTTCTTGCATATGTTGAGTCTTAACAGACCAACTTTTCTTACAATACGAATCAATACGAAATATCCTTGACTGATTGGTGGAACTTATGGGGGCCCTGAGGTAAATATGTTACTTGTGAGGAAAGGGACTTTTGTACCGAATTGCATGACTTTAGGTCAAACGGGGTGAGCGGGCGTGACCTTTCAAAGTTTTTGTTATAGCGCCACCATCTGGCTAATCAGTGTAATGTAGTCTATACCTGATCTCTATGGCAAGACCATAGAGATAGATAAAGGACTCATCCTTATAGCCGTTGCCATCATAGTGCCTGTGACACCATTCAGGCTACAACCCATGGGAATCCCAATCACGTTGACTACTTTGATTACTTTAAAATTGTCGGAAAAGGCCACTATCATTCTCTATGGAGAAGACATCCTTCACCTAAGTTTTATTAAAATTGAACCGGTACAGTCTGCGATATGACTAATGACCTAAAAGGCAGAGACAGATCCACAGTCCCCCATTAAACGCCTTCTCCAAACACTAACTACCTAACTACTTCCAGTCCCTGAGGTTGGGCTATAACCGAGTGGTGCAGTGGTCTACGACACTACATCTCAGAGCAAAAAGGTGTCACTGCAATACCTGGTTCAAATCCAGGCTGTATCACATCTGGCTGTGATTGGGAGTCCTGTAGGGTGGGGTGCACAATTGGCCAAGCGTTGTCCGGGGTAGGCTGTCGTTGTAAATAAGAATTTGTTCAAAAAAAATGTTCTTTTTGGTCTTAATTTAAGGTTAGGGTTAGGCATAAGGCAGTGTGGTTAAGGTGAGATTTAAAATCTGATTTGAAGAAGATACATTTTTAGAAACAGGCGTTATATGACTTTGTTGCTGTGGTAACTACTGACGACCAGGATGTTGCCACCTTGATTGGAAGCAGGTGAAGGAAGTCCCGTCCGGAAACCGGAAGTGACTGGTGGTTGGTTGAGAGTCAGGACTTGGGTGGGGAATTTTCCACACAAACTGAACACAGTAAGCCTACATCAGTGACGGTCGGTGCCGTTTATGATGAGTGAGGACGTTTTTTTGTTGGTGGGGGGCGGCACGGCCTTCTATTACAGCATAATGGCTGACTGTCATTCATATTCCATTCGCCTGGTTCAATGTAACATTGATAGTTTAGGTTACTACATGAATACTTTCTTGCCCTTTTGTGCTGTTGTCTGTACCCAATGATGTTTGTACCCTGTTTTGTGCTGCTACCATGTTTTGCTGCTGCCATGTTGTGATGCTACCATGTTGTTGTCATGTTGTGTTGCTACCATGTTGTGTTGTCATGTGTTGCTGCCATGCTATGTTGTTATCTTAGGTCTCTCTTTATGTAGTTTTGTGGAGTCTCTCTTTATGTAGTGTTGTGGAGTCTCTCTCTATGTAGTGTTGTGTTGTCTCTCTTGTCGTGATGTGTTTTGTCCTTTATTTTTATTTAATGTATTTTTATTTTTAATCCCAGCCCCCGTCCCCGCAGGAGGCCTTTTGCCTTTTGATAGGCCGTCATTGTAAATAAGAATTTGTTCTTAACTGACTTGCCTAGTTAAATAAAGGTTAAATAATTATAAAATAAAATAAAAATGTTCTCTGCACCAATCATTAGGTTGCTACAACCTAGCCTGTGAATGACAGTTTACAACATAGCTGCACACAGGTCGAGAGAAATTTGAGTAATTAAGGTCGCAGAAATTGATACATTCAATACCGCCTTGCACACTCTTGCTTGCATCTAGCTGTTCTAGAATGTAATCATTAGTCCAACAGTTGCAAACGAGAGTTTCTATTGGACAAATCCTGGTATGTTTGGGGGGGCTCTAGTGAGGTCACATTTTTATTTCTCCTGCTGAAATTGCATTTATTTAATACTTTCTATGCACTTTGACCCAAAAAAGAACTAGTAATCCCAGCATTTTAATGACTTGCTTTACTTTGTTGAACTTTTATTTTTGTTTTTATTTGCGTAAATGGCCATAACCTGCATAAGTTTAAGTTCAGCGGAGTCACTGACAAAAGAGAAAACATTAGGCTCAAGACGAGGAGCTCGAGTTTCTTCAACAAGTGGCAGCAGCAGCTCCTCCCCTCGGCTAGTCAAAAAAAATGAACACTGAGGATTTGAAGGCCGAGAATCTTGCTGCCATCAGACGTTTCGTCTCAGGTCCGAACTCAAGGAGGTGCTCAGTTCAATTTTATTAAGTCAGAGTTACAAGCAGGCAAGAATAAACTCGCAAAGCATTCACAAATGGTTTGTACTGAACTGGATACAGTTAAGAAAACTGTCTCCGACATGGAACAAGGAACAAGGCTTGTTAACATGCACGGACGACACGACTACGATACAAACCACAGTTAAGAAGCTCGAAACTGATGATGCTAGCCTTATTAAGGGCCAATGCATACATTTACAAGGTTATATGCAAATATCCAATATCAGGATCATGGGGGTAGCTGAGGACACGGGCTCAAGTTCTACTTCCTCAGTCTCAAAGTTATTGAACGAAGCTCTCAAATTGGATAAAGACATCCTTGTAGACGGCTCACATTGGGGCTCTCAAGCGAGAAAGCCTGGCGGAACACATTGCGTCATTGTGGCTAAACTACACTATCCCGATTGTATTGATGTCCTTCGGCGTACCAGAGAATTTTGCCCACTTCGATGCAACGGAAAACACCCATGTCTGTCTTCCTAGACTTCGATGCTATGATGCTATGAGTCTGCTCCATGGACGGACTGATGTTTGTTATGCTGTGGCTTTTCCTGCCTGGCTCTGTTTAACATACAACGGCACGAGAAAGACTTCCAAGATCCCTACCAGGTGAAGGCCTTTGTAAAGGCGAACATTCTATCGAGGTCGGACGAAGCAAATGACTGAATGTTCACCTATTTGGCGATTATGGTAACGGTTAAATGTGTCTACCACTGTAAACTCAGTTTGATTTTTGTAGATACTGTACAGTGTTATCAGTTGATATTGTTATTAATAGGTAACGTTAGTTCTGGTGAGTCAATTCTCCTTTTGTTTTGTTTTGTTTTATTTTATTAGCGTGAAGCTGCTCGTTTCTAGTTATCGATGGTGGCCATTTCCTGGTTAGACAAAGCACAGTTCTATCATTGGGTCATGTCATTTCTTTAAAGACGTTACCACTAACTTGGTGGTATTGCTGTAATATGTGATTTATAAAATGTGTTATACTTTTTTTTAAAACAGCCTAGTTTTGGGTTGTAAATAAGTACAGTTGAAAGTCGGAAGTTTACATACACTTAGGTTGGAGTCATTAAAACTAGTTTTTCAACCACTCCACAAATTTCCTGTTATTAACAAACTATTGTTTTGGCAAGTCGGTTAGGACATCTACTTTGTGCATGACACAAGTAATTTTTCCAACAATTGTTTACAGACAGATTATTTCACTTATAATTCATTGTATCACAATTCCAGTGGGTCAGAAGATTACATACACTAAGTTGACTGTGCCTTTAAACAGCTTGAAAATGAAAATGCTATCATGGCTTTAGAAGCTTCTGATAGGCTAATTTATATAATTTGAGTCAATTGAAGGTGTACCTGTGGATGTATTTCAAGGCCTACCTTCAATCTCAGTGCCTCTTTGCTTGACATCATGGGAAAATCAAAAGAAATCAGCCAAGACCTCAGAAAAAAATTGTAGACCTCCACAAGTCTGGTTCATCCTTGGGAGCAATTTCCAAACGCCTGAAGGTACCACATTCATCTGTACAAACAATAGTACGCAAGTATAAGCACCATGGGACCGTGTAAGTCTATGGAAGAGGGTGAGAAACACAAGCCTCCTAGGTTTTGTATTGAAGTCAATGTACGCAGAGGAGGACGGAAGCTAGCTGTCCTCCGGCTACACCATGGTGTTACCCTACAGAGTGCTGTTGAGGCTACTGCAGATCTTCATTGCAAAACAGTGTGTTTTAATAAATAATTTGGTGACATATGTTTAATATAGTTTTATCTAAAAAGGATCACCTTTTTTATGTTTCTCTATTTACATTTTCATGAAATTCACTAAGAAAGATTGTCTTCCCCTTATTCCTCTGAGGAGCCTCCACTGGTCTACACAATAAGAATTTGTCCTAGGCTAGGCGGGTAGGCCTGAACCTAGAGCAGGAAATAACCAATGAACTGGTTGAACCTAGAGCAGGACATAACCAATGAACTGGTTGAACCTAGAGAAGGACATAACCAATGAACTGGTTGAACCTAGAGCAGGACATAACCAATGAACTGGTTGAACCTAGAGCAGGAAATAACCAATGAACTGGTTGAACCTAGAGCAGGACATAACCAATGAACTGGTTGAACCTAGAGCAGGACATAACCAATGAACTGGTTGAACCTAGAGCAGGACATAACCAATGAACTGGTTGAACCTAGAGCAGGAGGCTATACAAATGCTATTATCACATAACATTCCCATCTCAATCAAACCAGGACACATTTTCAACAGGAGAGATCTCATTAAAATTACATAACCCTATTGAAGAACGGATGCACGCTTCCCGAGCATCTGTAATTGTAGCCTACACATGTCCACGGGTGCAGGGGCCTGCACGTCGGTGCTCTGCTCCTGCACGTCGGTGCTCTGCTCCTGCACTTCGGTGCTCTGCTCCTGCACGTCGGTGCTCTGCTCCTGCACGTCGGTGCTCTGCTCTGCATGTGGTACTCTGCTCTGCACGTCGGTGCTCTGCTCCTGCACTTCGGTGCTCTGCTCTGCACATCGGTGCTCTGCTCCTGCACTTCGGTGCTCTGCTCTGCACGTCGGTGCTCTGCTCTGCACTTCGGTGCTCTGCTCTGCACGTCGGTGCTCTGCTCCTGCACTTCGGTACTCTGCTCTGCACATCGGTGCTCTGCTCCTGCACTTCGGTGCTCTGCTCTGCACGTCGGTGCTCTGCTCTGCACGTCGGTGCTCTGCTCCTGAAGTGTACTGAAGTACTGGTACACTAACAGCTTATAGACGGTAGGCAATTAAGGTCACAGTTATGAAAACTTAGGACGCTAAAGAGGCCTTTCTACTAACTCTGAAAAACACCAAAAGAAAGATGCCCAGGGTCCCTGCTCATCTGCGTGAACGTGCCTTAGGCATGCTGTAAGGAGGCATGAGGACTGCAGATGTGGCCAGGGCAATAAATTGCAATGTCCGTACTGTGAGACGCCTAAGACAGCTACAAGGAAACAGGATGGACAGCCAATCGTCCTCACAGTGGCAGACCACGTGTAACAACACCTGCACAGGATCGGTATATCCGAACATCACACCTGCAGGACAGGTACAGGATGGCAACAACAACTGCCCGAGTTACACCAGGAATGCACAATCCCTCCATCAGTGCTCAGACTGTCCTCAATAGGCTGAGAGAGGCTGGACTGAGGGCTTGTAGGCCTGTTGTAAGGCAGGTCCTCACCAGACATCACCGGCAACAACGTCGCCTATGGGCACAAACCCACCGTCGCTGGACCAGACAGTACTGGCAAAAAGTACTCTTCACTGACGAGTCACGGTTTTGTCTCCCCGGGGGTGATGGTCGGATTCACGTTTATCGTCGAAGAAATGAGCGTTACACCGAGGCCTGTACTCTGGAGCGGGATCGATTTGGAGGTGGAGGGTCCGTCATGGTCTGGAGCGGTGTGTCACAGCATCATCGGACTGAGCTTGTTGTCATTGCAGGCAATCTCAACACTGTGCGTTACAGGGAAGACATCCTCCTCCCTCATGTGGTACCCTTCCTGCAGGCTCATCCTGACATGACCCTCCAGCATGACAATGCCACCAGCCCTACTGCTCGTTCTGTGCGTGATTTCCTGCAAGAGAGGAATGTCAGTGTTCTGCCATGGCCAGCGAAGAGCCAGATCTCAATCCCATTGAGCACGTTTGGGACCTGTTGGCTCGGAGGGTGAGGGCTAGGGCCATTCCCCCCAGAAATGTTCGGAACTTGTTTGGAACTTAGTGGAAAAGTGGGGTAACATCTCACAGCAAGAACTAGCAAATCTGGTGCAGTCCATGAGGAGGAGATGCACTGCAGTACTTAATGCAGCTGGTGGCCACACCAGATACTGACTGTTACTTTTGATTTTGACCCCCCCCCCCTCCTTTTTTCAGGGACACATTATTCCATTTCTGTTAGTCACATGTCTGTGGAACTTGTTCAATTTATGTCTCAGTTGTTGAATCTTATGTTCATACAAATATTTACACATGTTAAGATTGCTGAAAATAAACGCAGCTGACAGTGAGAGGATGTTTCTTTTTTTGCTGAGTTTAGTTTGTGGACAGACTGATATAATTACAGTTTAGTTATTTAGCAGACACTCTTATCCATAACAACTTGCAGTAGTGAATGCATACATTTTTGTACTGGTCCCCCATGGTAATTAAACCCACAACACTTGTAAGTGCCACTCTCTACCAACTGAGCCACACAGTACCATGATACTCATGGGGCCTTGAGAGTTGCCAGTATGATACTAGCTATGAAAGCATTATACTACAGAGGCCCATAGTACTACCAAGGCTGTATAATTCTACCAAAGCTGTATAGTTCTACCAAGGCTGTATAGTTCTACCAAGGGTGTATAGTTCTACCAAGGCTGTATAGTTCTACCAAGGCTGTATAGTTCTACCAAGGCTGTATAGTTCTACCAAGGTGGTATAGTACTACCAAGGCTGTATAGTTCTACCAAGGCTGTATAGTTCTACCAAGGCTGTATAGTTCTACCAAGGCTGTATAGTTCTACCAAGGCTGTATAGTTCTACCAAGGCTGTATAGTTCTACCAAGGCTGTATAGTTCTACCAAGGCTGTATAGTTCTACCAAGGTGTATAGTTCTACCAAGGGCTGTATACGGTTCTACCAAGGTGTATAGTTCTACCAAGGCGGTATAGTTCTACCAAGGCTGTATAGTTCTACCAAGGCTGTATAATTCTACCAAGGCTGTTATAGTTCTACCAAGGCTGTATAATTTCTACCAAGGCTGTATAGTTCTACCAAGGCTGTATATTCTACCCAAGGCTGTATATTCCTACCAAGGCTGTATAATTCTACCAAGGCTGTATAGTTTTACCA
The DNA here is from genome assembly GCF_901001165.1 of Salmo trutta. Classification (NCBI taxonomy): domain Eukaryota; kingdom Metazoa; phylum Chordata; class Actinopteri; order Salmoniformes; family Salmonidae; genus Salmo; species Salmo trutta. The sequence goes on along the minus strand of NC_042982.1, from coordinate 43,375,145 downwards.
AGGCTGTATAGTTCTACCAAGGCTGTATAATTCTACCAAGGCTGTATAGTTCTACCAAGGCTGTATAGTTCTACCAAGGCTGTATAGTTCTACCAAGGCTGTATAATTCTACCAAGGCTGTATAGTTCTAGCAAGGCTGTATAGTTCTACCAAGGCTGTATAGTTCTAGCAAGGCTGTATAGTTCTACCAAGGCTGTATAGTTCTACCAAGGCTGTATAATTCTACCAAGGCTGTATAGTTCTACCAAGGCTGTATAATTCTACCAAGGCTGTATAGTTCTACCAAGGCTGTATAGTTCTACCAAGGCTGTATAATTCTACCAAGGCTGTATAGTTCTACCAAGGCTGTATAATTCTACCAAGGCTGTATAGTTCTACCAAGGCTGTATAGTTCTACCAAGGCTGTATAATTCTACCAAGGCTGTGTAATTCTACCAAGGCCCAAAGTACTGTATCAACCATTTTTTGGCACTATACAAATCCAATGTAGTATTTATTATTATCATACCAAGGCCTACCTTAGAGAAGGAGATCCTTCAACCACAGAACAGTCAGAACAGGAGATCCTTCAACCACAGAACAGCCAGAACAGGAGATCATTCAACCACAGAACAGCCAGAACAGGAGATCCTTCAACCACAGAACAGCCAGAACAGGAGATCCTTCAACCACAGAACAGCCAGAACAGGAGATCATTCAACCACAGAACAGCCAGAACAGGAGATCATTCAACCACAGAACAGCCAGAACAGGAGATCCTTCAACCACAGAACAGCCAAAAAAATAGATCCTTCAACCACAGAACAGCCAGAACAGGAGATCATTCAACCACAGAACAGCCAGAACAGGAGATCATTCAACCACAGAACAGCCAGAACAGGAGATCATTCAACCACAGAACAGCCAGAACAGGGAAAAACTTGAAGACAGACGACAGTAACTGGGGATATTACAGCAATGTAATGATGAAAAGCGTATCAACAAGGGCCCACAATAGAGGCAGCCTGTAACATTACAAGCCTCGTACTGTGGAGAATTCCTGTAAAGATTGATATTGCCAAAGGCATCAGAACAAGAAACAAGGAATAGCAAGCTTCAAGCTTCACCCCTACTGAGGAACGTCAGCCGGTTAGCAATGAGGAGGATGACGCTTTACTGTGTGTGTACTGTGTGTGTGTGCTGTGTGTGTGTGTGTGTGTGTGTGTGTGTACTGTGTGTGTGTGTGTGTGTGTGTGTGTGTGTGTGTGTGTGTGTGTGTGTGTGTGTGTGTGTGTGTGTGTGTGTGTGTGTGTGTGTGTGTGTGTGCGTGCGTGCGTGCGTGTGTGTGTGTGCGTGCGTGTGTGCTGTTTTGCATTTTCAGTATCATAGACGTAGCAGCCAGTAACCCCAGGATGCTTACTTTATTTAATTGAAAATGTAATACAATTTGTGTTTAGTAAACACTATAGTGATATAACAGGCAGCACTATAGTCCGTAGGGAATACGGGTCCATTTGGAACTTGGTCTCTGTCTGCATTGACACAAGACAGAGCAGTAATAATGGTAGAATCTGAGCTTATAGTTCCATTTTTGTCTTAAACTGTAAAAGTACCAGCATGTTTTCAAGGGCACACTGGGTCCTGAGGGATTGTTCTGAAGGGCAACACATACAGGCTCTCTCTCTCACTCTCTCTCTTTCTCTCTCCCCTCTTCTCTCCTCTCCTCTCCTCTCCTCTCCTCTCCTCTCCCCACCTCCTACTCTCCCTCCAACCCCCTCTCCTCTCCTCTCCTCTCCTCTCCTCTCCTCTCCTCTCCTCTTCCCACCTCCTTCTCTCCTTCTCTCCCCCCAAACCCCTCTCCTCTCCTCTCCCCACCTTCTACTCTCCCTCCAACCCCCTCTCTTCTCCTCTCCTCTCTCCCCCTCCTCTTTTCTGCCCCCTCTCATTTTCCCATTCCATCTACGTCCTCTGTCGTCAGTTCCAGCCAGGAGAACCTTAGTACTGTGTGCTGGTTTTGGTGAGGTAGAGTGGTGAATTGCTGTGTGCTGTGTAGCTCACGCCTGACATCCTCCTTGTGGCCCATGACAGCTGGTCTTCTTACAGCCCACTGCACGGAAAATAGGCTGATTTTAGGATTTAATTATCCACAATGGATTTCTATCTCTGTGTGCTCAGAAGGAGCGGCCAGAAAAGCTTCGATGTGGACCTGAACAAGATAAACAGTAAGACATTCTGAGACTCTGTCGTCTTCTGCTGTCGATTTGCAGTCACGCCGACTAGGCTGCCATTCTCCCTCCTCCGTACGCCTCCCCGCGCCTGCTTCCATCCTGCACCCCCCGCCTCACAGCACCTGCCTCCTCCCTGCTCCTCCCTCCTCCCTGCACCTCCCTCCTCCCTGCACCTCCCTCCTCTCTGTACCTCCCTCCTCCCTGCTCCTCCCTCCTCCCTGCACCTCCCTCCTCCCTGTTCCTCCCTCCTCCCTGCTCCACCCTCCTCCCTGCTCCTCCCTCCTCGCTCCTCCCTGCTCCTCCCTCCTCCCTGCTCCTCCCTCCTCCCTCCTCCCTGCACCTCCCTCCTCCCTGCTCCTCCCTCCTCCCTCCTCCCTGCTCCTCCCTCCTCCCTGCACCTCCCTCCTCCCTGTTCCTCCCTCCTCCCTGCTCCACCCTCCTCCCTGCTCCTCCCTCCTCCCTCCTCCCTGCTCCTCCCTCCTCCCTGCTCCTCCCTCCTCCCTCCTCCCTCCTCCCTGCACCTCCCTCCTCCCTGCTCCTCCCTGCACCTCCCTCCTCCCTGCTCCTCCCTCCTCCCTGCAACTCTCTCCCTTCTCCCTCCTTCCTCCTCCAAGTGCCTCCTTCCTCCCTACCCATCACCTCCCTGTGCTCCTCCACTCCACATCCTGGTCATTTCCTCCTCTCCTCCTGACCATCTGTCACCTCCTGCCAGTCTCTCCAGTGTGCCCGTGTACACTACAGTACACTGGAACAGTGTCCTCTCAGAGAGGACACTGTTCCTACAGTACCACATTCCCTTTCTCTCAGAGAGGACACTGTTCCTACAGTACCACATTCCCTTTCTCTCAGAGAGGACACTGTTCCTACAGTACCACATCCCCCCTTTCTCGCAGAGAGGACACTGTTCCTACAGTACCACATTCCCTTTCTCTCAGAGAGGACACTGTTCCTACAGTACCACATCCCCCCTTTCTCTCAGAGAGGACACTGTTCCTACAGTACCACATCCCCCCTTTCTCTCAGAGAGGACACTGTTCCTACAGTACCACATCCCCCCTTTCTCTCAGAGAGGACACTGTTCCTACAGTACCACATTCCCTTTCTCTCAGAGAGGACACTGTTCCTACAGTACCACATCCCCCCTTTCTCTCAGAGAGGACACTGTTCCTACAGTACCACATTCCCCCTTTCTCTCAGAGAGGACACTGTTCCTACAGTACCACATCCCCCCTTTCTCTCAGAGAGGACACTGTTCCTACAGTACCACATCCCCCCTTTCTCTCAGAGAGGACACTGTTCCTACAGTACCACATCCCCCCCTTTTTCTCAGAGAGGACACACACTGGTCTCTCTCTCTGGTCTCTCTCTCTCTGGTCTTTCTCTCTCTGGTCTCTCTCTCTCTCTGGTCTGTCTCTCTGTTGTCAATCTCTCTCTGGTATCTGTCTCTCTCTCTGGTCTCTCTATCTGGTCTCTCTCTCTTTGCTTTCTGCTCTCTCTCTCTCTCTCTCTCTTTGCTTTCTGCTCTCTCTCTCTCTGCTCTCTCGCTCTCTCTGGTTTCTCTCTCTGTGGTCTTTCTCTCTCTCTTTGGTCTCTCTCTCTCTCTCTCTCTCTGAATTAAATTCAAAGGGCTTTATTGGCATGTGAAAGATGTGTTTACATTGGCAAAGAAAGTGAAATAAACAATATAATATTGGCCATATACCACGGCTCCTCTGGCCTTATTGCTTAACTCTAAACAGAATGGCCTCCCATCTATAAGTTAAAACTGTTTATAACCTCAATGCCCCAGCTGAACGGTCACTGCATTGCTGTATGGTATTAATGTCAGTGCGTAGTTTAGAGCAGACAAGACAAACTACTAGTGGTAATAATTCAGAATGAATAATTCAGTAACAAAATTATAATCTTTATGTACAATATTTTTTATTTATTTTTGTTTTTCCCAACTGTAAGTTTTTTGGCGTAATTGACTGATCCCTCAGACTCTGACTCCTTTCTCTCTGAGGGAGCAGAGTTAATTACTGTGTCTTATCAACCGAGATTCATTAGGTTAAGTAGCCTGCACCTCACCTCTGCTGCCTGGCTGGCTGACTGGCTGATTAACTGGCTGGCTTGCTGACTGGCTGTGTGACTGTCTGGTTGGCTTGCTGACTGGCTGACTGGCCGGCTGACTAGCTGACCGACTGACTAGCTGGCAGAGTGTCTGGCTGACTGGCTGGCTTGCTGACTGGCTGACTGGCTGGCTTGCTGACTGGCTGACTGGCCGGCTGACTAGCTGACTGACTAACTGGCTGTCTGGGTGACTGGCTGGCTTGCTGAATGGTTGGCTGACTGACTGATTAACTGGCTACACTGTTCCTACAGTACCACATTCCCCCTTTCTCTCAGAGAGGACACTGTTCCTACAATACCACATTCCCCCTTTCTCTCAGAGAGGACACTGTTCCTACAGTACCACATTCCCCCTTTCTCTCAGAGAGGACACTGTTCCTACAGTACCACATTCCCCCTTTCTCTCAGAGAGGACACTGTTCCTACAGTACCACATTCCCCCTTTCTCTCAGAGAGGACACTGTTCCTACAGTACCACATTCCCTTTCTCTCAGAGAGGACACTGTTCCTACAGTACCACATTCCCCCTTTCTCTCAGAGAGGACACTGTTCCTACAGTACCACATCCCCCCTTTCTCTCAGAGAGGACACTGTTCCTACAGTACCACATCCCCCCTTTCTCTCAGAGAGGACACTGTTCCTACAGTACCACATCCCCCCCTTTTTCTCAGAGAGGACACACACTGGTCTCTCTCTCTGGTCTCTCTCTCTCTGGTCTTTCTCTCTCTGGTCTCTCTCTCTCTCTGGTCTGTCTCTCTGTTGTCAATCTCTCTCTGGTATCTGTCTCTCTCTCTGGTCTCTCTATCTGGTCTCTCTCTCTTTGCTTTCTGCTCTCTCTCTCTCTCTCTCTCTTTGCTTTCTGCTCTCTCTCTCTCTGCTCTCTCGCTCTCTCTGGTTTCTCTCTCTGTGGTCTTTCTCTCTCTCTTTGGTCTCTCTCTCTCTCTCTCTCTCTGAATTAAATTCAAAGGGCTTTATTGGCATGTGAAAGATGTGTTTACATTGGCAAAGAAAGTGAAATAAACAATATAATATTGGCCATATACCACGGCTCCTCTGGCCTTATTGCTTAACTCTAAACAGAATGGCCTCCCATCTATAAGTTAAAACTGTTTATAACCTCAATGCCCCAGCTGAACGGTCACTGCATTGCTGTATGGTATTAATGTCAGTGCGTAGTTTAGAGCAGACAAGACAAACTACTAGTGGTAATAATTCAGAATGAATAATTCAGTAACAAAATTATAATCTTTATGTACAATATTTTTTATTTATTTTTGTTTTTCCCAACTGTAAGTTTTTTGGCGTAATTGACTGATCCCTCAGACTCTGACTCCTTTCTCTCTGAGGGAGCAGAGTTAATTACTGTGTCTTATCAACCGAGATTCATTAGGTTAAGTAGCCTGCACCTCACCTCTGCTGCCTGGCTGGCTGACTGGCTGATTAACTGGCTGGCTTGCTGACTGGCTGTGTGACTTTCTGGTTGGCTTGCTGACTGGCTGACTGGCCGGCTGACTAGCTGACCGACTGACTAGCTGGCAGAGTGTCTGGCTGACTGGCTGGCTTGCTGACTGGCTGACTGGCTGGCTTGCTGACTGGCTGACTGGCCGGCTGACTAGCTGACTGACTAACTGGCTGTCTGGGTGACTGGCTGGCTTGCTGAATGGTTGGCTGACTGACTGATTAACTGGCTACACTGTTCCTACAGTACCACATTCCCCCTTTCTCTCAGAGAGGACACTGTTCCTACAATACCACATTCCCCCTTTCTCTCAGAGAGGACACTGTTCCTACAGTACCACATTCCCCCTTTCTCTCAGAGAGGACACTGTTCCTACAGTACCACATTCCCCCTTTCTCTCAGAGAGGACACTGTTCCTACAGTACCATATTCCCCCCTTTCTCTCAGAGAGGACACTGTTCCTACAGTACCACATCCCCCCTTTCTCTCAGAGAGGACACTGTTCCTACAGTACCACATCCCCCTTTCTCTCAGAGAGGACACTGTTCCTACAGTACCACATCCCCCTTTCTCTCAGAGAGGACACTGTTCCTACAGTACCACATTCCCCCTTTCTCTCAGAGAGGACACTGTTCCTACAGTACCACATTCCCTTTCTCTCAGAGAGGACACTGTTCCTACAGTACCACATTCCCCCTTTCTCTCAGAGAGGACACTGTTCCTACAGTACCACATCCCCCTTTCTCTCAGAGAGGACACTGTTCCTACAGTACCACATCCCCCTTTCTCTCAGAGAGGACACTCTCTGGTCTGTCTCTCTGTTCTCTATCTTTATCTCTCTGGTCTCTCTCTCTGCTCTCTGCTCTCTCTCTCTCTCTCTCTCTCTCTCTCTCTGGTCTCTCTCTCGCTCTGCTCTCTGCTCTCTCTCTCTCTCTCTCTGCTCTCTGCTCTCTGCTCTCTCTCTCTCTCTGGTATCTCTCGCCCAGGCACTTAGTGTTGCGTCGTGTGTAAGAACAGCCCTTAGCTGTGGTATATTGGCCATATACCACACCTCCTCGGGCCTTATTGCTTAACTATAAACTGAATGGCCTTCCATCTATAAGTTAAAACTGTTTATAAACGGAATGGCCTTATTTATTTAAGTTTTTCCCAACTGTAAGTTTTTTGGCGTAATTGACTGATCCCTCAGACTCTGACTCCTTTCTCTCTGAGGGAGCAGAGTTAATTACTGTGTCTTATCAACCGAGATTCATTAGGTTAAGTAGCCTGCACCTCACCTCTGCTGCCTGGCTGGCTGACTGGCTGATTAACTGGCTGATTAACTGGCTGGCTGGATGACTGGCTGGCTTGCTGACTGGCTGACTAACTGGCTAGCTGGGTGACTGGCTTGCTAACTGGCTAGCTGGGTGACTGACTGCTTGCTGACTGACTAACTAACTGGCTAGCTGGCTGGCTGGCTGGCTGGCTGGCTTGCTGACTGACTGACTAACTAACTGACTGACTAACTGGCTAGCTGGGTGACAGGCTGGCTTGCTGACTGACTGACTGACTAACTAACTGACTGACTAACTGGCTAGCTGGGTGACAGGCTGGCTTGCTGACTTGCTGGCTGACTGACTAACTAACTGGCTAGCTGGGTGACTGGCTGGCTTGCTGACTGACTGGCTGACTGACTGACTAACTGGCTAGCTGGGTGACTAACTGGCTAGCTGGGTGACTGGCTGGCTTGCTGACTGGCTGGCTGACTGACTGGAGGCTTTTAAGGGGATGACAGTTCCAGTCCCTCTAACAGTCTTCCCCGCCGCAGCACCACTTTAAACCCATTCACCCTGAACTAAGTGAACAGAATGTTATTCAGAAAATCAAAGGACATACTATGGTTCTCAAATGAGTGTTTCTGCCGTTTCATAGTTTGATTCTCTGAATAAGAGGGCTCTGCATAGTGAGGGGAATTGTTTACTCTGTTGTTTCCTTATCATCAGTATCTCTCTGATGTTCTTGTTTATTTTAAGGCTTTAGGAACCGTTTGGTAAGGCTTTAGGAGCCGTTTGGTAAGGCTTTAGGAACCGTTTGGTAAGGCTTTAGGAGCCGTTTGGTAAGGCTTTAGGAGCCGTTTGGTAAGGCTTTAGGAACCGTTTGGTAAGGCTTAAGGAACCGTTTGGTAAGGCTTTAGGAACCATTTGGTAAGGCTTTAGGAACCGTTTGGTAAGGCTTTAGGAACCGTTTGGTAAGGCTTTAGGAGCCGTTTGGTAAGGCTTTAGGAACCGTTTGGTAAGGCTTTAGGAACCGTTTGGTAAGGCTTAAGGAACCGTTTGGTAAGGCTTTAGGAACCGTTTGGTAAGGCTTTAGGAACCGTTTGGTAAGGCTTTAGGAAACGTTTGGTAAGGCTTTAGGAGCCGTTTGGTAAGGCTTTAGGAACCGTTTGGTAAGGCTTTAGGAACCGTTTGGTAAGGCTTTAGGAACCGTTTGGTAAGGCTTTAGGAAACGTTTGGTAAGGCTTTAGGAACCGTTTGGTAAGGCTTTAGGAGCCGTTTGGTAAGGCTTTAGGAACCGTTTGGTAAGGCTTTAGGAGCCGTTTGGTAAGGCTTTAGGAACCGTTTGGTAAGGCTTTAGGAACCGTTTGGTAAGGCTTTAGGAACCGTTTGGTAAGGCTTTAGGAGCCGTTTGGTAAGGCTTTAGGAGCCGTTTGGTAAGGCTTTAGGAACCATTTGGTAAGGCTTTAGGAACCGTTTGGTAAGGCTTTAGGAACCGTTTGGTAAGGCTTTAGGAGCCGTTTGGTAAGGCTTTAGGAACCGTTTGGTAAGGCTTTAGGAGCCGTTTGGTAAGGCTTTAGGAACCGTTTGGTAAGGCTTTAGGAACCGTTTGGTAAGGCTTTAGGAACCGTTTGGTAAGGCTTTAGGAGCCGTTTGGTAAGGCTTTAGGAACCGTTTGGTAAGGCTTTAGGAACCGTTTGGTAAGGCTTTAGGAACCGTTTGGTAAGGCTTAAGGAACCGTTTGGTAAGGCTTTAGGAACCGTTTGGTAAGGCTTTAGGAACCGTTTGGTAAGGCTTTAGGAACCGTTTGGTAAGGCTTTAGGAACCGTTTGGTCCAAATCATCATGTAACAAACGGCCTCAAACTTAAGTGCAAGAAAAACCAAACAAAAAACAAGCATCAAATACACCCAGATCACCAATAAATGAATCAGAAATAGAAAAATAACTTTTTCAAGTTTTGTTTTGCAGAAAAAAAATATACTAGTATTCCGATCCTACATTATAAATGAGCAATGCATAATTTATCCAAGTATTAAAATTTAATCTAGGAAACATGATGACTGAGGTACACGCAATTACCAGCTTTGCTCACATCAAAGTAAAATAAACTGATTTCAATAAGTAATGACAAGTAGGAAACTTGCACGCTAGCTAATAGATATCTACGAGAAGCCAGAAAGCTAACGGCCATGTAGTGTTTGCTACTTCACCCAAGTCTACACACACAGCTGCCCAGTCTGACAGTTTAAAATCAAATGTCATGTGTGATGACACCAGGAATAATCTACATTCTTATAGTACCGATGCTGACAGCGGTGAAGAGTCACCAAAACACAATGGTTGATCAGATATTAAAACCCTTTTCTCTATTATGGCACTGCTGTTGACCACTACATAGGGAATGAGTACAATGAGCCCTGTCTTTCATGATGATACAACCCTAGATAGACAGACAGGCCTCGTGTCTCGTGTCTCCTGTCTTTGTCCTGTAGATAGACAGACAGGCATCATGTCTCCTGTCTTTGTCCTGTAGATAGACAGACAGGCCTCGTGTCTCGTGTCTTTGTCCTGTAGATAGACAGACAGGCATCATGTCTCCTGTCCTTGTCCTGTAGATAGACAGACAGGCATCATGTCTCCTGTCTTTGTCCTGTAGATAGACAGACAGGCATCATGTCTCCTGTCTTTGTCCTGTAGATAGACAGACAGGCATCATGTCTGTCTGTCTCCTGGCTCTGGGCCTAATCTCTGCTTCTCTCTCCCCAGAAAATGTCTGCTTCTCCGTCCGTCCGTCTGGCTAGGGGAGGGAGAGGAGAGGAGAGGGACACAAAGAGAGGGAGAGAGACAGAAACAGACATACAGACAGACACACAGATTGTCTGTGAGCCACCAGGTCCTGTGGGGGCCGGCATGGGAGCACGGCAGTTTTGTTGTGACCGGAGAGGACAGCTTGTAGCAACAGTCTCCGGCTGTGTACCAAATGGCACCCTATTCCCTTTATACTAAACTCCTTTCTTTTTTTTCTTTTTTGTTGTATTTTACTTTTTTGTTTTCTCTCCCCAATTTCAATATTGTCTCGTCGCTGCAACTCCCCAACGGGCTCGGGAGGCAAAGGTCGAGTCATGCGAAACATGACCCGCCAAACCACGCTTCTTAACACCCGCTCGCTTAACCCCGAAGCCAGCCGCACCAATGTGTCGGAGGAAACACCGTTCACCTAACGACCGAGTCAGCCTGGAGGTGCCCGGACCCGCCACAAGGAGTCACTAGAGCACGATGAGCCATGTAAAGCCCACCCTCGGCCAAACCCTCCCCTAACCCGGACGACGCTGGGCCAACTGTGTGCCGCCCCATTTGACTCCCAATTACGTCCGGTTGTGATACAGACCCGGGATCGAACCCGGGTCTTTAGTGACGCCTCTTACACTGCACTACAGTGCCTTAGACCCCTGTGACACTCAGGAGGCCCCGGTTCTGGAACTTTCTAGTTCAGTTAGATTATCAATAGACACACACCATATCGCCTCAGTTAATTTGCAAAGCGAGCATTAATTCGTTACAGATTTACACAGGAAGCGATTCACACGGAAGGATAACATCACAAGCTATTGTGTCTCTGTGATGTAAGTGGCCTTGGTGGTAGCAGAACATGCACCATCCCTGAGTTCATTTAAACCACAGCTCCAGATGTACGAAAGAGATTGTCCAATAACACAGGGTAGAAATCATAATAAGTCTGCTATATCCATGAGATACGGAAGAAACACGTTTCCATTAAAACACTTGTTAAATTGTGTGTAACAGGACAAAATTATAAGCACCCGCCATTTCCATGTCACTACTGTATAAATATGACCATTTTGATAATTTACATTTACATTTTAGTCATTTAGCAGACGCTCTTATCCAGAGCGACTTACAGTAGTGAATGCATACATTTTTTTTTCCCCCCCGTACTGGTCCCCCGTGGGATTCGAACCCACAACCCTGGCGTTACAAACACCATGCTCTACCAACTGAATACAGGGCCTGTATTCATAAAGACTCTCGGCAGTTAGAGCGCTGACACCGGATCAGTTTTGGCTGTTAGATCATAATACATGAGATGACACGGACAGGTGGGGACCTGATCCTAGATCAGTACGGGCCAAGATCTTCTGTGAGTGTATTGGTAGTTTGTAAGTACTGAATGCAATCAGTGATATTACAGCAGACACGTTAAGACCATTTCACTAGCAAGCCTGACATAACAGAGGAATCTGACAAAAAAACGGAATCAAGGAATTCGTTGTTTTGATTTGGCGCAGAGAGGGGGCCAGTCGTTCCACTGATCACCTGAAGACGGCACAACGAACAAACAAATCAAACATGCTGCAACAGAAACACAACAGACTGTGAGTCTTCATAACGCTATCTAATGACCTGCAGGTTAGATGAAGGTTATATGAAGGTTAGATGAAGGTTAGATGAAGGTTAGATGAGGATTATAGTAGGTCTATATCATTATCAAGTCACACCAAAGACTTTAAGACTTAAAGTCACTGAGCCTGTCTGTTGGTGTTTCTACTGTCACCGATACTGAGTCTGTCTGTTGGTGTTTCTACTGTCACAGATACTGAGTCTGTCTGTTGGTGTTTCTACTGTCACAGATACTGAGCCTGTCTGTTGGTGTTTCTACTGTCACAGATACTGAGCCTGTCTGTTGGTGTTTCTACTGTCACAGATACTGAGTCTGTCTGTTGGTGTTTCTACTGTCACAGATACTGAGTCTGTCTGTTGGTGTTTCTACTGTCACAGATACTGAGCCTGTCTGTTGATGTTTCTACTGTCACAGATACTGAGCCTGTCTGTTGGTATATTTACTGTCACAGATGCTGAGTCTGTCTGTTAGTGTTTCTACTGTCACAGATACTGAGTCTGTCTGTTGGTGTTTCTACTGTCACAGATACTGAGCCTGTCTGTTGGTATATTTACTGTCACAGATGCTGAGTCTGTCTGTTGGTGTTTCTACTTTCACAGATACTGAGTCTGTCTGTTGGTGTTTCTACTTTCACAGATACTGAGTCTGTCTGTTGGTGTTTCTACTGTCACAGATACTGAGCCTGTCTGTTGGTGTTTCTACTGTCACAGATACTGAGTCTGTCTGTTGGTGTTTCTACTGTCACAGATACTGAGCCTGTCTGTTGGTGTTTCTACTGTCACAGATACTGAGCCTGTCTGTTGGTTGAGCAGGTCATCTTTTTGATGGATGTCTTGTGATAAAATGCCAGAGGACCTCATCGTCTCTGATGACGCTGTCCAATTCAGGTTCCATCCCAAATGGGTTGGGCCCTGGTCAATAGTAGTGCACTATGTAGGGAATAGGGTGCCATTTGGGACGGAATCCTAGCCTTTCTCCCGAGCTATTGGTTCATAGATCAAACTTGTTTCCTCATGCTCCAATCGTCGATTGTGACATTGGAGAGGAATTCCACTGGCTTATTGGATGCATTATTGTGTGTGCAAAGGTTAGGCCATACTTCAGCATCCCCCGTGATAGAATGACAGCAGGCAAACACTGATTTTCAGAATCTATTTTGTTGCCATTGAACTAAAACATTTGTCATTGCTTTGCAGAAAGGTCTCAGACCAAGCTGTCTGCTTTATACTGGATAAGGTGGATGTCACATTGAGTCATAACCAGTCAGTCCAAGGTGAGTTCTCACCTGTGGAAAAACACATGGTATCCATATCTATACAGTCTGCGGGGTAATACTGGTATATCTATAGGGTAATACTGGTATAACTACAGGGTAATAATGGTATATCTACAGGGTAATAATGGTATATCTATAGGGTAATAATGGTATATATATCTATAGGGTAATAATGGTATAACTACAGGGTAATAATGGTATATATATCTATAGGGTAATAATGGTAAATCTATAGGGTAATAATGGTATATATATCTATAGGGTAATACTGGTATATCTATAGGGTAATAATGGTATATCTATAGGGTAATAATGGTATATCTACAGGGTAATAATGGTATATCTATAGGGTAATAATGGTATATCTATAGGGTAATAATGGTATATATATCTACAGGGTAATAATGGTATAGCTACAGGGTAATAATGGTATATCTACAGGGTAATAATGGTATATCTATAGGGTAATAATGGTATATCTATAGGGTAATAATGGTATATCTACAGGGTAATAATGGTATATATATCTACAGGGTAATAATGGTATATATATCTACAGGGTAATAATGGTATATCTATAGGGTAACAATAGTATATCTACAGGGTAATAATGGTATATCTATAGGGTAACAATAGTATATCTACAGGGTAATAATGGTATATCTATAGGGTAACAATAGTATATCTACAGGGTAATAATGGTATATCTATAGGGTAACAATAGTATATCTACAGGGCAATAATGGTATGTATATATATATATTTAGGGTATTAATGGTATATCTATAGGGTAATAATGGTATATCTACAGGGTAATAATGGTATGTCTACAGGGTAATAATGGTATATCTACAGGGTAATAATGGTATATCTATAGGGTAATAATGGTATATATATCTACAGGGTAATAATGGTATATCTATAGGGTAATAATGGTATATATATCTATAGGGTATTAATGGTATATCTACAGGGTAATAATGGTATATCTACAGGGTAATAATGGTATATATATCTACAGGGTAATAATGGTATATATATCTACAGGGTAATAATGGTATATCTATAGGGTAACAATAGTATATCTACAGGGTAATAATGGTATATCTATAGGGTAACAATAGTATATCTACAGGGTAATAATGGTATATCTATAGGGTAACAATAGTATATCTACAGGGTAATAATGGTATATCTACAGGGTAATAATGGTATATCTATAGGGTAACAATAGTATATCTACAGGGCAATAATGGTATGTATATATATATATTTAGGGTATTAATGGTATATCTATAGGGTAATAATGGTATATCTACAGGGTAATAATGGTATGTCTACAGGGTAATAATGGTATATCTACAGGGTAATAATGGTATATCTATAGGGTAATAATGGTATATATATCTACAGGGTAATAATGGTATATCTATAGGGTAATAATGGTATATATATCTATAGGGTATTAATGGTATATCTACAGGGTAATAATGGTATATCTACAGGGTAATAATGGTATATCTACAGGGCAATAATGGTATATATATATCTGTAGGGTAATACTGGTATATCTATAGGGTAAAACTATTATATCTATAAGGTTTTAATGGTATATCTATAGGGTAATAGTATTATATCTGTAGGGTAATACTATTATATATAGTGTAATAATGGTATATCTATAGGGTAATAATGGTATATATATCTATAGGGTAATAATGGTATATCTATAGGGTAATAATGGTATATCTACAGGGTAATAATGGTATATCTATAGGGTAACAATAGTATATCTACAGGGTAATAGTGGTATAGCTATAGGGTAATAATGGTATATATATATATATATATAGGGTAATAATGGTATATCTACAGGGTAATAATGGTATATATATATATAGGGTAATAATGGTATATCTACAGGGTAATAATGGTATATATATATAGGGTAATAATGGTATATCTACAGGGTAATAATGGTATATATATATATAGGGTAATAATGGTATATCTACAGGGTAATAATGGTATATATATATGGTAATAATGGTATATATATCTACAGGGTAATAATGGTATATATATAGGGTAATAATAGTATATATACAGGGTAATAATGGTATATCTACAGGGTAATAATGGTATATCTATAGGGTAATAATGGCATATATATCTACAGGGTAATAATGGTATATCTACAGGGTAATAATGGTAAATCTACAGGGTAATAATGGTATATCTATAGGGTAGTAATGGTATATATATCTACAGGGTGATAATGGTATAACTACAGGGTAATAATGGTATATCTACAGGGTAATAATGGTATATCTACAGGGTAATAATAGTATATCTACAGGGTAACAATAGTATATCTATAGGGTAACAATAGTATATCTACAGGGTAATAATGGTATATCTATAGGGTAATAATGGTATATCTACAGGGTAATAATGGTATATCTATAGGGTAATGATGGTATGTCTATAGGGTAACAATAGTATATCTACAGGGTAACAATAGTATATCTACAGGGTAATAATGGTATATCTATAGGTTAATAATGGTATATCTATAGGGTAATAATGGTATATCTATAGGGTAACAATAGTTTATCTACAGGGTAATAATGGTATATATATAGGGTAATAATGGTATATATATCTACAGGGTAATAATGGTATATATATATATAGGGTAATAATAGTATATATACAGGGTAATAATGGTAAATCTACAGGGTAATAATGGTATATCTATAGGGTAATAATGGTATATATATCTACAGGGTAATAATGGTATATCTACAGGGTAATAATGGTATATCTATAGGGTAATAAGGGTATATCTATAGGGTAATAATGGTATATCTATAGGGTAATAATGGTATATCTATAGGGTAACAATAGTATATCTACAGGGTAATAATGGTATATCTATAGGGTAACAATAGTATATCTACAGGGTAATAATGTTATATCTATAGGGTAACAGTGGTATATTTTCAGGGTAATAATGGTATATCTATAGGGTAATAATGGTATATCTACAGGGTAATAATGGTATATCTATAGGGTAATAATGTTATATCTATAGGGTAACAGTGGTATATTTTCAGGGTAATAATGGTATATATATCTACAGGTTAATGAACAATGAACAATGACATTAAGGTTTGCACATTTTTCTTCTTCCAGTCTCATTATCAAAGTTGTTTGGATATGTTTTAGTCATGACCTTTTTCAGCGGGTGTACAGCGCCATGGACTGAAGAGTCGTCTAAAATTAGACCGTGTTTGTGTGTGTGTGTGTGTGTGTGTGTGTGTGTGTGTGTGTGTGTGTGTGTGTGTGTGTGTGTGTGTGTGTGTGTGTGTGGTGTGTATGTGTGTAACAGCAGGTAGAGCAGAGCGAGTACCCTCCTAATAGGCTCTGGAGGTGAATTAGCCATTAGCGGAAAAGGCTAAATCACCTCTACCACGATCTGCACAGATGTCTTTTCCAAATGAGGTGAGAAATAAAGGAGCAGAACATTTAGAACAGTAAAACATGAAGAAACAAGCAGCAGAACACGAAGAGAAGAGCAGTAGAACAGTAGAACGTGAAGAAAAGAACAGTAGAACAGTAGAACGTGAAGAGAACAAGAGTAGAACAGTAGAACGTGAAGAGAAGAACAGTAGAACAGTAGAACGTGAAGAAAAGAACAGTAGAACAGTAGAACGTGAAGAGAAGAGCAGTAGAACAGTAGAACGTGAAGAGAAGAGCAGTAGAACAGTAGAACGTGAAGAGAAGAACAGTAGAACAGTAGAACGTGAAGAAAAGAACAGTAGAACAGTAGAACGTGAAGAAAAGAACAGTAGAACAGTAGAACGTGAAGAGAAGAACAGTAGAACAGTAGAACGTGAAGAGAAGAACAGTAGAACAGTAGAACGTGAAGAGAAGAACAGTAGAACAGTAGAACGTGAGCTCAGTTGGTAGAGCATGGTGTTTGCAACGCCAGCATGGTGTGTGCAACGCCAGGGTTGTGGGTTTGATTCCCACGGGGGGCCAGTACCAAAAAAAATGCATGAAATGTATGCATTCACTACTGTAAGTTGCTCTGGATAAGAGCGTCTGCTAAATGACTAAAATGTAAATGTAAGAGAAGAACAGTAGAACAGTAGAACAGTAGAACAGTAGAACAGTAGAACAGTAGAACAGTAGAACAGTAGAACAGTAGAACACGAAGAGAAAAGCAGTAGAAAAGTAGAACATGAAGAGAAGAGCAGTAGAACAGTAGAACATGAAGAAACAAGCAGTAGAACAATAAGTAGACCAGCAGTAGAACAGTAAAGTAGACGAGCGGTAGAACTGTAAAGTAGACGAGCAGTAGAACTGTAAAGTAGACGAGCAGTAGAACAGTAAAGTAGACGAGCGGTAGAACTGTAAAGTAGACGAGCAGTAGAACAGTAAAGTAGACGAGCGGAAGAACTGTAAAGTAGACGAGCAATAGAACTGTAAAGTAGACAAGCGGTAAAGTAGACAAGCAGTAAAGTAGACGAGCAGTAGAACAGTAAAGCAAACGAGTAGTAGAACAGTAAAGCAGACGAGCAGTATAACTGTAAAGCAGACGAGCAGTATAACTGTAAAGTAGATGAGCAGTAAAGTACACAAGCAGTGGAACTGTAAAGTAGACATGCAGTAAAGTAGATGAGCAGTAGAACAGTAAAGTAGACAGTAGAACTGTAAAGTAGACGAGCAGTAAAACAGTAAAGTAGACGAGCAGTGGAACAGTAAAGTAGACGTGCAGTAGAACTGTAAAGTAGACGTGCAGTAAAACAGTAAAGTAGACGAGCAGTAGAACTGTAAAGTAGACGAGCAGTAAAGTAGACGATCAGTAGAAATGTAAAGTAGACGAGCAGTAAAGTAGACGAGCAGTAGAATCAATCAATCAATCAAATGTATTTATAAAACCCTTCTTACATCAGCTGATGTCTCAAAGTGCTGTACAGAAACCCAGCCTAAAACCCCAAACAGCAAGCAATGCAGGTGTAGAAGCACGGTGGCTAGGAAAAACTCCCTAGAAAGGCCAATACCTAGGAAGAAACCTAGAGAGGAACCAGGCTATGAGGGGTGGCCAGTCCTCTTCTGGCTGTGCCGGGTGGAGATTATAACAGAACATAGCCAAGATGTTCAAATGTTCATAGATGACCAGCAGGGTCAAATAATAATAATCACAGTGGTTGTAGAGGGTGCAACAAGTCAGCACCTCAAGAGTAAATGTCAGTTGGCTTTTCATAGCTGATCATTCAGAGTATCTCTACCGCTCCTGCTGTCTCTAGAGAGTTGAAAACAGAAGGTCTGGGACAGATAGCAGCAGTAAAATAGACCAGTAGTAGAACTGTAAAATACACAAGCATTAGAACACTAAAGTAGACTGGTAGTATAATGATCAAATAGACGAGTAGTAGACCAGTAAAGTAGAACATAAAGCGACGAGCAGTAGAACAGTAAAGTAGACGAGCAGTAAAGTAGACGAGCAGTGGAACAGTAAAGTAGACGAGCAGTAGAGCAGTAAAGAAGACGAGCAGTAGAGCAGTAAAGTAGACGAGCAGTAAAGTAGACGAGCAGTAGAGCAGTAAAGTAGACGAGCAGTAGAGCAGTAAAGTAGACGAGCAGTAGAGCAGTAAAGTAGACGAGCAGTAGAGCAGTAAAGTAGACGAGCAGTAGAGCAGTAAAGTAGACGAGCAGTAAAACAGTAAAGTAGACGAGCAGTAGAACAGTAAAGTAGACGAGCAGTAGAACAGTAAAGTAGACGAGCAGTAGAACTGTAAAGTAGACGAGCAGTGGAACTGTAAAGTAGACGAGCAGTAGAGCAGTAAAGTAGACGAGCAGTAGAGCAGTAAAGTAGACGAGCAGTAGAGCAGTAAAGTAGACGAGCAGTAAAGTAGACGAGCAGTAGAACTGTAAAGTAGACGAGCAGTAGAACAGTAAAGTAGACGAGCAGTAGAGCAGTAAAGTAGACGAGCAGTAGAACAGTAAAGTAGACGAGCAGTAGAGCAGTAAAGTAGACGAGCAGTAAAGTAGATGAGCAGTAGAACTGTAAAGTAGACGAGCAGTAGAACTGTAAAGTAGACGAGCAGTAGAACAGTAAAGTAGATGAGCAGTAGAGCAGTAAAGTAGACGAGCAGTAAAACAGTAAAGTAGGCGAGCAGTAGAACAGTAAAGTAGACGAGCAGTAGAGCAGTAAAGTAGACGAGCAGTAGAACTGTAAAGTAGACGAGCAGTAGAGCAGTAAAGTAGACGAGCAATAGAACAGTAAAGTAGACGAGCGGTAGAACAGTAAAGTAGACGAGCAGTAAAGTAGACGAGCAGTAGAACTGTAAAGTAGACGAGCAGTAGAACTGTAAAGTAGACGAGCAGTAGAACTGTAAAGTAGACGAGCAGTAGAGCAGTAAAGTAGACGAGCAATAGAACAGTAAAGTAGACGAGCAGTAGAACAGTAAAGTAGACGAGCAGTAGAACTGTAAAGTAGACGAGCAGTAGAACTGTAAAGTAGACGAGCAGTAGAACTGTAAAGTAGATGAGCAGTAGAACTGTAAAGTAGACGAGCAGTAGAGCAGTAAAGTAGACGAGCAATAGAACAGTAAAGTAGACGAGCAGTAGAACAGTAAAGTAGACGAGCAATGGAACAGTAAAGTAGATGAGCAGTAGAGCAGTAAAGTAGACGAGCAGTAAAACAGTAAAGTAGATGAGCAGTAGAACTGTAAAGTAGACGAGCAGTAGAACAGTAAAGTAGATGAGCAGTAGAGCAGTAAAGTAGACGAGCAGTAAAACAGTAAAGTAGACGAGCAGTAGAACTGTAAAGTAGACGAGCAGTAGAACAGTAAAGTAGACGAGCAGTAGAACTGTAAAGTAGACGAGCAGTAGAGCAGTAAAGTAGACGAGCAATAGAACAGTAAAGTAGACGAGCGGTAGAACAGTAAAGTAGACGAGCAGTAAAGTAGACGAGCAGTAGAACTGTAAAGTAGACGAGCAGTAGAACTGTAAAGTAGACGAGCAGTAGAACTGTAAAGTAGACGAGCAGTAGAGCAGTAAAGTAGACGAGCAATAGAACAGTAAAGTAGACGAGCAGTAGAACAGTAAAGTAGACGAGCAGTAGAACTGTAAAGTAGACGAGCAGTAGAACTGTAAAGTAGACGAGCAGTAGAACTGTAAAGTAGATGAGCAGTAGAACTGTAAAGTAGACGAGCAGTAGAGCAGTAAAGTAGACGAGCAATAGAACAGTAAAGTAGACGAGCAGTAGAACAGTAAAGTAGACGAGCAATGGAACAGTAAAGTAGATGAGCAGTAGAGCAGTAAAGTAGACGAGCAGTAAAACAGTAAAGTAGATGAGCAGTAGTACTGTAAAGTAGACGAGCAGTAGAACAGTAAAGTAGACGAGCAGTAGAGCAGTAAAGTAGACGAGCAGTAAAACAGTAAAGTAGACGAGCAGTAGAACTGTAAAGTAGACGAGCAGTAGAACAGTAAAGTAGACGAGCAGTAGAACTGTAAAGTAGACGAGCAGTGGAACTGTAAAGTAGACGAGCAGTAGAGCAGTAAAGTAGACGAGCAGTAGAACTGTAAAGTAGACGAGCAGTAGAGCAGTAAAGTAGACGAGCAATAGAACAGTAAAGTAGACGAGCGGTAGAACAGTAAAGTAGACGAGCAGTAAAGTAGACGAGCAGTAAAGTAGACGAGCAGTAGAACTGTAAAGTAGACGAGCAGTAGAACTGTAAAGTAGACGAGCAGTAGAACTGTAAAGTAGACGAGCAGTAGAGCAGTAAAGTAGACGAGCAATAGAACAGTAAAGTAGACGAGCAGTAGAACAGTAAAGTAGACGAGCAGTAGAACTGTAAAGTAGACGAGCAGTAGAACTGTAAAGTAGACGAGCAGTAGAACTGTAAAGTAGATGAGCAGTAGAACTGTAAAGTAGACGAGCAGTAGAGCAGTAAAGTAGACGAGCAATAGAACAGTAAAGTAGACGAGCAGTAAAACAGTAAAGTAGACGAGCAGTAGAACTGTAAAGTAGACGAGCAGTAGAACTGTAAAGTAGACGAGCAGTAGAACAGTAAAGTAGACGAGCAGTAGAACTGTAAAGTAGACGAGCAGTAGAACAGTAAAGTAGACGAGCAGTCGAACTGTAAAGTAGACGAGCAGTAGAACAGTAAAGTAGACGAGCAGTAGAGCAGTAAAGTAGACGAGCGGTAGAACTGTAAACTAGACGAGCAGTAGAACAGTAAAGTAGACGAGCAGTAGAACAGTAAAGTAGACGAGCAGTAGAACTGTAAAGTAGACGAGCAGTAGAACAGTAAAGTAGACGAGCAGTAGATCTGTAAAGTAGACGAGCAGTAGATCTGTAAAGTAGACGAGCAGTAGAACAGTAAAGTAGACGAGCAGTAGAACTGTAAAGTAGACGAGCAGTAGAACAGTAAAGTAGACGAGCAGTAGAACAGTAAAGTAGACGAGCAGTAGAACTGTAAAGTAGACGAGCAGTAGAACTGTAAAGTAGACGAGCAGTAGAACTGTAAAGTAGATGAGCAGTAGAACTGTAAAGTAGACGAGAAGTAGAGCAGTAAAGTAGACGAGCAATAGAACAGTAAAGTAGACGAGCAGTAGAACAGTAAAGTAGACGAGCAGTAAAGTAGACGAGCAGTAGAACTGTAAAGTAGACGAGCAGTAGAACTGTAAAGTAGACGAGCGGTAGAACAGTAAAGTAGACGAGCAATAGAACAGTAAAGTAGACGAGCAGTAGAACAGTTAAGTAGACGAGCAGTAGAACAGTAAAGTAGACGAGCAATAGAACAGTAAAGTAGACGAGCAGTAGAACAGTAAAGTAGACGAGCAGTAGAACAGTAAAGTAGACGAGCAGTAGAACAGTAAAGTAGACGAGCAGTAGAACTGTAAAGTAGACGAGCAGTAGAACAGTAAAGTAGACGAGCAGTAGAACTGTAAAGTAGACGAGCAGTAGAACTGTAAAGTAGACGAGCAGTAGAACTGTAAAGTAGACGAGCAGTGGAACAGTAAAGTAGACGAGCAGTAGAACAGTAAAGTAGACGAGCAGTCGAACTGTAAAGTAGACGAGCAGTAGAACAGTAAAGTAGACGAGCAGTAGAACTATAAAGTAGACGAGCAGTAGAACTGTAAAGTAGACGAGCAGTAGAACTGTAAAGTAGACAAGCAGTAGAACAGTAAAGTAGACGAGCAGTAGAACTATAAAGTAGACGAGCAGTAGAACTGTAAAGTAGACGAGCAGTAGAACTGTAAAGTAGACGAGCAGTAGAACTGTAAAGTAGACGAGCAGTAGAACTGTAAAGTAGACGAGCAGTAGAACTGTAAAGTAGACGAGCAGTAGAGCAGTAAAGTAGACGAGCAATAGAACAGTAAAGTAGACGAGCGGTAGAACAGTAAAGTAGACGAGCAGTAAAGTAGACGAGCAGTAGAACTGTAAAGTAGACGAGCAGTAGAACTGTAAAGTAGACGAGCAGTAGAACTGTAAAGTAGATGAGCAGTAGAACTGTAAAGTAGACGAGCAGTAGAACTGTAAAGTAGACGAGCAGTAGAACTGTAAAGTAGACGAGCAGTAGAACTGTAAAGTAGACGAGCAGTAGAACTGTAAAGTAGATGAGCAGTAGAACTGTAAAGTAGACGAGCAGTAGAACAGTAAAGTAGACGAGCAGTAGAGTAGACGAGCAGTAGAACTGTAAAGTAGACGAGCAGTAGAACTGTAAAGTAGACGAGCAGTAGAACTGTAAAGTAGACGAGCAGTAAAGTAGACGAGCAGTAGAACTGTAAAGTAGACGAGCAGTAGAACTGTAAAGTAGACGAGCAGTAGAACAGTAAAGTAGACGAGCAGTAGAACAGTAAAGTAGACGATCGGAAGAACAGTAAAGTAGACGAGCAGTAGAACTGTAAAGTAGGCGAGCAGTAGAACAGTAAAGTAGACGAGCAGTAGAACTGTAAAGTAGACGAGCAGTAGAACAGTAAAGTAGACGAGCAATAGAACAGTAAAGTAGACGAGCAGTAGAACAGTAAAGTAGACGAGCAGTAGAACAGTAAAGTAGACGAGCAGTAGAACTGTAAAGTAGACGAGCAGTAGAACTGTAAAGTAGACGAGCAGTAGAACTGTAAAGTAGACGATCGGAAGAACAGTAAAGTAGACGAGCAGTAGAACAGTAAAGTAGACGAGCAGTAGAACAGTAAAGTAGACGAGCAGTAGAACTGTAAAGTAGACGAGCAGTAGAACTGTAAAGTAGACGAGCAATAGAACAGTAAAGTAGATGAGCAGTAGAGCAGTAAAGTAGACGAGCAGTAGAACAGTAAAGTAGACGAGCAGTAGAACTGTAAAGTAGACGAGTAGTAGAGCAGTAAAGTAGACGAGCAGTAGAACAGTAAAGTAGACGAGCAGTAGAACTGTAAAGTAGACGAGCAGTAGAACTGTAAAGTAGACGAGCAGTAGAGCAGTAAAGTAGACGAGCAGTAGAACTGTAAAGTAGACGAGCAGTAGAACTGTAAAGTAGACGAGCAGTAGAACTGTAAAGTAGACGAGCAGTAGAACTGTAAAGTAGACGAGCAGTAGAACTGTAAAGTAGACGAGCAGTAGAACTTTAGAGCCGTTTATTTTTGTCAGAATTATATATAGCCATGAATTCTTCCATTGAGTAAACTTGCAGACTGTAGCTTTTGGGGGTCACATTGACCCTCATGTAACCTGCAGGTTGTTACTAAAAGCTTTCTGAGAGACTCAAAAATATCTTAGGGCTAAATAAAATCTCTCAGTATTTCCACTGAGTTATAAGCACCTGTTTTTCTCCAGCCATATAATCCTGGAATGATTTTGAGTACCATAAAAATGTTATGTAGCCTACTCCCCCCCATATAGGAAGCTAGATGCTTCTGGAAGATGTGTGTGTATGTGTGTGTGTGGGCAGGAGTTGTGTAAACAAAATATGCGTCTCAATTGGTACCCTATTCTCAATGTAGTGCACTACTTTTGACAAGAGCCCTGCTCAAAAGTAGTGCACTACAGGGAACAGGGTACCCATTCGGGATAGAACCAATACTGCACTGCATAACCATTGAAAGGTAAAGTAAACATTAACGTAAAACAAGTACATGATGATTAAAGACAAGAGTTTTTATGCAGATTGTACATGATGATTTAAAACCCCCAACAGCTGAAGAGTTTCATTCCAAAACGCTATATAGCAATTTTCAGAAACGTTGGTAAGTTAGTTTTTACTTTAAAGAACTTATGAAAGAGATTGGTGTGTTTTTTTCACTATCTGATCATGGAATGGGGTTGATCAATGACAGACATGTATTTGTTTAAAATCGATCACTTGATGGTTTCATTTCAGAGAGACATATAATCATGTTTTCTAGCAAAACGCTTTATATATATATATATATATATATATATATATATATATATATATTTATATATACTCCTCACTCTCAGATACAAAAGTAGCACTGTTAGGTTTTACACAGTCAAATGTGACAAATAACTACATTTTTAACAAAGAACTGTACCAATTATACATTTGTTACATCAATATATATATATATATATAAAAAAGAGATCTGTATGTAAAATATTTAAATTTGACATTTTAATCATTTAGCAGATGCTCTAATCCGAAGTGATTTACAGTTAGTACAGTCATCTTAAGATAGCTCGGTGGGACAACCACACATAACTGTCAAATATACAGGATATGAACATTCCATTCCAGCCAAACAATGGACATATAACTCATTTTAAAACCCATCGGAAATTAATGACCCAAAAAAAATCTGAGAACAGTATTTTTTTTTTTTTTTTTTACATATACATCAAATCAAATTTTATTTGTCACATGCTCCCGAATACAACAGGTGTAGACCTTAAAGTGAAATGCTTACATGAAAATAACCAATAAGCAATAATTTCTGATGAAAGAACACAAATGTAAAAAGAATTGTTGGACATACTTCTACATCTATACAGTTTCTTCTTCAGGAACCCATCATGTCGTCATAATAACACTGGTTAATAACTAACTAAACTACAGGCCGATCACATCTCTTCTTCCAGCACCTTGTCAAGACTTGGCTGCGTCATCTCTGTGTTGTTGTTCCCCTGTCCTCTCCTGTCCTCTTGGCACGATGTTGAGGCCTGACAGATGTCCTGCCAGGCCTATTAGAAAGCTTCAGCACCTTTCCTGTAAGGAGAGACTGTGTTTGTGTCACAAATGGCACCCTATTCCCTATAAAGTACTGCTCTACAAAGGGAATTAGGACGTTATTTGGGACACAGACGGAAACTGTTGCTACACGTTGTCCTCTCCGGTCACAACAAAACTGGCGTGGCCCCCATGCCGGCCCCCACAGGACCTGGTGGCTCACAGCCAGACTCTCTCTCTGTCTTTCTCTCGCTCCATCTGTCTTTTCTTTCTCTCTCTCTCTCTCTCTCTGTCTCTCTCTCTCTCTGTCTGTCTCTCTCTCTCTCTCTCTCTGTCTGTCTGTCTGTCTGTCTGTCTGTCTGTCTGTCTGTCTGTCTGTCTGTCTGTCTGTCTGTCTGTCTGTCTGTCTGTCTGTCTGTCTGTCCGTCTGTCTCTCTCTCTCTCTCTCTCAACCGGAAGGAGCACGGAGGAGCAGAGATGTGCTGGAGGGAGAGAAGCAGAAAGAGTAGGCTCAATGCCAGGAGATGGACATGATGACTCTCTATATATCTCACAGGACGGTAACACTTCATTTTAACGGCCCATAATAAAACATTTCTAAGACATTTACTAACAGTTCTCACCATTTATTTAGCATTATTCCCGCATTTGTAAATGTTAGTAAGCTAGTTGTTGACACCTCAACGAGGTCCTTTGACATTTCATCAGGAGACATCCATCAAAAGATCACATGTTAAAAACCAACAAACAAGCTAAGTGTCTGTGACAGTAAATATACCGACAGACAGGCTCGGTATCTGTGAAAGTAGAAACACCAACAGACAGGCTCAGTATCTGTGACAGTAGAAACATCAACAGACAGGCTCAGTATCTGTGACAGTAGAAACAACAACAGACAGGCTCAGTATCTGTGACAGTAGAAACATCAACAGACAGGCTCAGTATCTGTGACAGTAGAAACAACAACAGACAGGCTCAGTATCTGTGACAGTAGAAACACCAACAGACAGACTCAGTATCTGTGACAGTAGAAACACCAACAGACAGGCTTAGTATCTGTGACAGTAGAAAAACACTGTGACTGCACTTATCACCGCCTCTGACAGGACGTTAAAGATATCTCTCTCTCTCTCAATGGCAAAACGTAACCCGCCATAATAGGAAAGATATCTGCAGACCAGCCAGTCAAATCACATTTACCATGTCTTAAGGAAGTAGAATATTATTCAGATTTACAAGAGGAAACTTATTATGATGAATACGTTATTATGAATACATTATGATAAATTCATGATGATGAATGCATTATGATGAATACATACAGGTACTATAAATCATGGTAATCTATTGTGGGTTATGGTTCAATTATGGATGTGTCCCAAATAGCACATCCACAGTCCTATGGCCTTGGGCCCCTGGGTTAAAAGTAGTGCACCTTTTTTAGGGGATAGTGTGCCATTTGGGACTCAACACGACAGAGGAGGATGATACCGCCTGCTATATCAGCTGCTACCATCCCGCTTAGTTAATCAGTTATAAATTACATCTATGAAATCAATTTCACTTTGCATGTTTATTCTTGTTTGTAATAATTACAAGCGTCACCCCGTTCCCAGCGTGATAAAAAGGCGCTGATTTTAAAAGGGGTCTGTTCAGTATAGGAGAGATCTGCCGCTTGGAAACCGTGGAAATCTGCAGGAATTACCTGGGCTCACGTCACCATCTGGGTTCTCATGTGACTGCTCCACTACAAGTCTGAACAGACAGGGACGAGAGGTGGTGGTGGTGGTGGGGGGGGGTAGAGAGGGAGACATGCGTAGAAGAGAAGGGAGAGGAAGGAGGAAAGTGCGGGGAGAGCCAGAGGATAGAATGGAGAGAAGAGAAGAGGGGGAGGAGAGAAGAGAAGGAAGATAAGAGGGAGAAGAAAAGGAAGATAAGAGGGAGAAGAGAAGGAAGATAAGAGGGAGAAGAGAAGGAAGATAAGAGGGAGAAGAGAAGGAAGATAAGAGGGAGGAGAGAAGAGAAGCGGGAGGAGAGAAGAGAAGGAAGATAAGAGGGAGGAGAGAAGAGAAGCAGGAGGAGAGAAGAGAAGAGGGAGGAGAGAAGAGAAGCGGGAGGAGAGAAGAGAAGAGGGAGGAGAGAAGAGAAGGAAGATAAGAGGGAGGAGGGAAGAGAAGCGGGAGGAGAGAAGAGAAGAGGGAGGAGAGAAGAGAAGCGGGAGGAGAGAAGAGAAGGAAGATAAGAGGGAGGAGAGAAGAGAAGCGGGAGGAGAGAAGAGAAGGAAGATAAGAGGGAGGAGAGAAGAGAAGCGGGAGGAGAGAAGAGAAGGAAGATAAGAGGGAGGAGAGAAGAGAAGCGGGAGGAGAGAAGAGAAGGAAGATAAGAGGGAGGAGAGAAGAGAAGCGGGAGGAGAGAAGAGAAGGAAGAGAAGCGGGAGGAGAGAAGAGAAGCGGTAGGAGAGAAGAGAAGCGGGAGGAGAGAAGGGAGATAGAATCACAGGGAAATATAATGACCTGCTCTCACCTCATCTTCAGAACAATGCCAGATCCATTAATTGGCCTGTCAGTGGGGACCTCCACACACAGAGACAGAGACTGTCAGTTCTCCTGTGGAAAGACTTTTATAGGTACACACATATTCCAGTGAATCTGTATTTCTCTCTTAGCTATTGGTTTAATTATTGTGGTTCTAGTGATGCTATTGGTTTAATTATTGGGGTTCTAATGATGCTATTGGTTTAATTATTGGGGTTCTAATGATGCTATTGGTTTAATTATTGTGGTTCTAGTGATGCTATTGGTTTAATTATTGGGGTTCTAATGATGCTATTGGTTTAATTATTGTCGTTCTAATGATGCTATTGGTTTAATTATTGTGGTTCTAATGATGCTATTGGTTTAATTATTGGGGTTCTAAGGATGCTATTGGTTTAATTATTGTGGTTCTAATGATGCTATTGGTTTAATTATTGTGGTTCTAATGATGCTATTGGTTTAATTATTGTGGTTCTAATGATGCTATTGGTTTAATTACTGTGGGTTAAATGATGCTATTGGTTTGACAGATTCTTTGTTTATTCATCTTTAAGTCCCAGCTTTTGATATATTCAAAGAAAACATCAGATTTTATTTAGCAGAGCAACGTTGAGGTGTACTTGTATTTGTTTTGAAAGAGCTGTCAAACGATCGCAAACTGATCACAAGCGAGAACAAACGCAGGAAAAATACGGTAGAAATTATGCATTAGCCAAATAACATGTTGACACAAAGCGCCTGTACAGCAGAATTCCAGCTAAGGTTACATCCCAAGTGGCACCCTATTCCCTGTATAGTGCACTACTTTTTCGACGAGTCCTGGTGCACTATATAGGGGATTAGGGGGCCATTTAGGAAACATAGAGTATCTCAGGGTCAACAAACTCATCATAAAGATACAAACAGTCTTCATTTAATGGAAAACAGTTACATTTTTGAAACCGTTACATTTTAGAAACATGCTTGATGAAATGAGAGAGAGAGACAGAGAGAGAGAGAGAGAGAGATATGGGGGAAGAGAGAGGGAGAGAGAGGGGGAGAGAAAGGGGGAGAGAGAGAGACAGGGAGAGGGGGAGAGAGAGAGAGAGAGAGACAGAGAGAGAGAGATATGGGGGAAGAGAGAGTGAGAGAGAGGGGGAGAGAAAGGGGGAGAGAGAGAGACAGGGAGAGGGGGAGAGAGAGAGAGAGAGACAGAGAGAGAGAGAAAGTGAGGGAGAGCACTCTAGTGAACTCAATGGGATTTAGACCTTCCAGGTATTCCTGCATCCATTAGGGATAATCGAGGACATTAGACTGGTTGGCTCGTGACTTAATGAAGCCAAAAGGCTCAAACCTAATTCCTGTTTGCGGCTTGCTGTTTTTGACCCTGGATGTTTAATGTTTTGAGATAAGAAATGGTCTGCCTCCCAAATGGCACCCTAGTCCCAACGGGCCCTGAACAGAAGTAGTACACTATATAGGGAATAGGGTGCCATTTGGGATGTAACCATGTTTTTTCTGTTTCTTTAGTCTGTCATCTCATGGTTATTAAATAACCCAAAGAATCTACAGTGGGATATGCTAACCAAGCAAGCAGGGAAACAGGTGACTATGACATATTTTATGACAACATGGCTGGGACACCTGTAGAAGGACCTACTGATTGTAAGAGGACTTCATTTCGGACTTTTTTGGGGGGTAATCAGAAAAATGCTTTATCCCTTTAGTCTGTACAGAAAAGATCTCTGTATGGTGCAGATGTTGAAGAGGGATGTTGTCATGTCCTGACCAGTAAAAGAGGTTGTTTGTTATTGTAGTTTGGTCAGGACGTGGCAGGGGGTGTTTGTTTAGTGTGTTTCGGGGTTTTTGGTTTATGTTCTATGTTTTCTATTTCTATGGGGTTTTTCTAGATTTTCTGTCTATGTTAGTTTTGTCAATGACCTCCAATCAGAGGCAGCTGTTTGTTGTTATCTCTGATTGGAGGCCATATTTAGTTGTGTGTGTTTTCACTTGTGTTTGTGGGTGGTTGTTTCCTGTTTAGTCTGAGCACCTTACTGGACTGTTTTCGTCGTTTGTTTTGTGTAAGTGTTTTGTTTTTCCTTCAATAAAAGAAGATGATAAATATACCCGCTGCATTTTGGTCTACCTACAACGACGCTTGTGACAAAACCACCCACCAAAGAAGGACCAAGCAGCGGAGGAAGGAGCAACAGAGGAGCTATTTGGAGTCATGGACATGGGAGGAGATCCTCGAAGGTAAGGGTCCATGGAGCCAGGCTGGGGAGTACCAGCGCCCGAAGGAGGAGCTGGAGGCAGCAAAGGCAGAGCGACGGAGGTATGAGGCCTTATATCCTCCATTTCAGGAGGAGAGGAGGCAGCCCCCAAAATTATTTTTTGGGGGGCACACAGGTAGTTTGGCTGGGCCAAGGGTGAGCCCTAAGCCAACTCCCCGTGCATATTATGGGGAGCGTTTGGCGTGGAGAGCACCGTGCTATGCGGAAGTGCACACGGTCTCGCCCATCCGCACGTACAGTTCGGTGCGGTCGATACCAGCTCCCCGCAAGTGCCGTGCTAGAGTAGGCATCCAGCCAGGAAGGAGGATGCCTGCTCAGTACATCTGGCCACCAGTGCGCCTCCTAGGCCCAGGCTACCCTGCACCTGCTCTACGCACGGCAGCCATCATTCCTCAGCACAGCCCAGTTCGCCCTGTGCCAGCACTCCGCCCGTGCAGGGCTACAGTGACAATCCAGCCAGGACGGGTTGCGCAGGCTGTGCGCTCCAGACCTCCAGTGCGGGTTCATGGCCCAGTGTATCCAGTTCCCGCTCCTCGCACTAGCCTTGAGGTACATGTTACTGTTCTGGCGCCTCCAAAGCCAGCCCCACGCATCAGGCCTACAGTGCGCAGTCCCAGTCCAGAGCTTCCGGCGACAGTTCCCCGTCCAGAGCTTCCGGCGACAGTTCCCCGTCCAGTGCTTCCGGCAACGTCCCACAGTCTAGAACCGACAGAGACGGCCCACAGTCCGGAACCGACAGAGACGGCCCACAGTCCGGAACCGTCAGAGACGGCCCACAGTTCGGCGCCTGCAGAGACGGCCCACAGTTCGGCGCCTGCAGAGACGGCCCACAGTTCGGCGCCTGCAGAGACGCTCCTCAGCCCTGAGTCTCCAGCGACGCTCCTCAGCCCGAGGTCTCCAGCGCCGCACCTCAGCCCGAGGTCTCCAGCGCCGCACCTCAGCTCAGAGCATTCAGCAATGGTCTACAGCCCTGAGCCTTCAGCAGGGGTGGGCAGATTAGAATGGGGACTAAGGCCGGAGCCTGAGCCACCTCCGTAGTTGGAGGATTAGGGACTGGGGGTGTAGCACGGGAGCCGTCGGTAACGGTGGCCACCCTCCCTTCTCTCCCTTTAAGTTTGGGGTTATTTTTGTGTTTTTTTGTGTGTTTCGGTGCATCCAGGATCTGCACCTTTGGGGGGGGTACTGTCATGTCCTGACCAGTAAAGGGGTTGTTTGTTATTGTAGTTTGGTCAGGATGTGGCAGGGGGTGTTTGTCTAGTGTGTTTCAGGGTTTTTGGTTTATGTTCTATGTTTTCTATTTCTATGTGGTTTTTCTAGTTTTTCTATGTCTATGTTAGTTTTGTCAATTACCTCCAATCAGAGGCAGCTGTTTGTTGTTATCTCTGATTGGAGGCCATATTTAGTTGTGTGTGTTTTCACTTGTGTTTGTGGGTGGTTGTTTCGTGTTTAGTCTGAGCACCTTACGGGACTGTTTTCGTCGTTTGTTTTGTGTAAGTGTTTTGTTTTTCTTTCAATAAAAGAAGATGATAAATGTACCCGCTGCATTTTGGTCTACCTACAACGACGCTTGTGACAGGATGTTCTACCTGGCCTGTGTCATCTCTGCTATCCAGTTATATCCAGTTTTATCCAGTTCCCACAGTCCTTGTTTAAGGAGTATGGTCTATACCTGTAGACGTGAAAAAATACCATTTGATTTGCGGTACAAACTCTCTCCACAGTTCCTATGGAACAATCCGCAACCCCAAGATAGGGTATAGGATACCGACTATGCTTAGATTTAAGGGTGGCTCAGTTGTCCCAGAAGTATTTTTATACTACCTGTCATATATCTCAAGATATCCCCTTACATGGGCTTTACAAAGCAGAAAATAAGATTGGCAGCTGTGGCGGGTAGCATTGTAGACGTTGCACAGAAGGTCATGTGTAAAAGCTATATTTCTCCCATCTTGTCCCGTCTGGTGTAATCCCCTGCTGGGAGGAAACCTTTTGAATAGTAGACTCGGGTGTATTTCATCTATTTGTCAGACTGTTCAAGTTAAAGACGTAGTCTGGGATCTTTAAGCATTTACAAATTCGTAACACAGCCTACTCTGAAACCTTTGATATTCCAGTATATTACATTAAACAATACACAGAGTGTACACAAAGACACTTAAATATTTTGTCTTTCCCATATTCACCCTCTGATTGGCACATATACACAATCCATGTCTCAATTGTCTCAAGGCAAAAAAATCATTCTTTTAACCTGTCTCCTCCCCTTCATCTACACTGATTGAAGTGGATTGAACAAATGACAATAAAGGATCATTGCTTTCACCTTGTATTCACCTGGTCAGTCTTTGTCATGGAAAGAACTGGTGTTCCTAATGTTTTGTACACTCAGTGTATATACACTATATTTACAAAAGTATGTGGACACCCTTCCAAATTAGTGGATTCTGCTATTCAGTCACACCCGTTGCTGACAGGTGTGTCAGTTTGTCAAATTTCTGCCCTGCTAGAACTACCCCGGTCAACTGTAAGTGCTGTTATTGTGAAGTGGAAACTTATAGGAGCAACAACGGCTCAGCCACAAAGTGGTAGGCCACACAAGCTCACAGAACGGGACCGCCGAGTGCTGAAGTGGGTAGAGCATGAAAATCATCTGTGCTCGGTTGCAACACTCACTACTGAGTTTTAAACTGCCTTTTGAAGCAACATCAGCACAAGAACTGTTTCTTCGAGAGCTTCATGAAATGGGTTTCCATGGCTGAGCAGCCGCACACAAGCCTAAGATCACCACGCGCAATGCCAAGCATCAGCTGGAGTAGTGTAAAGCTCGGCGCCATTGAACTCTGGAGCAGTGGAAACACTATTCTGGGATTGGCTGCCCTAATTCATTGTGCCATCTGTAAAGTTTGGTGGAGGAGGAATAATGGTCTGGGGCTGTTTTTTCAAGGCTAGGCCTCTTAGTTCCAGTGAAGGGAAATCTTAACATTACTGCATACAATGACGTTCTAGACCAGGGCTGCCCAACCCTCTTCCTGGAGATCTACTGTACTGTAGGTTTTCAGTCCAACCCTCTTCCTGGAGATCTACCGTCCTGTAGGTTTTCAGTCCAACCCTCTTCCTGGAGATCTACCGTCCTGTAGGTGTTCAGTCCAACCCTCTTCCTGGAGATCTACTGTCCTGTAGGTTTTCAGTCCAACCCTCTTAATGGAGATCTATCGTCCTGTGGGTTTTCAGTCCTACCCTCTTCCTGGAGATCTACCGTCCTGTTAAATTAGGGTTGGACTGAAAACCCACAGGACGGTAGATCTCCAGGAAGAGGGTTGGACTGAAAACCCACAGGACGGTAGATCTCCAGGAAGAGGGTTGGACTGAAAACCTACAGGACAGTAGATCTCCAGGAAGAGGATTGGACTGAAAACCCACAGGATGGTAGATCTCTAGGAAGAGGGTTGGACTGAAAACCCACAGGACACTAGATCTCCAGGAAGAGGGTTGGACTGAAAACCCACAGGATAGTAGATCTCCAGGAAGAGGGTTGGACTGAAAACCTACAGGACAGTAGATCTCCAGGAAGAGGGTTGGACTGAAAACCTACAGGACAGTAGATCTCCAGGAAGAGGGTTGGGCTGAAAACCTACAGGATAGTAGATCTCCAGGAAGAGGGTTGGACTGAAATCCCAAAGGATTGTAGATCTCCAGGAAGAGGGTTGGACTGAAAACCCACAGGACGGTAGATCTCCATTAAGAGGGTTGGACTGACAACCCACAGGATGGTAGATCTCCAGGAAGAGGGTTGGACTGAAAACCCACAGGACGGTAGATCTCCAGGAAGAGGGTTGGACTGAAAACCTACAGGACGGTAGATCTCCAGGAAGAGGATTGGACTGAAAACCCACAGGATGGTAGATCTCTAGGAAGAGGGTTGGACTGAAAACCCACAGGACACTAGATCTCCAGGAAGAGGGTTGGACTGAAAACCCACAGGATAGTAGATCTCCAGGAAGAGGGTTGGACTGAAAACCTACAGGACAGTAGATCTCCAGGAAGAGGGTTGGACTGAAAACCTACAGGACAGTAGATCTCCAGGAAGAGGGTTGGGCTGAAAACCTACAGGATAGTAGATCTCCAGGAAGAGGGTTGGACTGAAATCCCAAAGGATTGTAGATCTCCAGGAAGAGGGTTGGACTGAAAACCCACAGGACGGTAGATCTCCATTAAGAGGGTTGGACTGACAACCCACAGGATGGTAGATCTCCAGGAAGAGGGTTGGACTGAAAACCCACAGGACAGTAGATCTCCAGGAAGAGGGTTGGGCTGAAAACCTACAGGATAGTAGATCTCCAGGAAAAGGGTTGGACTGAAAACCCACAGGATGGTAGATCTCCAGGAAGAGGGTTGGACTGAAAACCCACAGGACGGTAGATCTCCAGGAAGAGGATTGGACTGAAAACCCACAGGACAGTAGATCTCCAGGAAGAGGGTTGGACTGAAAACCCACAGGACAGTAGATCTCCAGGAAGAGGGTTGGACTGAAACCCCACAGGATGGTAGATCTCCAGGAAGAGGGTTGGACTGAAAACCCACAGGACGGTAGATCTCCAGGAAGAGGGTTGGACTGAAAACCCACAGGACAGTAGATCTCCAGGAAGAGGGTTGGACTGAAAACCCACAGGACAGTAGATCTCCAGGAAGAGGGTTGGACTGAAAACCCACAGGACGGTAGATCTCCAGGAAGAGGGTTTGGCAGCCCTGGTCTAGACAATTCTGTGCTTCCAACTTTGTGGTAACAGTTTGGTAACAGACCTTTTCCTGTTTCAGCATGACAATGCTTCCATGCACATAGCGAGGTCCATACAAAAATGGTTTGGCGAGATCGGTGTGAAAGAACTTGATTGACCTGGAAAGAGCCCTGACTTCAACACCATCTAACACCTTTGGGATGAATTGGATTTCCGACTGCGAGCCAGGCCTAATCGCTTAACATCAGTGCCCGACCTCACTAATGTTCTTGTGGCTGGATGGAAGCAAGTCCCCACAGCAATGTTCTAACATCTAGTGGAAAGCCTTCCCAGAAGAGTGGAGGCTATTATAGCAGCAAAGGGGGGGAACCAATTCCAAGTTAATGCCCATGATTTTGGAATGAGATTTTCGAAGAGCAGGTGTCCACATACTTCTGGTCATGTAGTGTATTATAATATAATGATATATATACCATTTAGCAAATGCTTTAATCCAACACCTCTTACAGCCATTTTACATATGGTTGGTCCTGGGGTCAAACCCCATTACCTTAGCATTACAAGCACCGTGCTCTTCCAACTGAGCTACAAAGGACCCCATGAAGATGAAGACAAGACAAAAGGTTGGTTTCTCTTCAGACTTTTAAAAGCAGTCTCCTGCTTCAACCCTGTTGATGGTGTTGATATATATATATATATATATACACACACACATCCCAACCTTTCACTTGTATACCCATCTGTATGTTCACTGTTCTGACCTTAACACCAACCTAATTTACATCATCCATGGTATGTACGTGGAAAGACCAGCCAGCATGTCCAAGCAGACCGATTGGTTCTCACTCTACATTCTGCCCTCATCCCTCAACAATAGCATAGAGAGGAAGGGGAGGGGTCAGGCAGGTGAGATGCCAACTGTTAAAACTGTATAGAGAGGAAGGGGAGGGGTCAGGCAGGTGAGATGCCAACTGTTAGTGGGCAAACAGTGTCTACGTCCCAAATAGCACCCTATTCCCTATATAGTGCACTACTCTTGACCAGAGCCCTATAGTGCACTTTATAGGGAATAGGGTACGATTTTGGGATGTAGCCAGACTTTTATGCTTGCCTTAAGCGGTCCACATTTATGCTGTGCCAACCATGGACCACTTTGAGAATTGAATTCCAATAGAAATCAAGCTGGGAGAAGTTAGAGTTTGTCTGACTCCTGTAGACTCTTTCTGGGTATTTCAGCAGCAAACAGGGAGTTACAGTGCCATCGGAAAGTATTCAGACCTCTGTGACTTTTTCCACATTTTGTTACGTTACAGCCTTATTCTAAAATGAATTCAATCGTTTTTTCCCCCCTCATCAATCTACATGCACAATACCTCATAATCACAAAGCAACAACTGGTTTTAGACATTTTTGCTATTTTGTAAAAAAAATAAAAAAAATAAAAAATATCACATTTACATAAGTATTCAGACCCTTTACTCAGTACTTTGTTGAAGCACCTTTGGCAGTGATTACTGCATTGAGTCTTCTTGGGTATGACGCTACAAGCTTGGCACACCTGTATTTGGGGAGATTCTCCCATTCTTCTCTGCAGATCCTCTCAAGCTCTGTCAGATTGGATGGGGAGCATTGGTACACAGCTATTTTCAGGTCTCCCCAGAGATGTTCGATCGGGTTCAAGTCCGGGCTCTGGTTGGGCCACTCAAGGACATTCAGAGACTTGTCTTGGCGGTGTGCTTAGGGTCATTGTCCTGTTGGAAGATGAACCTTCGCCCCAGTCTGAGTTCCTGAGTGATCTGGAGCAGGTTTTCATCGAGGATCTCTCTGTACTTTACTCCGTTCATCTTTGCCTCGATCCTGACTAGTCTCCCAGTCCCTGCCGCTGAAAAACATCCCCACACCATGATGCTGCCACCACCATGCCAGGTTTCCTCCAGACGTAACACTTGGCATGCAGGCCAAAGAGTTCAATCTTGGTTTCATCAGACCAGAGAATCTTGTTTCTCATGGTCTGGGAGTCTTTAGGTGCCTTTTGGCAAACTGTCATGTGCCTTTTACTGAGGAGCGGCTTCCGTCTGGCCACTCTACCATAAAGGCCTGATTTGTGTAGTGCTGCAGAGATGGTTGTCCTTCTGGAAGGTTCTCCAATCTCCACAGAGGAACTCTAGAGCTCTGTCAGAGTAACCATTGGGTTCTTGGTCACCTCCCTGACCAAGGCCCTTCTCCCCCGATTGCTCAGTTTGGCCGGGCGGCCAGCTCTAGGAAGGGTCTTGGTGGTTCAAAACTTCTTCCATTTAAGAATGATGGAGGCCACTGTGTTCTTGAGGACCTTCAATGCTGCAGAAATGTTTCGGTACCTTCACCAGATCTGTGCCTCGACACAATCCTGTCTCGGAGTTCTAGGGACAATTCCTTCGACCTCATGTCTTGATTTTTACTCTGACATGCACTGTCAGCTGTGGGACCTTATATTGACAGGTGAGTATCTTTCCAAATCATGTCCAATCAATTTAATTTACCACAGGTGGACTCCAATCAAGTAGAAACATCTCAAGGATGATCAATGGAAACAGGATGCACCTGAGCTCAATTTTGAGTCTCATCGCAAAGGGTCTGAATACTTATGTAAATAAGGTATTTCTTTATTTTTATTTGCTAAAATGTAAAAACATCTGTTTTCCCTTTATTGGGTATTGTGTGTAGATTGCTGAGGACATTGTTTTAATACATTTTAGAATAAGGCCGTGACGTAACAAAATGTGGAAAAAAAAGTCAAGGGGACTGAATACTTTCCGAAAGGCACTGTATGTGGAGCCAGGTTAATTTTCTTTGCACAACCTTTATTAAGTTTGAAAAATGTACTTTCCTGTGGCTGTAATTCTAGCAACTCTTTGACCTGAAACACTACTCAAAGATGGTCCCCCTTTTCCCATCCCCTCCCCTCTCTGACTCCTTTGTGTCCCAGAATGGCACCCTATTCCATATGTAGTGCACTACTTTTTGACCAGGGACCATAGAACTGTGGTCAAAAGTAGTGCACTATATAGGGACTAGGGTGCTATTTGGGACGCAGCCTCTGTCTTTTGAGCCGTACCTGCTCCCCAGAAACCGTTTTATCTGGAGGTCAGGTGTTAACAATTCAGTTTGGCTGAGGCAGTAGTCTGTCGATGTTAGTAGTCTGAAATTGGTAATTGAGTTTTGTGAAAACCCTGAGTGCTGCAATACACAGCCCGGGCATGGCACGCACCCCGACCGACTGCCTCCTCAACCTACATCATCAGCTAGAATATTTATCATAACGAAAAAAAAACACTCCAAATCGTATTATTCAGAATCTGTTTCAGAGTCACAGGACTGTCCAAGCAAGCGAGACAGATTCTCAGGGTAAATTATTCAGAATAGGGGCCAACACAATGAGTCCCTAAACATATGGTGACAGGCGCGGCGAGCAGTGATGACATAAACATATGGTGACAGGCGAGGCGCAGTGATGTCATCTTAGCTAATAGGGAAAAAAAACTCCAGTACAGTCCAAGCTTTCAGCTCTAACTAGCAGACCTCTATAAAGTGGATTCATGCACCAGTCAGACAGCAGGCAGTCCAAGCTTTCAGCTCTAACTAACAGACCTCTATAAAGTGGATTCATGCACCAGTCAGACAGCAGGCAGTCAGTCAGGGAGGCAGGCTCACAGAGAGGAGAGAACACAATGTCAGCAGCACAAACTATGTGAGATTGCACCCTATTCCCTACGGGGCCTTGGTCAAAAGTAATGCACTATGTAGGGACTATGTTGCCATTTGGTATGTAGGCTGCACCTCAACTATGCCTTATCCAAGCAGAGATCCGAGGATATTAGCTGCTTCCTGCCTGTCCCTGTGTCTCTAATGTCTTACATTAGGGACCTCTCCTCTCGTGGCAGCGTCCTAGTGTCTTTCCCCCCCTGCTCCTCCATTCTTGAAATTGAGGTCTGGAATGAATCTTATCACCTCTCATTAGCCTCATTCCCATTCTCTCTCTCCAGCTCTCTCGCTAACCCTACTCATTGTTAAACGTCGCACATCTCATTCCTCTCTATCTCTCTCTCTCTCTCAACCTGGTCTCAGAGCATTTCGTATTATTCTGGAAGTAAATCCGAGACATTCCATTTTAGTATGATATGTTATGTTTCGTATGGTATGTATTCAAGCAGACAACTCTTTGGAACCCTCAGTTAGAGGGACATGCCAATATCCCTTCAGCAGATCAAACTTTCTAACGTACTTAGCAGCGCGAACACGGTTCACACAATCGTTGACCCTGGGCAAAGTTTACGAGTCCGACTTAGTAACGGCATTGAGTTTCCCAAAATCAGAACAAAACCGCAGAGACCCGTCCGCTTTAAGTACGTATATACAGGCCGAACTCCACAGACTGTAGCTCAAGTATGAATGTCACCTCACTGCGGAGCTTCTCTCTCTTTTCAGGATTCACTCAATAGGCATGTTGTCCCCAACATCAATGTCATGCTCTAGTACATTTGTCCGAGTTGGCACATCTGAGAATAAACCTTGGTATTCTAAAAGCAGAGCAACAATGTCGCCTTTTTCCTCCGGAGACAAGTGTGCCAAACAGACATCAAGGTTTTCTAGAATCTCTGAGTTACTGAACCGTCCAACAAGCACAGGGTGTATTGGGCTTTCTTCATGCTAGAGGAAGTTTATAGTCAACGGTGACAGCAGACAGCAGCAGTGGCCACAGGCAAAACATCAACAGTAGGTTCCACCGACTTCTCCGCCCCATCGTAGCGGGTGAAGTACGGTTTCAACATGTTGACATGACACTGCCCGTTTTTTATTTCCTGTGCTCCGGTGTGGCGATGATGCAATCCAGATTACAAATTTATTTATTTTTTACTATAGGGTAAGGGCCTGAAAAGCAAGCCTGCAACTGTGACCCCAGAACAGGCAACAAAAGCAAGACTTGGTCACCCACATCGAAAGTGCGGCTTCGGACCTTTCAATCGTACTAAACTTTCATTTTTGTTTGGGTCTTCTCCAGATTCTCCCTGGCAAACTCACAGGCGCGGTGCAATCTGTATCGAGAAGTGGTAATGTGTTCCAACAGGTTTGTTTTTGTGTTTAAGGTGTAGCCCTGCAACAACCTCTTTCTCAGCTAGCTCAAAGGACCTCTGACATGATATCCAAACATAAGCTAATTCGGACTAAAACCAGAGAGATTCCTGAACAACCTCTCGGCCTGCAAACAGCACAAGAGGGACTCCTTCATTCCAGTCTTTCTCAAACTCAAAGCAGTAAAGCTCTCAACAGAAATCTCTCAAAAGCACCATGAGATTCTGGGTGGTAGGAACTAGAGGGGCGATAGGTTACACCCAACGGTTGTAGCATTTTGCTGGAAGACCTTTGACATTTGAACCTTGGTCTGATTGCACTACCTGCGGAAGTCCAAATGTTGAAAAAAGAATTTCACAAGGGCTTTAACAATACTCTGAACTGTGATTTTCCTCAGCGGAATGGCTTCAGGGGGGAAATGA
The DNA here is from genome assembly GCF_901001165.1 of Salmo trutta. NCBI lineage: Eukaryota > Metazoa > Chordata > Actinopteri > Salmoniformes > Salmonidae > Salmo > Salmo trutta. The sequence goes on along the minus strand of NC_042982.1, from coordinate 43,335,160 downwards.
GTGGCAATGCACACGATGGTCAAGAGAAACTGTTGCCACTATTTACTTTGGTCAAAAGACCAACACGATCTACCAGAACCCTGCTGAAAGGTTAGTCAAAAGCAGGAATAGGCTGCAAAGATGCAACCGGCACAGCTTGATTCGGTTTTCCCCTCCGCTGGCGAACGGAACAAGATTTACAGTAAGCCACAACATATTGTTTTAAAGACCAGGCCAGAAGAAGTTATGCAAGATACGGTCATAGGTCTTGTTGACTTCAAGATGGCCTGCCATACTACCATTGTGAGCCAATCTCAGTATCTTTTGTCGAAGTGTAACTGGAATGACAATTTGAGATACCCTGGGCCAATCGTCTTGCTCGGAAGTGGTGCGAGAATGCCATTTCCTCATTAGAACACCATCTCTGTCAAAGTAACCCCTTCATAATTCATAAAACTCCTCCTCTGGACTTATCTTAGCAAAAAGAGGGGAGGCTGAAACGTCTTTACTCTGTTCAGCAATAAGCAACATCCTACACATCGAGGTGTCAACTGTAGGAACCTTCTCTTCCTTCAGCGGTCTTACAAACTCTCTCAACTTTGGTGTTTTCAAAAGAGAGGTCAACTCAGGAGGTTTACCAAAATCAGGATCATACATAAACATCTCCGACAGATCGACCATGGTGGGATCGCTGACATCCTCCTCAACACTAGACTTGCTCGCGGCAACTTTCTTAGACAGCACTTGTAACAGCACACGCTGGGAACACTCTATGGTACTTTTCTGATAACCTATCAGGTTCCTCTACTCTAGGTTTCATAGAGAGTACAGGATTTGGCACGACCTTCCCTCCAGCCAAATCGTTTCCTAAAATGAATGAGACCACCTTCACAGGTAGGCTAGGCCTCAACTCCAACGACGAGAAATAATATCAGACTTGAGTTCCACATTATACAAAGGACCTTCTATGCAACACATCTCCACGCCTTGTACTAACAAACTGTAACCAGATGCTGAAGCGTCAGACAAAAGGCAAAATCCCTTCAAAATGAAGGACTGGTCTGCCCCAGTGTCTCGCAGTATCTTCACCGCTGCATAACATCATCTCCACTTTGCAGAGACACAAACCCATCTGAAACAAAGGGTTCATTCACATCTGATCCAAAATCTTGTTTAGGAGATACACCAGGTCCCAACCAGAGATTTGATGGGCTGGAGTGTTCCCACAAGAAGAAACTGCGTTTTTCTCTCTGTCACTGAGACACAATGTCTCCTTTAGGGATGTGTCAATCCACTCAGAGTAAAATATACATCCACCTCCCTTCCTTTGAAAGGCAACACAAGTCGGTTGCTCCGACCAAGATTAAACTCTACTGGGTGCAGGATGTTCTGACTGGATTCGGAGCACTTCGGAAAATCCATCTCTCTTAATCGAATGGCATGCACACGTTCTTCTTGTTCTTGTTCTAGTCTGGCTGCACATTCTCTTTCCTTGTGCTCAAGCTCTAGTTTCAGTTGTTCCCATTTTGCCTTTAGTTCTACCTCTCTCAGTTGCATGTCAATGGGGTGTACTCCTTCTTCTCCTAACTCTCTGACTACAGCTTTTGAATCAGCATGTGCAACTTTGATGTCATAATGCTTTGCAATGACTAGCAAATTTGCCTTTTGTACATTTATCTATCATCTCCCATGTAGAGTTTTCAACAAATGCTTCCAACTTAAAGTCCCTGGCTTTTTATTTTATAAGCCTGTGTGTCCATGCAACTTTCATAATGATTCCACCAATCTTAACCCCTCAGGGTGGATGTCAGTGACAGAAATCTGGACGCAATAGAGCTTCAGAAACTAACATACTCATGGGAAACAATATCCCAAATGAGCCCCCATTTTGTGACATTCCCCAGCAAGAAAAACAAAAATTGTCACTCAAACAGAAAGGGGAACTAACAAAGAGTCACTGACAACAACCAAAATGAAACATGTGGGGTTTTACGAGTGGTTCTAAATGACTCAAGTGTCCACTGAAACTAGCAACAACAGCTGGGACCTAAAAGACACCCACCATGAGCACCCTCGGACATTTGCCCGAGAAGAGGAAAACAAAATAAATTTAAAAAACACCAAACTTAAAAAGGTACAAAGCAAAACAGGGTAGATCAGATAAAGAATTGTTTGTCTTGAACTCAAATAGGGGAGAGCCAACTTAAGGTGTTACCACTCCACGTCTCTAAACACAACTGGAACACTGGGCAGGCCACTCTTAAATAGCACCTGGGCCAGCACAGGTGAAACACCTTCCCACTAACAAGATGACAAATGAGTGCAGGTGTAACACCTACTGACTAACAAGGTGACACCCATCCGTGCCCCCCACGTGCTAACCTCTAAATATAAAATGGAAAAACCAAAGCCTGTAACAACTGTTACAGTAGATATAATATCAATTTATATGTGTATGTTTATTGGATAGAGAGTGAGTTGAAAGATAGGAGAGAGAGAGAGTGTGCTGAAAGAGTACAGGGCCACATTCAAACCCTTGACGGCAGCGATACATTGAATATGTGTTACGCCCTGGCCATAGAGAGGGTTTTATTCTCTATTTTGGTTAGGCCAGGGTGTGACTAGGGTGGGCATTCTATGTTCCTTTTTCTATGTTTTGGTATTTCTTTGTTTTGGCCGGGTATGGTTCTCAATCAGGGACAGCTGTCTATCGTTGTCTCTGATTGGGAACCATACTTAGGTAGCCTTTTCCCACAGGGTTGGTGTGGGTAGTTGTTTTCTGTTTGGTGTGTTCACCTGACAGAGCTGTTGCGTTTTGTTCCAATTTGTTTTTTTGTTTCAGTGTTCTAGTTATAATAAACATCATGAACACGTACCACGCTGCGCTTTGGTCTACTCCTTCTTCCACTGACGACCGTTACAATATGACCGTTAGTCCACTAGAACCCTAGATCACCCAGGCCACATATTATCAATATTTCAGCTCTCTCTGGCCTCTGCTGGCTTATTAAGTGGTCATACCACTCGGTGATGTAGACTGCCTTCATACCCGTTGACTTATTCCAAATGTTGTTGTGTTACAGCCGAAACTCAAAATGGATGACATTTATTTTTTTCTCACCAATCTACATACAATACCTGATAATGACAAAAGTGAAAACATGTTTTTAGAAATTTTAGCAGAAATATTTAATTTACGTAAGTATTCACAGCCCTAAGTCAATACATGTTAGAATCGCATTTGGCAGCGATTACAGCTGTGAGTCATTCTGGGTAAGTTTCTAAGAGCTTTGCACACCTGGACTGTACGCATTATTATTTGTTTAATTCTTCAAGCTCTGTCATGTTCTACACCTCAGCTGAATTTGGTAATGAATGGTGTGGCTGTTGAACAAGTTGAGGAGACTAAATGACTTGGTGTTACCTTAGATTGTAAACTGTCATGGTCAAAACATATAGATTCAATGGTTGTAAAGATGGGGAGAGGTCTGTCCGTAATAAAGAGATGCTCTGCTTTTTTTGACACCACACTCCACAAATCATGATCTGCAGGCTCTAGTTTTGTCTTATCTTGATTATTGTCCAGCCATGTGGTCAAGTGCTGCTAAGAAAGACCTAGTTAAGATGCAGCTGGCCCAGAACAGAGTGGCATGTCTTTCCTCGTCATTCATCAGAGGGCTGATATAAATGTTATGCATTCCAGTCTCGCTTGGCTAAGAGTTGAGGAGAGACTGACTGCATCACTTCTTATTTTTAATAAACATTCATGTATTGAAAATTCCAAATTGTTTGCATAGTCACCTTACACACGGCTCTAACACACACACACACACACACACACACACACACACACACACACACACACACACACACACACACACACACACACACACACACACACACACACACACACACACCTACCTTTTACCCCACCAGTTAGCAAAAATAGATAAGATCTTGCTACCATGGAAAGGTAAATACCTGTCTATTTGTGAAAACATAATCCTGATTAATGCTTTAGTCATATCCCAATTTACCTATTTACTTATGGCCCTGCCTACTCCAAAATATTTAACTTTATTTGGAAACCAAACAAAATAAAACATGCTTATTTATATAATGAATTGGACTTCAGGAGGGCTAAAATGATTGAATATGAAAGCATTAAACCTATCGCTAAAAGCATCAGTCTGTCACACCCTGATCTGTTTCACCTGTCCTTGTGATTGTCTCCACCCCCTCCAGGTGTCGCTTATTTTCCCCAGTGTATTTATCCCTGTGTTTCCTGTCTCTCTGTACCAGTGTGTTTATCCCTGTGTTTCCTGTCTCTCTGTACCAGTGTATTTATCCCTGTGTTTCCTGTCTCTCTGTACCAGTGTATTTATTCCTGTGTTTCCTGTCTCTCTGTACCAGTGTATTTATCCCTGTGTTTCCTGTCTCTCTGTACCAGTGTATTTATCCCTGTGTTTCCTGTCTCTCCTGTACCAGTGTATTTATCCCTGTGTTTCCTGTCTCTCTGTACCAGTGTATTTATCCCTGTGTTTCCTGTCTCTCTGTACCAGTGTGTTTATCCCTGTGTTTCCTGTCTCTCTGTACCAGTGTATTTATCCCTGTGTTTCCTGTCTCTCTGTACCAGTGTATTTATTCCTGTGTTTCCTGTCTCTCTGTACCAGTGTATTTATCCCTGTGTTTCCTGTCTCTCTGTACCAGTGTATTTATCCCTGTGTTTCCTGTCTCTCCTGTACCAGTGTATTTATCCCTGTGTTTCCTGTCTCTCTGTACCAGTGTATTTATCCCTGTGTTTCCTGTCTCTCTGTACCAGTGTATTTATCTCTGCGTTTCCTGTCTCTCTGTACCAGTGTATTTATCCCTGTGTTTCCTGTCTCTCTGTACCAGTGTATTTATCCCTGTGTTTCCTGTCTCTCTGTACCAGTGTATTTATCCCTGTGTTTCCTGTCTCTCCGTACCAGTGTATTTATCCCTGTGTTTCCTGTCTCTCCGTACCAGTGTATTTATCCCTGTGTTTCCTGTCTCTCCGTACCAGTGTATTTATCCCTGTGTTTCCTGTCTCTCTGTACCAGTGTATTTATCCCTGTGTTTCCTGTCTCTCTGTGTATTTATCCCTGTGTTTCCTGTCTCTCTGTACCTGTGTATTTATCCCTGTGTTTCCTGTCTCTCTGTACCAGTGTATTTATCCCTGTGTTTCCTGTCTCTCCGTACCAGTGTATTTATCCCTGTGTTTCCTGTCTCTCTGTACCAGTGTATTTATCCCTGTGTTTCCTGTCTCTCTGTACCAGTGTATTTATCCCTGTGTTTCCTGTCTCTCTGTGTATTTATCCATGTGTTTCCTGTCTCTCTGTACCAGTGTATTTATCCCTGTGTTTCCTGTCTCTCTGCGCCAGTTCGTCTTGTATGTTTAGTCAAGTCAACCAGTGTGTTTTTTCCCCCCCGTACTCCTTTTCTATTCTCTTTTTATAGTCCTCCCGGTTCTGACCTCTGCCTGACCCTGGACTACTTTCCTGCCTGCCTGATCATTCTGCCTGCCCTTCGGTACCTTTTGGACTCTGATCTGGTTTTGACCTTTTTGCCTGTCCACGACCATTCTCTTGCCTACCCCTTTTTGGATTAATAAACATTGTAAGACTCCAACCATCTGCCTCCTGTGTCTGCATCTGGGTCTCGCCTTGTACCGTGATACAGTCATACAAGTTATACTTCAACCCAAACTGGTTCTAAAGTAGATTAGTAAGAATTGCTCATACCTTGTTCAAAAATGTCATTTTTTTCCCTTTTATCCAGATTACAACTCTCTCACTTTCAGTTAATTGAAAACGGAACGTTTTTCTAAATATCGGCCCCTTCTAAAACAAGCCATACAAAGCTGGTTGCACTTCCAGTTTCAGTTTCATCCTACAGAAAAGACAGAACAAATAATATGGTTAAAGTAAAATATACTAATTGATAAAAAAAAACATTCTTTATGGGAATTTAAAAAATGTATTATATTATGAATAGGATAGGTGGACTTATGTCACATGTGCAGTTAATTAACATATATGGAAATGTTTGCTCTATCCAAAATTACAACCAACTGATTGCAGCATTAGGAAGGGGGAGAAGGTAGGGAACTTGTTTGTTTATTGACATAAATAAAAAAATATATCAGTTTTACTTGAGGACCAAAATGTTGAGCACAGTGCCATACATGTTGCAAAATAGTTGGGAAGAGATTTTCGATGTGCCGATGATTTATGAACTGATACACAAAACAACACTTGAGTTTTTCAATTTAAATTATATTATTATACAAAATTCTTGCTACAAAACAGAATGTTATATGTGTCACACCCTGTCCATACCTCCAGTGTGCCTCCACGGCCCAGTATACCCTGTGCCTGCTCTGCGCACCCGGCCTCCAGCGACGTTCCCTAGTCCGGAGCCTCCAGCGACGTTCCCTAGTCCAGAGCTCCCAGCGACGTTCCCCAGTCTGGAGCCTCCAGCGACGTTCCCTAGTCCGGAGCCTCCAGCGACATTCCCCAGTCTAGAGCTCCCAGCGACGTTCCCCAGTCCAGAGCCTCCAGCGAGGTTCCCTAGTCCAGAACTCTCAGCGACGTTCCCCAGTCTGGAGCCTCCAGCGACGTTCCCTAGTCCAGAACTCTCAGCGACGTTCCCCAGTCCGGAGCCTCCAGCGACGTTCCCTAGTCCAGTGAGACCTATTCCGGCTCCACGTACGAAGCCTCCAGTGATGGCCCGGAGCCTATAGGGATAATCCATGGCCCGGAGCCTGTAGAGATGATCCATGGCCCGGAGCCTGTAGAGGTGAACCTCCTGAACCTCCTGAGACGGACTGCAGCCCGGAACCTCCTGAGACGGCCTGCAGCCCGGAACCTCCTGAGACGGCCTGCATTCTTTCTGTGAGGGTTTTGTGGGTAATTATATTCTTTCTGTGAGGGTTTTGTGGCTAATTATATTCTTTCTGTGAGTGTTTTGTGGGTAATTATATTCTTTCTGTGAGGGTTTTGTGGGTAATTATATTCTTTCTGTGAGGGTTTTGTGGCTAATTATATTCTTTCTGTGAGTGTTTTGTGGGTAATTATATTCTTTCTGTGAGGTTTTTGTGGGTAATTATATTCTTTCTGTGAGGTTTTTCTGTGCGCCTCAGTTGCGTCACGTTCGTTTCTGTTTTACCTGTTTATTGTTTTGTTCGGTTTCACTAATAAAGTATGTGGAATTACCGGCATGCTGTGCCTTGGCTGATCTATGACAGGGAGTTTGAGGACAGTGAACGTGACAATATGTATGGTGCATACAATCATCTCAGCTCTGCAGATTTTGCTACGATGAGACAGAATCATTAGATCACTTACATTCAGCTTGTTTCTGGTAACACGTTTAGGATTGGCTGAAAAATCACAACATTTATCTAAAATGAACGCTACAAATAGCACTGTTGGGAGATTTGGAAAAACACAGTCAATCAATAAACAAAAGAATAATACTTTTAGTACATTTATTTATCTTTAATTTACAATCTGTAGCTTCTCTCAGTCCATCCCACCTAGCTCTGTAAACTGGATGGACTGAGAGTAGCTGAGAGTTGCTGAGGGGTGGGTTTACAGAGCTAGGTGGGATGGACTGAGAGTAGCTGAGAGTAGCTGAGGGGTGGGTTTACAGAGCTAGGTGGGATGGACTGAGAGTAGCTGAGAGTAGCTGAGGGGTGGGTTTACAGAGCTAGGTGGGATGGACTGAGAGTAGCTGAGAGTAGCTGAGGGGTGGGTTTACAGAGCTAGGTGGGATGGACTGAGAGTAGCTGAGGGGTGGGTTTACAGAGCTAGGTGGGATGGACTGAGAGTAGCTGAGAGTAGCTGAGGGGTGGGTTTACAGAGCTAGGTGGGATGGACTGAGAGTAGCTGAGAGTAGCTGAGGGGTGGGTTTACAGAGCTAGGTGGGATGGACTGAGAGTAGCTGAGGGGTGGGTTTACAGAGCTAGGTGGGATGGACTGAGAGTAGCTGAGAGTAGCTGAGGGGTGGGTTTACAGAGCTAGGTGGGATGGACTGAGAGTAGCTGAGGGGTGGGTTTACAGAGCTAGGTGGGATGGACTGAGAGTAGCTGAGAGTAGCTGAGGGGTGGGTTTACAGAGCTAGGTGGGATGGACTGAGAGTAGCTGAGAGTAGCTGAGGGGTGGGTTTACAGAGCTAGGTGGGATGGGCTGAGAGTAGCTGAGGGGTGGGTTTACAGAGCTAGGTGGGATGGACTGAGAGTAGCTGAGGGGTGGGTTTGCAGAGCTAGGTGGGATGTACTGAGAGTAGCTGAGAGTAGCTGAGGGGTGGGTTTACAGAGCTAGGTGGGATGGACTGAGAGTAGCTGAGGGGTGGGTTTACAGAGCTAGGTGGGATGGACTGAGAGTAGCTGAGGGGTGGGTTTACAGAGCTAGGTGGGATGGACTGAGAGTAGCTGAGAGTAGCTGAGGGGTGGGTTTACAGAGCTAGGTGGGATGGACTGAGAGTAGCTGAGGGGTGGGTTTACAGAGCTAGGTGGGATGGACTGAGAGTAGCTGAGGGGTGGGTTTACAGAGCTAGGTGGGATGGACTGAGAGTAGCTGAGGGGTGGGTTTACAGAGCTCATGTTCTATAATAGTTATGACTGAAAACATGATTTATAATGTAGAATTACTATCTATCCAGATGTAAAGTATATTAAATTATCAAATTACTTTATTCTTGCTATGTAACTTCTGTAAAAAAAAAAAAAAAAACGAAATAAATAGTGACAAGTATGGAAAATGTGCGTAGAACGTACTTGTAGTAACAAAATAAGAAGCTGTAGAAACCCCACCTCTTTAAGGAATACCTGGGATAGGATAAAGTAATCCTTCTAACCCCCCCCCCTTTAAAAGATTTAGATGCACTATTGTAAAGTGGTTGTTCTACTGGATATTATAGGTGAATGCACCAATTTGTAAGTCGCTCTGGATAAGAGCGTCTGCTAAATGACTTAAATGTAAATGTAAATGTAAAAAAATTACTTTTACTTTTGTCTTCCGAAGAGGGGGGTGGTGGCCCAAAAATAATAATAATATATACTAATACAATTCTTCTAAAAATATATATATTAATTTAGTCAAAATATCTTAAAACATAATTCTACTTTCACATTATGGGGTATTGAGTGTAGGCGAGTGACAAAAATGTAATCGATTTTCAATTCAGGCTGTAACACAACAACAAAAAAGTCAAGGGGTGTGAATACTTTCTGAAGGCACTGTATGCAACAACTAACTATGCATTCATACTACCTACAGCAGGTAGACCAAGGGAAGTTTTCTCTTGGGGAGTGAAACTCTCTACAGTATAGCTTCTTGACCTTGCTAGTGATGTATCCAACACCTTAGCTACAGTAGAAGTCACATTGCCCGGAAACGTACACAATAAATGCAAATCAACAGATAAAATATCTCTGGTGGAGGTCAGTGTTATCATGGGAAAACAGAAGCTCCGTGGCTCCTTGACCTTGCTAGTGAGGTATGAAACTACATGTACTTAGCTAGGTACATCAGTATACTAACAGGGTAAGGTGAAATCAGTTTTATAAAGGCGAGAGGGTCTATGTGCTCTGTGAATATTCAACCTCGCTACGGATACATGTAACAACTTAGCCGGTTATACAGTGAGCTCTAAAAGTATTGGGACAAATTCACTTACTGTATACAGTATGATGAACTTCACAGGGTGGTGAAAGTGCAAGGTGACGAGTTTGATGCTCCTTTCCAATAAATATCGAGGGTCCTTTTCTGATGACATGATCAAATCAAATCAAAAGTATTTATATAGCCCTTCTTACATCAGCTGATATCTCAAAGTGCTGTATAGAAACCCAGCCTAAAACCCCAAACAGCAAGCAATGCAGGTGTAGAAGCACGGTGGCTAGGAAAAACTCCCTAGAAAGGCCAAAACATAGGAAGAAACCTAGAGAGGAACCAGGCTATGAGGGGTGGCCTGTCCTCTTCTGGCTGTGCCGGGTGGAGATTATAACAGCACATGGCCTAGATGTTCAAATGTTCATAAATGACCAGCATGGTCAAATAATAATAATCATAGTAGTTGTCGAGGGTGCAACAGTCAGTAACACAAGAGTAAGTGTCAGTTGGCTTTTTCATAGCCGATCTTTGAGAGTATCTCTACCACTCCTGCTGTCTCTAGAGAGTTGAAAACAGCAGGTCTGGGACAGGTAGCACGTCCGGTGAATAGGTCAGGGTTCCAGCAGGTCTGGGACAGCAGTTCTGGGACAGGTAGCACGTCCGGTGAACAGGTCAGGGTTCCATAGCTGCAGGCAGAACAGTTGGAACTGGAGCAGCAGCACGGCCAGGTGAACTGGGGACAGCAAGGAGTCATCAAGCCAGGTAGTCCTGAGGCATGGTCCTAGGGCTCAGGTCCTCCGAGAGAGAGAAAGAAAGAAAGAGAAAGAGAGAATTAGAGAGAGCATATTTAAATTCACACAGGACACCGGAAAAGACAAGAGAAATACTCCAGATGTGACAGACTGACCCTAGCCCCCCGACACATAAACTACTGCAGCATAAATACTGGAGGCTGAGACAGGAGGGGTCAGGAGACACTGTGGCCCCATCCGATGAAACCCCCGGACAGGGCCAAACAGGTAGGATATAACCCCACCCACTTTGCCAAAGCACAGCCTCCACACCACTGGAGGGATATCTCCAACCACCAACATACCATGATGATCGATGCTTGGCTGCCTTTTGACAAATAACAATCTCGCTCTTTTGTCCTTAATAATTTCATAATGTATAATGTATGTATGCCCAAGTGGTGCAGCGGTCTAAGGCACTGCATCTCAGTGCTAGAGGCGTCACTACGGACACCCTGGTTCGGCTCCAGGATGTATCACAACCCGGCCGCGATTGGCCCAGCGTCGTCCGGGTTTGGCCGGGGTACGCAGTCATTGTAAATAAGAATTTGTTCTTAACTGACTTGCCAAGTTAAATAAAAGGTGTAACGAGCGTCGTAGGATTTGGACCAAAATGCAGCGGGTACGTGAATGCTCATATTTATTTTATTACGAACTCCACACAAAAACAACAAAACGAAAACACGAACGACAGCTAACAGTTCTGCAGGCTAAACATAGCAGTGCACGAATACAAAGGGACAGGTGAAAACAGGCTACCCAATTATGACTCCCAATCAGCAACAACGATGCACAGCTGTTCCTGATTGAGAGCCATACCAGGCCAACACAAAGAAATACACAACATAGATAGAACCTAGAATACGACACATAGAACATAACCCAAAAACCCCGGAATACTCTAAACAAACACCCCTCTACATAAACACACACCCCGAAACACTCTAAACAAATACCTCCTGCCACGCCCTGACCAAACTAATATAACAAATAACCCCTTTACTGGTCAGAACGTGACAAAAGGTTACATTTAAGTAAAACAAATAAAAAACATGGTGCCACTCATAGCTAGCAAATAGAGCATAGCATTAGATCTTCATAATCAGTACTGTACAACTTTCAAAAAAGTATTTTACACACATCATACGTGTCCATTACAATCTATGCAAGAATTGAAATGCATGATTTGTCACCAGTACTTGAAAACGTGAATAAAACTGTAAATAAATGATGCTCCATACAGTGCCTTAGGAAAAGTTTTCAGACACCTTGACTTTCCACATTTTGTTACGTTACAGCCTTATTCTAAAATGGATTACATTTTTTAAAATCTTCATCAATCTACACATAATACCCCAGAATGACAAAGTGAAAACAGGTTTTTAGACATTTTTGCAAATTTAAGTGCTGCAGACTGTTCTAGTGCCCTCACCAATTCATTGGTATACACTGAGTATACAAAACACATAGAACACCTGCTCTTTTCAGATGAACCCAGGTGGAAGGTATGATCCTTTATTGATGTCATTTGTTAAATTGCAACTCAATATTAGGAAAGTGTTCCTCATGTTTGGTATACTCAGTGTATATATTGAAGAGGGTAGGGCTCAAACTGCATCCCTGTCTCACCCCACGGCCCTGACGAAAGACAGCTGTGTGTTTATTGCCATTTTTAACCAAACACTTGTTTGTATACATTGATTTTATCATGTCATATGCATTTCCCCCCCCAACACTGATTTCCATCCATTTGTATAGCAGACCATCATGCCAAATTGAGTCAAAAGTTTTTTTTTTAAATCAACAAAGCATGAGAAGACTTTTGTTTTGTTTTGTTTGTCAGTAAGGGTGTGCAGGGTGTATACGTGGTCTGTCGTACATTATTTTGGTAAGAAGCAAATTTGTTCAGGACATTGTTTTCACTGAGGAAAAGTTGGAGTCTGCTTTTAACATCACAGAGGATTTTTCCAAGATTGCTGTTGATGCAGATTTCATAGTGATTATTGGAGTCAAGTTTGTCTCCACTTTTGTGGATTGGTGTCCATTGTCCATGGCGATGTACACCAAGTCTTGAATGATGCATGCCAAGATATACCAGAGATAAGGGACTGTTGCAATCACACAACTCAAACGCCGGCTCATCGGTATGAATTAATTTGCAAACTTTTTTTTTATTAAGCCCTGAAGAACTGTTGTCCGCTAATCTAAAGATGATAATCTGTTCGCATCTGCATATTTATTGGATGTCTTCTATCCAGACGACCTGTCGCCAGAGCTTCCTATATAGCTCATCTTTTTCTTTAACGTGTTGAGGCCGTCAATTAAGGAGAATGAGAGGCTCAATTAAAGATGCTGCAAAATTGTTTATTTGAAGCACAACAACTTTCTACGGCAATCAAGCTGTTTTTAACCATCCCTGTAACTGTTGCATCTACTGAGAGATTGTTCTTTATTCGTGTCAGTTGAGACAACTATCTATGAAGCATCAGGCTCAGGCTCAACACCTGAGTAAGCTCCACTCATTATACTAGCATCGTAGCCTTGACCAAGGGATTTGTTCACCAATATCCCCTTACATTTTAGTCATTTAGCAGACGCTCTTATCCAGAGCGACTTACAGTAGTGAATGCATACATTTCATAATTTTTATATTTTTTCCCCCCGTACTGGTTCCCTGTGGGAATCGAACCCACAACCCTGGCGTTGCAAACACCATGCTCTACCAACTGAGCCACACGGGACCACTTTCAATCAGTTCAATTATTTATTTTTCAAGGCCTGAGGCATTTAGATTAATCACATTGTTTAAGTCCAAGAAACAAACACTTAGCGTCCTAGTACATATGGAAATTAAAAAAGGTTCATGAATTACTTTTTGGAGGGTTACTTTTTGGAGTCTCTAGCTATCTGTCAGGTAGCAGTATCTAACAGCTGTTGTGTGTATGGAAATGTTTTGTAGCCTTTGTTTTGTCCCATTTCAACAGAAGTAAATTTGATGATGCACCATTGTACCATTAGCTAGAGCTAGCCAAAAGTTGGCTAACATTAGCTAACTAGCTCACTAACTTTAGCTATTATTTTTTACTTCAATCAAACGATGAAACCAGCAGCCATTCTGACTTTTTTTTTCAGCGCAATGTTCGTTTTTATTATGTCAGTATATCAGTGTAACGTTATTGATCTGTCAAGTTTCCCTAGCTAATTCCCTACTTTTCACACTGACACAGTGTAAACAGCTCCACAGGTTTCACTGTCACGGTGCACAGTCAGTATACAACACTATGCTCATCATGTCCTAGCAGGATCAGATGGTGACAGGTGTCCCAGCAGGGTCAAACAGGCAGAGAAGACCAGTCTACGAAGCTCAGGTGAATTTTGCAGTATATTATAACAATGAGTGATACAAAGTTCCATCTTGAGTTGATGTGTACACCTGAAACCAATAATGAATGTTTCCCTTCCCACCTCCTCCTCTTTTCCTCTTTTCCTCCTCACCTTCTCCCCCTTCCTCCTCCTGCCCTCCTCCTCCTGCCCTCTTCCTCCTCTCCTCCCCCTCCTTCTCCTTCTCCTTCTCCCCTTCCTCCTGCCCTCCCCCTCCTCCTGCCCTCCTCCTCCAGCTGTCCTCCTCCTCCTCTCCTCCCCCTCCTCTCCTTCTCCCCGTTCCTCCTCTTGCTCCTCCCTGCTCCTCCTCCTCCTCTCCTCCCCCTCCTCACCTTCTCCCCCTTCCTCCTCTTGCTCCTCCTTGCTCCTCCTCCTCCTCTCCTCCCCCTCCTCACCTTCTCCCCCTTCCTCCTCTTGCTCCTCCCTGCTCCTCCTCCTCCTCTCCTCCCCCTCCTCACCTTCTCCCCCTTCCTCCTCCTGCCCTCCCCCTCCTCCTGCCATCCCCCTCCTCCTGCCCTCCTCCTCCAGCTGTCCTCCTTCTCCTCTCCTCCCCCTCCTCTCCTTCTCCCCGTTCCTCCTCTTGCTCCTCCCTCCACCTCCTCCTCTTGCTCCTCCAACTCCTCCTCCTCGTGGCAGACTTTGCTTCTTTTTTCAATAGATGTCACATTGCATGCCATCAGACAGTGGTATGCAACTGCTTTGAAACGTGTATGTCCCAATGTACGTGTATGCCTCTTGTATATGTTGCTATATAACACATGCAACATTTCTGTTATGTTTAAATGTTAACCGCTAGTAAAAGTCAGATATTACTAGAATCTTCCATGAATCTTCTCAGTGTATTTGCTGCCATATGTATTACAGACAAGTTCCAGGTAGAACACATAAATAAATAAATTATTCAATATCTTTCCCATGTGGGTTAGCTAAGTACATATACCGTGGAGGTCGAAGAGTCTCTCCATGGCTCCTTGACCTTGCTAGCTAGTGACCAGACCTCTGAGTCAGCCTAAATCTGCACTGCGTTCCATTCCCTCCCTTCCATGTCACTGCTACAGCCTGCGGCCGTCACGTCTCACCGTCTCCCTCCCTCGTGTCACTGCTGCAGCCCACACGTCACGTCTCACCGTCTCCCTCCCGTCTCACACCCAACCAGGCTTAAAGGCATCCATTCCTGTGATACAAAGAAGAAGAAAAAAAAACTCACAATAATTCCCGTGGTCATGAATAATCCATCCACAGCAGAAACATGCTTCAGTGCTCTCACCTTGCCTCTCTACTCGCTCTCTCTCTCTCTCTCTACTCTCTCTCTCTCTCTCTCTCTCTCTCTCTCTCTCTCTGCTCGCTCTCTCTCTCTCTCTCTCTCTCTCTCTCTCTCTCTACTCTCTCTCTCTCTCTCTCTCTCTCTCTCTCTCTCTCTCTCTCTCTGCTCACTCTCTCTCTCTCTCTCTCTCTCTCTCTCTCTCTCTCTCTCTACTCTCTCTCTCTCTCTCTCTCTCTCTCTCTCTCTCTGCTCACTCTCTCTCTCTCTCTCTCTCTCCGCTCACTCTGGGAACATCCCAGGACTACATAAAAGGCCTTTGAATATGTGGATGTGTTGGGATTTGCTGCAGTGCACACACACAATGTGATCGGACTAAAGGTTGGAGCTATACAAGAGCACGATGTTCAGATTATGATATGGGGAGGGGGATCATTTTCAGGGATTTTTCAAATGTCACTGTCTTCGGTTTCCTATCGACGCCTGGCTTCCCCAAGAATACCTATGGTAGATGATCTGTCAATGCGTTTGAACCCAGTAGGGTAGATACAAGGGCACAGGAAGACAAGCTACTGTATATAACTTCCCAGAAATATGGATGATTCAGCAACAACATGTTGGAGAAATAAGGGAAACATGAGCCTTTTACCTTACTATAGACTTAGTGTAGGAAACATAAACCTTTTACCTTAATATAGACTTAGTGTAGAAAACATGAGCCTCTTACCTTACTATAGACAGTGTAGGAAACATAAACCTTTTACCTTTCTATAGACTTAGTGTAGAAAACATGAGCCTTTTACCTTACTATAGACTTAGTGTAGAAAACATGAGCCTTTTACCTTAATATAGACTTAGTGTAGGAAACATAAACCTTTTACCTTAATATAGACTTAGTGTCGGAAACATGAGCCTTTTACCTTACTATAGACTTAGTGTAGAAAACATGAGCCTCTTACCTTAATATAGACTTAGTGTAGAAAACATGAGCCTCTTACCTTAATATAGACTTAGTGTAGAAAACATGAGCCTCTTACCTTAATATAGACTTAGTGTCGGAAACATGAGCAACTTTTTTTTTTACCATAGACTTGTTCTAGGTACTATTTACTTTATGCCATAGGCTAAGCTTGGTAAATGTATTTGTTCACGCGCACAGAATATGTTTCGTTCTAATATGTTGATATTATTTAAGTGAACATTAGTACCAGTGGTGGCTGGTGGCTGGAGAAATAGGAGGATGGGCTCATTGTAATAGCTGGAATGGAATTACTGGAACAGAATCAAACATATGGAAATCATGTATTGATACTTTTTCCATCCGTTACAATGAGCCAGTCGTCCTATATATCTCCGTCCACCAGCCTCCTCTGCTTTGTATTCTAAAGTGTACACTATGGAGTCATCGATTCACAATCCAAAACGATTGATGAGTCAGAGTAGACATTTCCCGCTGGCTACTATATGGTACATCAGTAGGTTTTCTTTGGCCTGGCTCTCTGATGGGAAGTGTCGACCGCCATCTCCTGTGCTTTGTTTAGTGTGATTGATGGGACTTGATATCCAGCCGTATGTCTCAAATGGCACTCTATTCCCTACATAGTGCACTACTTATATGGGCCCTGGTGAAAGGCAGTGCATTATATACGGCATAGGTTTCCATTTGGGATGCAGTGTATATATATATATATATATATATATATATATATATATATATATATATATATATATATATATATATATATAAAAATGTTTTTAAAAACAGGATGTGTTCTGTTCCTCCTCGAAGAGGAGAGGAGAGCTGACTCGGCTGGTTCTGTGACAGCTGGAGTCGGTCTGGTCCGTCTGGAAACATGCCATAATGGATGATAGTGTCCGAAATGGCACCCTAATCTCTATGTAGTACCTGGTTAGAAGTAGTGCACTATGTAAGGAATAGGGTACCGTTTGAGATGTACCCTTAATCTCTACAGCTCTGGACCACGTCGGTTATTACCGTCCTGTATCCATCCATCACTCCACACAGGTTTCAAATGCAGGCTTGGTGGTCAATTCATTTTTGAATTCATACCAATTCAGTAACAAGTTAAATTACATTGTAATCAATTAATTGACAAATCCTAGTAGAAAACAGCGGCAGACAATTTTCAATTCATAAATGTAAATTAACTTCCTGAATTGACCGAACTGAACACTGCATTGACACCCAGCCCTCCATATGACAGCCTCGTGGACCCCCAGCCCAGCCTCATGGACCCCCAGCCCAGCCTCATGGACCCCCAGCCCAGCCTCATGGACCCCCAGCCCAGTCTCATAGACCCCCAGCCTCATGGACCCCCAGCCCAGCTTCATGGACCCCCAGCCCTCCATATGACAGTCTCATGGACCCCCAGCCCAGCCTCATGGACCCCCCAGCCCAGGCTCATGGACTCCCAGCTCAGCCTGATGGACCCCCAGCCCAGCCTCATGGACTCCCAGCCTCATGGACGCCCAGCCCAGCCTCATGGACCCCCAGCCCAGCCTCATGGACCCCAGCCCAGCCTCATGGACCCCCAGCCCAGCCTCATGGACCCCAGCCCAGCCTCATGGACCCCCAGCCCAGCCTCATGGACCCCCAGCCCAGCCTCATGGACCCCCAGCCCAGTCTCATGGACCCCAGCCCAGCCTCATGGACTCCCAGTCTCATGGACTCCCAGCCCAGCCTCATGGACCCCCAGCCCAGCCTCATGGACTCCCAGCCCAGACTCATGGACCCCCAGCCCAGCCTCATGGACCCCCAACCCAGCCTCGTGGACCCCCAGCCCAGCCTCATGGACCCCCAGCCCAGCCTCATGGACTCCCAGCCCAGCCTCATGGACTCCCAGCCTCATGGCCCCCCAGCCCAGCCTCATGGCCCCCCAGCCCAGCCTCATGGACCCCCAGCCCAGCCTCATGGACCCCAGCCCAGCCTCATGGACCCCCAGCCCAGCTTCATTGTCTCCCAGCCTCATGGACCCCCAGCCCAGCCTCATGGACCCCCAGCCCAGCCTCATGGACCCCAGCCCAGCCTCATGGACTCCCAGCCCAGCCTCATGGACCCCAGCCCAGCCTCATGGACCCCCAGGCTCATGGACCCCCAGCCCAGCCTCATGGACCCCCAGCCCAGCCTCATGTACCCCCAGCCTCAGGGACCCCCAACCCAGCCTCATGGACCCCAGCCCAGCCTCATGTACCCCCAGCCTCAGGGACCCCCAGCCCAGCCTCATGGACCCCAGCCCAGCCTCATGTACCCCCAGCCTCATGGATCCCCAGCCCAGCCTCATGGATCCCCAGCCCAGCCTCATGGACCCCCAGCCCAGCCTTGTCTCAGACCGGTCAGCTGCTCCTGAGTAGATGCAGAACAGAAGTCACCAGGTGTTTTCTCTCTTGTTCACTTCCTCCTGGGACTGAAGCATGGGAGCCAGCTGAACCACACGTCACGGCTCAGTGTCTCCCTGCCTGCCTGCGCAGTGAAAGACGTCATGCTCAGCCAAGCAGAATAATGCCCAAGCAAATAGGAACCGCAACTTTCCTCTTCCCCCGACAGGTCTGGGACTCAACACTTCTTTCTGCAAATCGACATTACATTCATGTTCTGTGTATGTAGGATCTTATTACGCAGAGAGGATCATGGTTTCAGATGACACAGGTTTAGAGATACGTTTTAGAGAATATGCCTCTGACGGAAGGGGATGGTAATGTCTCTAATGGTACCAGATGGTAATGTCTCTAATGGTACCAGATGGTAATGTCTCTAATGGTACCAGATGGTAATGCCTCTAATGGTACCAGATGGTAATGTCTCTAATGGTACCAGACGGAAGGAGATGGTAATGTCTCTAATGGTACCAGATGGTAATGCCTCTAATGGTACCAGACGGAAGGGGATGGTAATGTCTCTAATGGTACCAGATGGTAATGCCTCTAATGGTACCGGATGGAAGGGGATGGTAATGTCTCTAATGGTACCGGATGGTAATGTCTCTAATGGTACCAGATGGTAATGTCTCTAATGGTACCAGACGGAAGGAGATGGTAATGTCTCTAATGGTACCGGATGGTAATGTCTCTAATGGTACCAGATGGAAGAGGATGGTAATGTCTCTAATGGTACCGGATGGTAATGTCTCTAATGGTACCAGACGGAAGGAGATGGTAATGCCTCTAATGGTACCAGATGGTAATGTCTCTAATGGTACCGGATTGTAATGTCTCTAATGGTACCGGATGGTAATGTCTCTAATGGTACCGGATGGTAATGTCTCTAATGGTACCAGATGGTAATGTCTCTAATGGTACCGGATGGAAGGGGATGGTAATGTCTTTAATGGTACCGGATGGTAATGTCTCTAATGGTACCGGATGGTAATGTCTCTAATGGTACCGGATGGAAGGGGATGGTAATGTCTCTAATGGTACCGGATGGTAATGTCTCTAATGGTACCAGACGGAAGGGGATGGTAATGTCTCTAATGGTACCAGACGGAAGGGGATGGTAATGTCTCTAATGGTACCGGATGGTAATGTCTCTAATGGTACCAGACAGAAGGGGAAATTGGTAATTACAGTCTTGTCCCATCGCTGCAACTCCCATACGAACTCGGGAGAGGCGAAGGTCGAGAGCCATAGGTCCTCAGAAACACGACCCTGCCAAGCCGCACTGCTTCTTGACACACAGCTCACTTAACCCGGAAGCCAGCCGCACCAACATGTCGGAGGAAACACCGTCCAACTGGCGACCGTGTCAGCGTGCACTGCGCCCGGCCCGCCACAGGAGTCGCTAGAGTGCGATTGGACAAGGACATCCCGGGCCGGCCAAACCCTCCCCTAACCCAGACGACGCTGTGCCAATTGTGCGCCGCCTCATGGGCAGTGGTGTAAAGTACTTAAGTAAAAATACTTTAAAGTACTACTTAAGTAGTATTTTTGGGTATCTGTACTTTACTATTTATATTTTTGACAACTTTTACTTTTACTTCACTACATTCCTATAGAAAATATTTTCAGTACATACATTTTCCCTGACACCCAAAAGTACTCGTTACATTTTGAATGCTTTAGCAGGACAGAAAATGGTCCAATTCATGTACTTATCAAGATAACATCCCTGGTCATCCCTACTGCCTCTGATCTAGCAGACTCACTAAACACACTTGTATCTTTTGTAAATAATGTCTGGGTGTTGGAGTGTGCCCCTGGCTATCCGTACATTTTAAAAACAAGAAAATGGTGCTGTCTGCTTTGCTTAAGATAAAGAATTTTAAATAATTAATACTTTTACTTATACTTTTGATACTTAAGAATATTTTAGCAATTACATATACTTAAGTCTATTTAAAACCAAATACTTTTAGACTTTTACTCAAGTAGTATTTTACTGGGTGACTTTCACTTTTACTTGAGTAACTTTATTAAAGTATCTACACTTTTAGTCAAGTACTTGGGCACTTTTTCCACCACCACTCATGGGTTTCCCGGGTCTTGGCCGGGAAACCCATGAGTTTGCTGCAAACAAATCAAATCAAATCAAATCAAATCAAATTTATTTATATAGCCCTTCGTATATCAGCTGAAATCTCAAAGTGCTGTACAGAAACCCAGCCTAAAACCCCAAACAGCAAGCAATGCATGTGAAAGAGGCACGGTGGCTAGGAAAAACTCCCTAGGAAAAACTCCCTAGAAAGGCCAAAAACCTAGGAAGAAACCTAGAGAGGAACCAGGCTATGAGGGGTGGCCAGTCCTCTTCTGGCTGTGCCGGGTGGATATTATAACAGAACATGGTCAAGATGTTAAAATGTTCATAAATGACCAGCATGGTCAAATAATAATAATCATTGTAGTTGTCGAGGGTGCAACAAGCACGTCCGGTGAACAGGTCAGGGTTCCGTAGCCACAGGCAGAACAGTTGAAACTGGAGCAGCAGCATGGCCAGGTGGACTGGGGACAGCAAGGAGTCATCATGCCAGGTAGTCCCGAGGCATGGTCCTAGGGCTCAGGTCCTCCGAGAGAAAGAAAGAAAGAGAGAAAGAGAGAATTAGAGAGAGCATATTTAAATTCACACAGGACACCGGATAAGACAAGAGAATACTCCAGATGAAAGAGACTGACCCTAGCCCCCCGGCACATAAACTACTGCAGCATAAATACTGGAGGCTGAGACAGGAGGGATCAGAAGACACTGTGGCCCCATCCGATGATAACAGGCAGGATATAACCCCACCCACTTTGCCAAAGCACAGCCCCCACACCACTAGAGGGATGTCTACAACCACCAACTTACCGTCCGAAGACAAGGCCGAGTATAGCCCACAAAAATCTCCGCCATGGCACAACCCAAGGGGGGGGCGCCAACCCAGACAGGAAGACCAAGTCAGTGACTCAACCCACTCAAGTGACGCACCCCTCCCATGGACGGCATGGAAGAACACCAGTAAGTCAGTGACTCAGCCCCTGTAATAGGGTTAGAGGCAGAGAATCCCAGTGGAAAGAGGGCAACCGGCAAGGCAGAGACAGCAAGGGCGGTGCGTTGCTCCAGCCTTTCCGTTCACCTTCACACTCCTGGGCCAGACTACACTTAATCATAGGTCCTACTGAAGAGATGAGCCTTCAGTAAAGACTTAAAGGTTGAGACTGAGTCTGCGTCTCTCACATGGGTAGGCAGACTATTCCATAAAAATGGAGCTCTATAGGAGAAAGCCCTACCTCCAGCCGTTTGCTTAGAAATTCTAGGGACAATTAGGAGGCCTGCGTCTTGTGACCGTAGCGTACGTGTAGGTATGTACGGCAGGACCAAATCGGAAAGATAGGTAGGAGCAAGCCCATGTAATGCTTTGTAGGTTAGCAGTAAAACCTTGAAATCAGCCCTTGCCTTAACAGGAAGCCAGTGTAGGGAGGCTAGCACTGGAGTAATATGATCAAATTTTGGGGTTCTAGTCAGGATTCTAGCAGCCGTATTTAGCACTAACTGAAGTTTGTTTAGTGCTTTATCCGGGTAGCCGGAAAGTAGAGCATTGCAGTAGTCCAGCCTAGAAGTAACAAAAGCATGGATTAATTTTTCTGCGTCATTTTTGGACAGAAAGTTTCTGATTTTTGCAATGCTACGTAGATGGAAAAAAGCTGTCCTTGAAACAGTCTTGATATGTTCTTCAAAAGAGAGATCAGGGTCCAGAGTAACACCGAGGTCCTTCACAGTTTTATTTGAGACGACTGTACAACCATCCAGATTAATTGTCAGATTGAACAGAAGATCTCTTTGTTTCTTGGGACCTAGAACAAGCATCTCTGTTTTGTCCGAGTTTAAAAGTAGAAAGTTTGCAGCCATCCACTTCCTTATGTCTGAAACACAGGCTTCTAGCGAGGGCAATTTTGGAGCTTCACCATGTTTCATTGAAATGTACAGCTGTGTGTCATCCGCATAGCAGTGAAATTTAACATTATGTTTTCGAATGACATCCCCAAGAGGTAAAATATATAGTGAAAACAATAGTGGTCCTAAAACGGAACCTTGAGGGACACCGAAATTTACAATTGATTTGTCAGAGGACAAACCATTCACAGAGACAAACTGATATCTTTCCGACAGATAAGATCTAAACCAGGCCAGAACTTGTCCATGTAGACCAATTTGGGTTTCCAATCTCTCCAAAAGAATGTGGTGATCGATGGTATCAAAAGCGGCACTAAGATCTAGGAGCACGAGGACAGATGCAGAGCCTCGGTCTGACGTCATTAAAAGGTCATTTACCACCTTCACAAGTGCAGTCTCAGTGCTATGATGGGGTCTAAAACCAGACTGAAGCGTTTCGTATACATTGTTTGTCTTCAGGAAGGCAGTGAGTTGCTGTGCAACAGCTTTTTCTAAAATTTTTGAGAGGAATGGAAGATTCGATATAGGCCGATAGTTTTTTATAATTTCTGGGTCAAGATTCGGCTTTTTCAAGAGAGGCTTTATTACTGCCACTTTTAGTGAGCTTGGTACACATCCGGTGGATAGAGAGCCGTATATTATGTTCAACATAGGAGGGCCAAGCACAGGAAGCAGCTCTTTCAGTAGTTTAGTTGGAATAGGGTCCAGTATGTAGCTTGAGGGTTTGGAGGCCATGATTATTTGCATCATTGTGTCAAGAGATATAGTACTAAAACACTTTAGTATCTCCCTTGAGCCAAGGTCCTGGCAGAGTTGTGCAGACTCAGGACAATGGAGCTTTGGAGGAATACCCAGATTTAAAGAGGAGTCCGTAATTTGCTTTCTAATGATCATGATCTTTTCCTCAAAGAAGTTCATAAATGTATTACTGCTGAAGTGAAAGCCATCCTCCATTTGCGAATGCTGCTTTTTAGTTAGCTTTGCGACAGTATCAAAAAGAAAGTTCGGATTGTTCTTATTTTCCTCAATTAAGTTGGAAAAATAGGATGATCGAGCAGCAGTGAGGGCTCTTCGATACTGCACGGTACTGTCTTTCCAAGCTAGTCGGAAGACTTCCAGTTTGGTGTGGCGCCATTTCCGTTCCAATTTTCTGGAAGCTTGCTTCAGAGCTCGTGTATTTTCTGTATACCAGGGAGCTAGTTTCTTATGACAGATGTTTTTAATTTTTAGGGGTGCAACTGCATCTAGGGTATTGTTCAAGGTTAAATTGAGTTCCTCGGTTAGGTGGTTAACTGATTTTTGTCCTCTGACGTCCTTGGGTAGGCAGAGGGAGTCTGGAAGGGCATCAAGGAATCTTTGGGTTGTCTGAGAATTTATAGCACAACTTTTAATGCTCCTTGGTTGGGGTCTGAGCAGATTATTTGTTGCAATTGTAAACGCAATAAAATGGTGGTCCGATAATCCAGGATTATGAGGAAAAACATTAAGATCCACAACATTTATTCCATGGGACAAAACTATTTCCAGAGTATGACTGTGGCAGTGAGTAGGTCCAGAGACATGTTGGACAAAACCCACTGAGTCGATGATGGCTCCGAAAGCCTTTTGGAGTGGGTCTGTGGACTTTTCCATGTGAATGTTAAAGTCACCAAAAATTAGAATATTATCTGCTATGACTACAAGATCCGATAGGAATTCAGGGAACTCAGTGAGGAACACTGCATATGGCCCAGGAGGCCTGTAAACAGTAGCTATAAAAAGTGAGTGAGTAGGCTGCATAGATTTCATGACTAGAAGCTCAAAAGACGAAAACGTCATTGTTTTTTTTTTTGTAAATTGAAATTTGCTATCGTAGATGTTAGCAACACCTCCGCCTTTGCCGGATGCACGGGGGGTATGGTCACTAGTGTAACCAGGAGGTGAGGCCTCATTTAACACAGTAAATTCATCAGGCTTAAGCCATGTTTCAGTCAGGCCAATCACATCAAGATTATGATCAGTGATTAGTTCATTGACTATAACTGCCTTGGAAGTGAGGGATCTAACATTAAGTAACCCAATTTTGAGATGTGAAGTATCACAATCTCTTTCAATAATGGCAGGAATGGAGGAGGTCTTTATACTAGTGAGATTACTAAAGCGAACACCGCCATTTTTAATTTTGCCCAACCTAGATCGAGGCACAGACACGGTCTCAATGGGGAAAGCTGAGCTGACTACCCTGACTGTGCTAATGGCAGACTCCACTAAGCTGGCAGGCTGGCTAACAGCCTGCTGCCTGGCCTGCACCCTATTTCATTCTGGAGCTAGAGGAGTTAGAGCCCTGTCTATGTTCATAGATAAGAGGAGAGCACCCCTCCCGGGATCGAACCCGGATCTGAAGCGAAGCCTCTATCACTTCAATACAGTGCCTTAGACCTCTGTGCCACTCGGGAGAACATGGCACACTAGTTTTGACCACTACCCATGAGCCTATGGTCAAACAAAGTGCATTACGTAGTGGGTGTGACTGATTTGTAAATACATTTTGAATTTGCAAGTATAGATAGTTTGTCCCCTTTCACTTGTTTTAGCAGAATAAGAAAATAAAAAGTTGCTTCAGTGTTACAGTAGGGGGTTTAAAAGAGTCTATGTATTTACCACAGACAGTACTGGGAAATGAATAACCACGTTGCTAGAAACAAAAATCAACGTCACAGATCAGATCATGTTTTTCCATGTATGCTTAATAAATTCCTATACCCGCTCTACAGTAATTGTCTAGTAGTGAGGTTTCTTCTATGTCTCTGCAGTACACACAGCCTGTTGAAAACACATCCAGATCAGACAAGCTGGGTCGAGGACAGTGCACACAGCCTGTTGAAAACACATCCAGATCAGAGGAGAAGCTGGGTCTCTACAGTACACACAGCCTGTTGAAACATCCAGATCAGAGGAGAAGCTGGGTCTCTACAGTACACACAGCCTGTTGAAAACACATCCAGATCAGAGAAGAAGCTGTGTCTCTACAGTACACACAGCCTGTTGAAAACACATCCAGATCAGAGGAGAAGCTGGGTCGAGGACAAAGCAACAGAGAGCTACTGTGTAGCCATCAGAGACAGGACAGAGCGGCTAATGATCCTGTCTCCTGACCTCAGAGATCAATGCAGCTCAGCGCTGGAGTTCTCTTCTGTATCCCAAATGTCACCTTATTCCCTATATAGTGCACTACGTTTGATCTTTGTCAAAAGTAGTCCACTTTAGCACTATATAAGAGATATGTGATTTGGAAGGGTGTGATATGGAATGGAAGTCCTCTGTTCTAACTGGAGATTCTATGTTCTAGCTGGAGATTCTCTGTTCTAGCTGGAGATTCTCTGTTCTAGCTGGAGATTCTCTCTTATAGCTGGAGATTCTCTGTTCTAGTTGGAGATTCTCTGTTCTAGCTGGAGATTCTCTGTTCTAGCTGGAAATTCTCTGTTCTAGTTGGAGATTCTCTGTTCTAGCTGGAGATTCTCTGTTCTAGCTGGAGATTCTCTGTTCTAGTTGGAGATTCTCTGTTATAGCTGGATATTCTCTGTTCTAGCTGGAGATTCTATGTTCTAGCTGGAGATTCTCTGTTCTAGCTGGAGATTCTCTGTTCTAGCTGGAGATTCTCTGTTCGAGCTGGAGATTCTCTGTTCTAGTTGGAGATTCTCTGTTCTAGCTGGAGATTCTCTGTTCTAGCTGGAGATTCTCTGTTCTAGCTGGAGATTCTCTCTTATAGCTGGAGATTCTCTGTTCTAGCTGGAGATTCTCTGTTCTAGTTGGAGATTCTCTGTTCTAGCTGGAGATTCTCTGTTCTAGTTGGAGATTCTCTGTTCTAGCTGGAGATTCTCTGTTCTAGCTGGAGATTCTCTGTTCTAGCTGGAGATTCTCTCTTATAGCTGGATATTCTCTGTTCTAGTTGGAGATTCTCTGTTCTAGCTGGAGATTCTCTGTTCTAGTTGGAGATTCTCTGTTCTAGCTGGAGATTCTCTCTTATAGCTGGAGATTCTCTGTTCTAGCTGGAGATTCTCTGTTCTAGTTGGAGATTCTCTGTTCTAGCTGGAGATTCTCTGTTCTAGTTGGAGATTCTCTGTTCTAGCTGGAGATTCTCTGTTCTAGCTGGAGATTCTCTGTTCTAGCTGGAGATTCTCTGTTCTAGCTGGAGATTCTCTGTTCTAGTTGGAGATTCTCTGTTCTAGCTGGAGATTCTCTGTTCTAGCTGGAGATTCTCTGTTCTAACTGGAGATTCTATGCTCTAGCTGGAGATTCTCTGTTCTAGCTGGAGATTCTCTGTTCTAGCTAGAGATTCTCTGTTATAGCTGGAGATTCTCTGTTATAGCTGGAGATTCTATGTTCTAGCTGGAGATTCTCTGTTCTAGCTGGAGATTCTCTGTTCTAGTTGGAGATTATCTGTTCTAGCTGGAGATTCTCTGTTCTAGCTGGAGATTATCTGTTCTAGCTGGAGATTCTCTGTTCTAGCTGGAGATTCTCTGTTCTAGCTGGAGATTCTCTGTTCTAGCTGGAGATTCTCTGTTCTAGCTGGAGATTCTCTGTTCTAGCTGGAGATTCTCTGTTCTAGTTGGAGATTCTCTGTTCTAGCTGGAGATTCTCTGTTCTAGCTGGAGATTCTCTGTTCTAACTGGAGATTCTATGCTCTAGCTGGAGATTCTCTGTTCTAGCTGGAGATTCTCTGTTCTAGCTAGAGATTCTCTGTTATAGCTGGAGATTCTCTGTTATAGCTGGAGATTCTATGTTCTAGCTGGAGATTCTCTGTTCTAGCTGGAGATTCTCTGTTCTAGTTGGAGATTATCTGTTCTAGCTGGAGATTCTCTGTTCTAGCTGGAGATTATCTGTTCTAGCTGGAGATTCTCTGTTCTAGCTGGAGATTCTCTGTTCTAGCTGGAGATTCTCTGTTCTAGCTACAGGAGTTGGGCTCAAACATCGCTCCTCAACATAATATATATTTGTTTAAATAGCTTCATTTCACACTAAGAACATAGGACATAAGAAATTGATATAGAAATAAATGTATAATACCTCTATAATAATATATTTACTGATATTGTAGTGCAATTGACAATGTCATTTTTGATTACCAATCTGATGTATTAACTCCTGACTAATCTAAGAAATATACTGAGAAGTTATTTAAAATAAAACACTTTCATTGTAAAGAGACGGGTCAGGGCTTCTGTTCCACTGATTCCCAACAGAGGGCTCTGCAGAGTGATGTCCACACAGAGTTCAACACTAGGCTACCATGTGGTCCACTGACCATTTCAAATATTAACATTTTTATTTTAGTCATTTAGCAGACGCTCTTATCCAGAGCGACTTACAGTAGTGAATGCATACATTTCATACATATCATACATTTTTTTCCTGTGCTGGCCCCCCGTGGGAATCGAACCCACAACCCTGGTGTTGCAAACACCATGCTCTACCAACTGAGCTACAGGGAAGGCAGGGACCGTTAAGGGACCGTTAAGGGACCGTTTGTATCTAGTGTCTTATAGTAGGAGTTCATGTTATCTTATTCATTGTGATCTAAAGGACAAAACTGATCATAAATCAGCACACTTACGATTACGCTCAATACATACGGTCCCTGATAACAGCACTAGGAAGAATCTAAACCCACTCCCATGTTGGGTCGTGACCATTAAAATATTCATATCTAAAATTCACTGAGAAGAATCACTATATTTCTCTTTTTCATGGCAAATTACATTATCAACTGAAATGATCTCTGTTTCTATTATATTATATTATCGACTGAAATGATCTCTGTTTCTATTAGATTACATTATCAACTGAAAACATCTCTGTTTCTATTAGATGACATTATCAACTGAAATGATCTCTGTTTCTATTAGATTATATTATCAACTGAAATGATCTCTGTTTCTATTAGATTATATTATCAACTGAAATGATCTCTGTTTCTATTAGATTATATTATCAACTGAAATGATCTCTGTTTCTATTAGATTATATTATCAACTGAAATGATCTCTGTTTCTATTAGATTATATTATCAACTGAAATGATCTCTGTTTCTATTAGATTATATTATCAACTGAAAACATCTCTGTTTTTATTAGATGATACATCAACTAAAAACATCCAATCTTAAGTGTATGAGTTTCTAATTAGATTGTATTCTCTCTCTCCCCCCTTCTCTATTTCGCTCACCCTCTCTGTACACCCCACTCTCTCACCCTTTCTGTTTACCCCCACTCTTTCTCTCTCTCTCTCTCTCTCTCTCTCCCACTTGGTTTTTCAGAGGCTTTTATCTCAGACTCTTCTCACCAGAACTTCCTCCTTCTGCCCTGAAGCAATAAGGGACTATAGCTCTGTAGATGTTTACCGAGAGAGAAAAAAGTCCCACTAGTCTTCTCCTCTTCATGATGGTAGATTGAACATTCAGAGTGTGGAAGTAACCAAACCCCCTACAACCCCAAACAGAACCAGGGAACAGCAACAGCCAACCTCCATAATTTATTCATACGTTTCTCTTCTTTCACATAGAGAACTTCCTTAGTCAACAGCAATTAGTGCTGCGGAGAGAAGTTACAGCTCCCCTGATTAAACAAATCACATCTACTGCATGAATACTAAATTACATTAATTACTACTAGTGTACAGATGCAGTCTAGGCACCCTATCACACACTAAATAGGGAGAATGATGCCGTTTGGGATGCAACCATTAATTATTAGTGTATAGAAGCAGAGGAAACAGTCCTGGGTTTTGAAGTGGTGATTGGTAGGTCTGGGTTCGGTTTTGAAGTCGTGATTGTTATGTCTGGGGATAGAAGCTTTTAAGGAGCCTGTTGGTGTCAGACTTGATACACCGGTACCTTTTGCCGTGCGGGAGTAGAGAGAACCCGGTCCTTCCTTTCACACCACCTGATAGAGGTCCTGGATGACTGTCCGCACCACCCTCTGTAGTGCCATGCAATCGACGGCGGTGCTATTGCCATATCAAGCAGTCATACAGCCAGTCAAGATGCTCTCAATGGCGCAGCTGTAGAACTTTGAGGGCCTACATATAATTCATTACAATATATTTGCCTAATGTGTACCCAATTATATTATATAGTTTTATAAGGATGGAATAAGTAGCCTGACACATGGTCTATTACTAAGTCATCCTACAGTGTATTCGAAAAGTATTCAGACCCCTTGACTTTTTCCACATTTTGTTACGTTACAGCCCTAATCTAAAATGGATTAAAATTGTTTTTCCCCCCCCTCATCAAACTACGCACAATAATGACAAAGCAAAAACTGGTTTAGAAATTTAGCAAATTTACTACAAATAAATAAATTGTAATATGACATTTACATAAGTATTCAGACCCTTTACTCAGTACTTTGTTGAAGCACCTTTGGCAGTGATTACATCCGAGTCTTCTTGGGTATGACACTACAAGCTTGGCATACCTGTATTTGGGGAGTTTCTCCAATTCTTCTCTGCAGATTCTCTCAAGCTCTGTCAGATTGGATGGAGAGCATCGTTGCACAGCTATTTTCAGGTCTCTCCAGAGATGTTTGATCAGGTTCAAGTCCGGGCTCTGGCTGGGCTAGTCAAGGACATTCAGAGACTTGTCCTAAAGCCACTCCTGCGTTGTCTTGGCTGTGTGCTTAGGGTCATTGTCCTGTTGGAAGGAGAACCTTCACCCCCAGTCTGATGTCCTGAGTGCTCTGGAGCAGGTTTTCATCAAGGATCTCTCTGTTCTTTGCTCTGTTCATCTTTCCCTCAATCCTGACTAGTCTCCCAGTCCCTACCGCTGAAAAACATCCCTACAGCATGATGCTGCCACCACCATGCTTCACCGTAGGGATGGTGCCAGGTTTCCTCCAGACATGACGCTTGGCATTCAGGCCAAAAAGATCGATCTTGGTTTCTTAAGACCAGAGAATCTTGTTTCTCATGGTCTGAGAGTCTTTAGGTGCCTTTTGGCAAACTCCATGGCGGGCTGTCATGTGCCTTTTACTGAGGAGTGGCTTTCGTCTGTTCACTCTACCAAGAAGGCCTGATTGGTGGAGTGCTGCACAGATGGTTGTCCTTCTGAAAGGTTCTCCCATCTCCACAGAGGAACTATGTAGCTCTGTCAGAGTGATAATCGCGTTCTTGGTCCCCTCCCTGACCAAGGCCCTTCTCCCCCGATTGTGCAGTTTTGCCGGATGGCCAACTCTAGGAAGAGTCTTGGTGGTTCCAAAATTCTTCCATTTAAGAATGATAGAGGCCACTGTGTTCTTGGGGACCTTCAATGCTGTATAAATGTTTTGGTACCCTTCCCCAGATCTGGGCCACGACAATCCTGTCTCGGAGCTCTACGGACAATTCCTTCGACCTCATGTCTTGGTTTTTGCTCTGAAATACACTGTCAACTGTGGGACCTTATATTGACAGGTGAGTATCTTTCCAAATCATGTCCAATCAATTTAATTTACCACAGATGGACTCCAATCAAGTTGTAGAAACATCTCAAAGGATGATCAATGGAAACAGGATGCACCTGAGTTCAATTTTGAGTCTCATAGCAAAGGGTCTGAATACTTATGTAAATAAAGTATTTCTGTTTTATTTCTAATACATTTGCAAAAATGTCTTCATTATGGGGTTATTGTGTATAGATTGATGAGGGAAAATAATAATTTAATACATTTTAGAATACGTCTAACGTTACAAAATGAAAAATAAAGTGAAGGGGTCTGAAT
The DNA here is from genome assembly GCF_901001165.1 of Salmo trutta. NCBI lineage: Eukaryota > Metazoa > Chordata > Actinopteri > Salmoniformes > Salmonidae > Salmo > Salmo trutta. The sequence continues at coordinate 43,303,988 of NC_042982.1, read as the reverse complement.
ACTTTCCGAATGCGCTGTATGTTACAACATCTTGCTTTATCTACTATGATAAGGGGCTTGACTCCTTAAAATACCTACATGTTGTTGGCAAACAGATCAAGCTTCAGTCATTGGCCTTACAGTCCTGCGTTGGGGGAAAAAAACGACCTCAAAGCCATGATATGAACACATTGGGTTGTGTAATTCAGGCCACAGCGGGTGGATTGCTCCACCAATCCATTCCCAAATGGCACCCTATCCTATATATAGTGCACTACTTTTGACCAAGCCCGGTCAAAAGTAGTGCACCAAATAGGGAATAGGGTGCCATTTGGGCTGGGGGGAAAAAACGTCACGTGAAAAAACCATGAACACACTTTGTCCAAATCAATGTGTTTGTATGAACTAGCCAAGATGGGATTTCAAAGAGCAATTTCACAATAAACTATAAACACACAGTATATTTAGCAAGGCTACTTCAACTGTCTCTGTTCACTAATACATATCGCTATCTCATTTTTGAGCGAGACGAATGAAGTAGTTTATATCACGTTGTAGGCTAAGATTGTAACAATGATATTTTTGTATCTTAATATCTATCTATGGTTGCAACATTGTAGCAATGCATTGCAGCCTATCGAGTTGCAACATTGTAACAAACAATCCTATTCCACATAGGCTATTGCTCTGCCCTCATAATGTTTGACATTGGGGTTGATTTTCAGCGCAGTGTTTTAAAGACTACAAGAATGTGACTGTGATCTCCCTTCTTCCTACTTCCAAAACGCTTCCGCTGTCATCTTAAAGAGACACACCGCCTCTCATCAAGCATCAGACTGTTTTGGGGGATTTTACTGGAGTGGATAGGGTGATAAAGTTCCTATTGTGATAGGCTGGGGCGGATTAGAATGACTCTGATTCGCTGTTGTCTCTGAAGCCTTTCTTGCACGTACAAAGGCTCAGCCGTGACCGTCAGTGACCGTCAGTTGTGTTCTACCAGATGCGACACTCGGTGCTCGATTGCTTTCGACTGTAGGGACCATGGCCGACACATGGGATAATGTTACAATTCCTGAGTTCAACTCCCTTCTTCAGATGGATCCGTACCTCAAACAGTACGAAAAGGACTTCAGGAGGAGGTAAAAAGGCTTTTTCAGCGTTAAGATGCTGCACAGCTCACAGCTAAAGCCCGTCGCTATACCGTGCACAACCGTCAGGCTCGAGCTGGTATACATGTCTATTCGTAATAACACCAGAAACACCAGATAGATACATATTAGTTCACATCCTACAGGGGCCTTCTAGTACATTCACTGAGTGACATTTGAGAGAACCGCAGCATAGCGGTCGCATGAAAGCTCGCTGTGTCCTGAACTGTCGCAGCGACCAGACACCCAGGCTAGCCGGGTTGCTAATGGTATGCTAGATACCCAGGCTAGCCGGGTTGCTAATGGTATGCCAGACACCCAGGCTGCTAATGGTATGCCAGACACCCAGGCTAGCCGGGTTGCTAATGGTATGCCAGACACCCAGGCTGCTAATGGTATGCCAGACACCCAGGCTAACCTGGTTGGTAATGGTATGCCAGACACCCAGGCTGCTAATGGTATGCCAGACACCCAGGCTAACCTGGTTGGTAATGGTATGCCAGACACCCAGGCTGCTAATGGTATGCCAGACACCCAGGCTAACCTGGTTGGTAATGGTATACCAGACACCCAGGCTAACCTGGTTGCTAATGGTATACCAGACACCCAGGCTAACCGGTTTTCTAATGGTATACCAGACACCCAGGCTAACCGGGTTGGTAATGGTATGCCAGACACCCAGGCTAACCGGGTTGGTAATGGTATGCCAGACACCCGGGTTGGTAATGGTATGCCAGACACCCAGGCTAACCGGGTTGGTAATGGTATGCCAGACACCCAGGCTAGCCTGGTTGGTAATGGTATGCCAGACACCCAGGCTAACCTGGTTGGTAATGGTATGCCAGACACCCAGGCTAGCCTGGTTGGTAATGGTATGCCAGACACCCAGGCTAACCTGGTTGGTAATGGTATGCCAGACACCCAGGCTAACCTGGTTGGTAATGGTATGCTTTTCGTTCGCCTGTTATAGCCTTCCTAACAATACCACATATTCTGCTCGACGTGGTCATACTATTATATTGTTACAATTACAAAGCAATACATATAGTCATGTTAGCTATGTCTCTAACTGTTACCCTTTGGTGCCCGTGGCTGACCAGGTAGCAGACTAGCTACCATAGTGTTTCACCATCCATCCCTCCTTCCTCAGGTTTCACTGATCACACAGGTGTGTGTGTGTGTGTGTGTGTGTGTGTGTGTGTGTGTGTGTGTGTGTGTGTGTGTGTGTGTGTGTGTGTGTGTTAGCTACATTCAGAGCCATAGTCAAAACCATATGGTTCTGGCTAGTAGATAAATGGTAACACTTCTGCTGCAGACCTGTGATGTTGTTCATCAGAGGCAACATTGTAGCATCAGTATAGTTTTATGACTATGGTTATAACCATTGACTGAATATATATATATATATATATATATATATATATATATATATATATATATATATATATATTATAACGTAAAGATGTTTGTCTCCGTGATGTTTCCACAGATACAATCCACTAGTCAAATGTTATGAATCATAATTTAACAATATTTTTATTGCACTAATATCAACCACTGTCTTCTACTGAATACTTGATGTATCAGAAGTATAGGGAATTTTATACTGAACAAAAACATATAAACACAACAATTTCAACATACCCAGTTTTTAATAGAATCACAGGCATCATCATTGTGTGAATTCTCTGGGTGCTGTGTTTTAGGCTAGTCTCTGTAGTAGACTCTGGGGTGCTGTGTTTAGGTTAGTCTCTTTAGCAGACTCTGGGTGCTGTGTTTAGGCTAGTCTCTGTAGCAGACTCTGGGGTGCTGTGTTTAGGCTAGTCTCTGTAGCAGACTCTGGGTGCTGGGTTTAGGCTAGTCTCTGTAGCAGACTCTGGGGTGCTGTGTTTAGGCTAGTCTCTGTAGCAGACTCTGGGTGCTGTGTTTAGGCTAGTCTCTGTAGCAGACTCTGGGTGCTGTGTTTAGGCTAGTCTCTGTAGCAGACTCTGGGTGCTGTGTTTAGGCTAGTCTCTGTAGCAGACTCTGGGGTGCTGTGTTTAGGCTAGTCTCTGTAGCAGACTCTGGGTGCTGTGTTTAGGCTAGTCTCTGTAGCAGACTCTGGGTGCTGTGTTTAGGCTAGTCTCTGTAGCAGACTCTGGGTGCTGGGTTTAGGTTAGTCTCTGTAACAGACTCTAGGTGCTGTGTAGCAGACTCTGGGTGCTGTGTTTAGGCTAGTCTCTGTAGCAGACTGGGTGCTGTGTTTAGGTTAGTCTCTATAGCAGACTCTGGGTGCTGTGTTTAGGCTAGTCTCTGTAGCAGACTGGGTGCTGTGTTTAGGCTAGTCTCTGTAGCAGACTGGGTGCTGTGTTTAGGCTAGTCTCTGTAGCAGACTCTGGGTGCTGGGTTTAGGCTAGTCTCTGTAACAGACTCTGGGTGCTGGGTTTAGGCTAGTCTCTGTAGCAGACTCTGGGTGCTGTGTTTAGGCTAGTCTCTGTAACAGACTCTGGGGTGCTGTGTTTAGGCTAGTCTCTGTAACAGACTCTGGGTGCTGTGTTTAGGCTAGTCTCTGTAGCAGACTCTGGGTGCTGTGTTTAGGCTAGTCTTTGTAGCAGACTCTGGGGTGCTGTGTTTAGGCTAGTCTCTGTAGCAGACTCTGGGGTGCTGTGTTTAGGCTGGTCTCTGTAGCAGACTCTGGGTGCTGTGTTTAGGCTAGTCTCTGTAGCAGACTCTGGGTGCTGTGTTTAGGCTAGTCTCTGTAGCAGACTCTGGGTGCTGTGTTTAGGCTAGTCTCTGTAGCAGACTCTGGGTGCTGTGTTTAGGCTAGTCTCTGTAGCAGACTCTGGGTGCTGTGTTTAGGCTAGTCTCTGTAGCAGACTCTGGGTGCTGTGTTTAGGCTAGTCTCTGTAGCAGACTCTGGGTGCTGTGTTTAGGCTAGTCTCTGTAGCAGACTCTGGGTGCTGTGTTTAGGCTAGTCTCTGTAACAGACTCTGGGTGCTGTGTTTAGGCTAGTCTCTGTAGCAGACTCTGGGTGCTGTGTTTAGGCTAGTCTCTGTAGCAGACTCTGGGTGCTGTGTTTAGGCTAGTCTCTGTAGCAGACTCTGGGTGCTGTGTTTAGGCTAGTCTCTGTAGCAGACTGGGTGCTGTGTTTAGGCTAGTCTCTGTAGCAGACTCTGGGTGCTGTGTTTAGGCTAGTCTCTGTAGCAGACTCTGGGTGCTGTGTTTAGGCTAGTCTCTGTAGCAGACTCTGGGTGCTGTGTTTAGGCTAGTCTCTGTAGCAGACTCTGGGTGCTGTGTTTAGGCTAGTCTCTGTAGCAGTCTGGGTGCTGTGTTTAGGCTAGTCTCTGTAGCAGACTCTGGGTGCTGGGTTTAGGCTAGTCTCTGTAGCAGACTCTGGGTGCTGGGTTTAGGCTAGTCTCTGTAGCAGACTCTGGGTGCTGGGTTTAGGCTAGTCTCTGTAGCAGACTGGGTGCTGTGTTTAGGCTAGTCTCTGTAGCAGACTCTGGGTGCTGGGTTTAGGCTAGTCTCTGTAGCAGACTCTGGGTGCTGGGTTTAGGCTAGTCTCTGTAGCAGACTCTGGGTGCTGTGTTTAGGCTAGTCTCTGTAGCAGACTGGGTGCTGTGTTTAGGCTAGTCTCTGTAGCAGACTGGGTGCTGTGTTTAGGCTAGTCTCTGTAGCAGACTCTGGGTGCTGTGTTTAGGCTAGTCTCTGTAGCAGACTCTGGGTGCTGTGTTTAGGCTAGTCTCTGTAGCAGACTCTGGGTGCTGTGTTTAGGCTAGTCTCTGTAGCAGACTCTGGGTGCTGTGTTTAGGCTAGTCTCTGTAGCAGACTCTGGGTGCTGTGTTTAGGCTAGTCTCTGTAGCAGACTCTGGGTGCTGTGTTTAGGCTAGTCTCTGTAGCAGACTCTGGGTGCTGTGTTTAGGCTAGTCTCTGTAGCAGACTCTGGGTGCTGGGTTTAGGCTAGTCTCTGTAGCAGACTCTGGGTGCTGGGTTTAGGCTAGTCTCTGTAGCAGACTCTGGGTGCTGGGTTTAGGCTAGTCTCTGTAGCAGACTCTGGGTGCTGTGTTTCGGCTAGTCTCTGTAGCAGACTCTGGGTGCTGTGTTTAGGCTAGTCTCTGTAGCAGACTCTGGGTGCTGTGTTTAGGCTAGTCTCTGTAGCAGACTCTGGGTGCTGTGTTTAGGCTAGTCTCTGTAGCAGACTCTGGGTGCTGTGTTTAGGCTAGTCTCTGTAGCAGACTCTGGGTGCTGTGTTTAGGCTAGTCTCTGTAGCAGTCTCTGGGTGCTGTGTTTAGGCTAGTCTCTGTAACAGTCTCTGGGTGCTGTGTTTAGGCTAGTCTCTGTAGCAGACTCTGGGTGCTGTGTTTAGGCTAGTCTCTGTAGCAGACTCTGGGTGCTGGGTTTAGGTTAGTCTCTGTAACAGACTCTAGGTGCTGTGTAGCAGACTCTGGGTGCTGTGTTTAGGCTAGTCTCTGTAGCAGACTCTGGGTGCTGTGTTTAGGCTAGTCTCTGTAGCAGACTCTGGGTGCTGTGTTTAGGCTAGTCTCTGTAGCAGACTCTGGGTGCTGTGTTTAGGCTAGTCTCTGTAGCAGACTCTGGGTGCTGTGTTTAGGCTAGTCTCTGTAGCAGTCTCTGGGTGCTGTGTTTAGGCTAGTCTCTGTAGCAGACTCTGGGTGCTGTGTTTAGGCTAGTCTCTGTAGCAGTCTCTGGGTGCTGGGTTTAGGTTAGTCTCTGTAACAGACTCTAGGTGCTGTGTAGCAGACTCTGGGTGCTGTGTTTAGGCTAGTCTCTGTAGCAGACTCTGGGTGCTGTGTTTAGGCTAGTCTCTGTAGCAGACTCTGGGTGCTGTGTTTAGGCTAGTCTCTGTAGCAGACTCTGGGTGCTGTGTTTAGGCTAGTCTCTGTAGCAGACTCTGGGTGCTGTGTTTAGGCTAGTCTCTGTAGCAGTCTCTGGGTGCTGTGTTTAGGCTAGTCTACAGACCTACTGGCAGTACAGTGGCCTCCTCTTACCATGTGAGTCATTCAGCCGGATCCAAATGGGCCCCGGTCACTGTATAGGGAATAATTTATCATTTGTGTTCAGAGTAGAAGTTGTTAACTAGTGAAGCACCCTTTTGTTTGGTATTATTTTCCTTCGTTTCACTCTGTCATTTAGGATAGTATTGTGGAGACACTACAATGTTTTTGATCCATCCTCAGTTTTCTGCCATTCAACTTTGCATTTTTAATTTTTTTTTTTTTTTAAATCACCAATGGCCTCGCGGTGACTTCCCTAAGCAGTTTCCTTCCTGTCTTTCAGTTCAGAAGGACGACTGCATCTTTGATATGTCCTGGTGGTTTAATCGATCATCCACAGCATAATTATTTGCTTGACCATGCTAAAAGATATATTCAGTGTCTGATTTGATATTGTAACCCGTCTACCAATCCCTGCCCTTCTTTAACGAGGCTTTTGAAAAGCTCCTGGTTTTTGTAGTTTAATCTGTGTTTGAATTTCGATACTTGACTTGGGGACCTTACGTATGTATGGTATGTATGTATGTATGTATGTATGTATGTATGTATGTATGTATGTATGTATGTATGTATGTATGTATGTATGTATGTAATGTATGTATGTATGTATGTATGGTATGTATGTATGTATGGTATGTATGTATGTATGTATGTATGTATGTATGTATGTATGTATGTATGTATGTATGTATGTATGTATGTATGTATGTATGTATGTATGTATGTATGTATGTATGTATGTATGTAGTCCATTCAAAAAATAATGTCAACCCCTATTATTGTTCTGAGTGAGACCATATAACTTATGTGATTTGATCAGCCAAATGTTACTTTCCTAAACAAATTAGGGCCTTCTTTTAAATCAGGTATGTCAGTTAAGAACAAATTCTTATTTTCTTAATGACGGCCTAGGAACAGTGGGTTAACTGCCTTGTTCAGGGGCAGAACGACAGATTTGTACCTTGTAAGCTCAGGGATTTGATCTAGCAACCTTTCAGTTACTAGTCCAACGCTCTAACCACCAGGCTACCTGCCTCTAACCACTAGGCTACCTTCCTCTAACCACTAGGCTACCTTCCTCTAACCACTAGGCTACCTGCCTCTAACCACTAGGCTACCTGCCTCTAACCACTAGGCTACCTGCCTCTAACCACTAGGCTAACCTGCCTCTAACCACTAGGCCACCTGCCTCTAACCACTAGGCCACCTGCCTCTAACCACTAGGCTACCCTGCCTCTAACCACTAGGCTACCCTGCCTCTAACCACTAGGCTACCCTGCCTCTAACCACTAGGCTACCCTGCCTCTAACCACTAGGCTACCCTGCCTCTAACCACTAGGCTACCCTGCCTCTAACCACTAGGCTACCCTGCCTCTAACCACTAGGCTACCCTGCCTCTAACCCCTAGGCTACCCTGCCTCTAACCCCTAGGCCACCTGCCTCTAACCCCTAGGCCACCTGCCTCTAACCGCTAGGCCACCTGCCTCTAACCGCTAGGCTACCTGCCTCTAACCGCTAGGCTACCTGCCTCTAACCGCTAGGCTACCTGCCTCTAACCACTAGGCTACCTGCCTCTGACCACTAGGCTACCTGCCTCTGACCACTAGGCTACCCTGCCTCTAACCACTAGGCTACCTGCCTCTAACCACTAGGCTACCCTGCCTCTAACCACTAGACTACCTGCCTCTAACCACTAGACTACCTGCCTCTAACCACTAGGCTACCTGCCTCTAACCACTAGGCTACCTGCCTCTAACCACTAGGCTACCTGCCTCTAACCACTAGACTACCTGCCTCCTCTAACCACTAGGCTACCCTGCCTCTAACCACTAGGCTACCCTGCCTCTAACCACTAGGCTACCTGCCTCTAACCACTAGGCTACCCTGCCTCTAACCACTAGTCTACCTGCCTACCTGAGGCCAATACTTATGCCACAAGTAAATACAACTTTTTTTTTAATAGATTTTTTACATTTGTATAATTTTGTTTTTGACATTATGGAGTATTGTGTGTAGATCAGTGACAAATAAAATCAATTTCTATGCCATTTTTGTAATTCCAAAAAATGTTTTTTTTTTTTTTAAAGAAAGTTCAAGGTGGTGTAAACTTCCTGTAGGCACTGTACCTTTAAGACTATTTCTAGATCACAGGCCTACCGGTTGGCTACACTGTGAATAAAACATGTTGATATCTTATCCAAGCAGAAAACAAAGCCCCCCCCTCCCATAATGGAATGGGTTCTGTTCTGTGTAATTTAGTCCCTCTCCCCTGGGTGCTGGAATAGGCAGTGAACCTGGGACATACACATTTTACACTGCTGTTAATTAACTCCTGGTTCAGATACAGACAGTGCAATTTGTGACTGGATGCCATTCGTGTCTCTCCAGGGTGGTCACTAATTGTTAATTACAGCAACATTACTGTAGCATGTTTAGCTTACCTTAGGCTATGGTAGTAGTCCATACTGTAGCTATGTTAATTACAGCAACATTACTGTAGCATGTTTAGCTTAGCTTAGGCTATGGTAGTAATCCATACTGTAGCTCTGTAGTCAAATGCACACTTTTTATATATATATATATATATATATATATGGTACTTGGCTGAAACAAATACCCAATATGCTCAAGTGTATTGGCTGACTGAGTGTTTGTGGTTGAAATGGCACCCTATTCTCTCTCCCTACATGTTGCACTGCAGCCCAACAAGGGTTCATAGACTATATTGCACTATGTGGATTCTGAGTCTTTTTTATATTTTATCTGTATGAGAGACATTATGTTTGTCTATTCTGTTTATTGTGGCAGCAGCGATTTCAACAAGTCATATTCCTGTACGCAGGTTTATTGGGTGAAAGATAGGTGCATCCTTCTGAATAGGGAACCATTTTGGGCCGGTGACAGAGTCTCATGTGACGTTAACTCATTTCTGTTGACTTCGGTTCCTTTTTTGTGGTGAATGGCCCTGTACTGATCTGCTCTTGACAGGGTCCGGTTGTCTTAGGTAAACAGAAATACGGGGTTCTACAGTCAATAGACTGAGGTGACTGACTCCCTTTCAGGTCATTACTGAGCTGCTGATGTTTTTTTGCTGCTTCGGTCTGGTCATTGTGATTTTTTTTAAAAAAGGGACAGGGGTCATCACTAGGCGGCTTCCACCTGTTTACGTAACCCTGCAGCGTAAAGGTTTGCTGCCCTGTATACACTACAGTTCAATAGTTTGGGGTCACTTAGAAATGTCCTTGTTTTTGAAAGAAAAGCAAATTTTTTAAATTTATTTTTAATTTTTTTATCCATTAAAATAACATCAAATTGATCAGAAATGCAGTGTAGACATTGTTAATGTTGTAAATGACTATTGTAGCTGGAAACGGCTTGACTAATTTATTTTTTTTACGTTTGGCTCATTCAATTCACCAATCAGTTCGGCCTTTAATACCCTTTACTTACCATTTGAAAAGTTAATCCATTCTTTCTTAGCGAATTACAAATCTCTCCCTGTCTTCTGAATCAAGCTTGTAACGTCAGTACATTAGCCGCAGTTTCATACTGTACTGTCTTTGCAGTAGCTGCAGTTTCGTACTGTATGGTCTTTGCAGTAGCCTATGCTTCGGAGGGGCAGCTAGCCTGAACAAGCACAGTCAGATTTTCAGCTTGCAGGCAGACACTGGAATACATTTGAGTAATTTTAGCGACTTGAGGTAGTCCAGACGATAGATGACAAGTGCCTGCATTAGGACCTGTGGTGCTTCCTGTGTGAGGTGGTACTCGTAGGGCATGGACCTGCAGGATCCAGTCACTGCTTTGATGTTTCCAGAGAACGACAGCTGTGTTGTCCAGGGTCACGCCAAGATTCTTTGCACACTGGGAGTCACTCTTGTCACATTTTATGAGTGACAAAGTGAGGGCTTTGTCATAGGCGCTCTGCTGCGTTTTGCTCTATGCTCTATCCCTAGACGTATCCCTTCCACGTCTGCCATTCGACCATGATGGCAAACTATTTTACATATAGAGGCAGGCAAGGCGGGAGCTGGGTGTGCGTCCCAAATGGCTCACTATTCCCTATATAGTGCACTTCTTTTGACTAGGGGCCCCATAGGGCAGTGCACTATATTGAGAATAGGTTGCCATTTGGAAGGCACACCTACGGGCGCTGCTGCAGGGGGCAGGTTAAACCTTGATCAGCCTCCTGTGTGCTGCCAGAGGCCCTCGTAGGACTAACACAAAACCACAGGCAGGGAAATCAACAGCCAGGAAGTAGCATGCTGCATTGGTGGATCAGTGATAGGAATTCAGATGAATGATCAGAGAGGCCTACGAGAGAGAGAGAGAGAGGCCTACAGGATCGAGGGTCAACAGAGAGAGAGGCCGACAGGATCGAGGGTCAACAGAGAGAGAGGCCGACAGGATCGAGGGACAACAGAGAGAGAGAGAGGCCTACAGGATCGAGGGACAACAGAGAGAGAGAGAGGCCTACAGGATCGAGGGACAACAGAGAGAGAGGCCGACAGGATCGAGGGACAACAGAGAGAGAGGCCTACAGGATCGAGGGACAACAGAGAGAGAGAGAGAGAGAGAGGCCTACAGGATCGAGGGACAACAGAGAGAGAGAGGCCTACAGGATCGAGGGTCAACAGAGAGAGAGGCCGACAGGATCGAGGGTCAACAGAGAGAGAGGCCGACAGGATCGAGGGTCAACAGAGAGAGAGGCCGACAGGATCGAGGGACAACAGAGAGAGAGAGAGGCCTACAGGATCGAGGGACAACAGAGAGAGAGGCCGACAGGATCGAGGGACAACAGAGAGAGAGGCCTACAGGATCGAGGGACAACAGAGAGAGAGAGAGAGAGAGGCCTACAGGATCGAGGGACAACAGAGAGAGAGAGGCCTACAGGATCGAGGGGACAACAGAGAGAGAGGCCGACAGGATCGAGGGACAACAGAGAGAGAGGCCGACAGGATCGAGGGACAACAGAGAGAGAGGCCGACAGGATCGAGGGACAACAGAGAGAGAGGCCGACAGGATCGAGGGACCACAGAGAGAGAGAGAGAGGCTGACAGGATCGAGGGACAACAGAGAGAGAGAGAGGCCGACAGGATCGAGGGACAACAGAGAGAGGCCGACAGGATCGAGGGACAACAGAGAGAGAGGCCGACAGGATCGAGGGACAACAGAGAGAGAGAGAGGCCGACAGGATCGAGGGACAACAGAGAGAGAGAGAGGCCTACAGGATCGAGGGACAACAGAGAGAGAGGCCGACAGGATCGAGGGACAACAGAGAGAGAGGCCTACAGGATCGAGGGACAACAGAGAGAGAGGCCTACAGGATCGAGGGACAACAGAGAGAGAGAGAGAGAGAGGCCTACAGGATCGAGGGACAACAGAGAGAGAGAGAGAGAGAGAGGCCTACAGGATCGAGGGACAACAGAGAGAGAGGCCGACAGGATCGAGGGACAACAGAGAGAGAGGCCGACAGGATCGAGGGACAACAGAGAGAGAGGCCGTCAGGATCGAGGGACCACAGAGAGAGAGAGAGAGGCTGACAGGATCGAGGGACAACAGAGAGAGAGAGAGGCCGACAGGATCGAGGGACAACAGAGAGAGGCCGACAGGATCGAGGGACAACAGAGAGAGGCCGACAGGATCGAGGGACAACAGAGAGAGAGGCCGACAGGATCGAGGGACAACAGAGAGAGAGAGAGGCCGACAGGATCGAGGGACAACAGAGAGAGAGGCCGACAGGATCGAGGGACAACAGAGAGAGAGGCCTACAGGATCGAGGGACAACAGAGAGAGAGAGAGAGAGAGGCCTACAGGATCGAGGGACAACAGAGAGAGAGGCCTACAGGATCGAGGGTCAACAGAGAGAGAGGCCGACAGGATCGAGGGTCAACAGAGAGAGAGGCCGACAGGATCGAGGGACAACAGAGAGAGAGAGAGAGGCCTACAGGATCGAGGGACAACAGAGAGAGAGGCCGACAGGATCGAGGGACAACAGAGAGAGAGGCCTACAGGATCGAGGGACAACAGAGAGGCCTACAGGATCGAGGGACAACAGAGAGAGAGAGAGAGAGAGAGGCCTACAGGATCGAGGGACAACAGAGAGAGAGGCCGACAGGATCGAGGGACAACAGAGAGAGAGGCCGTCAGGATCGAGGGACCACAGAGAGAGAGAGAGAGGCTGACAGGATCGAGGGACAACAGAGAGAGAGAGAGGCCGACAGGATCGAGGGACAACAGAGAGAGGCCGACAGGATCGAGGGACAACAGAGAGAGAGGCCGACAGGATCGAGGGACAACAGAGAGAGAGGCCGACAGGATCGAGGGACAACAGAGAGAGAGAGAGGCCGACAGGATCGAGGGACAACAGAGAGAGAGAGAGAGGCCTACAGGATCGAGGGATCACAGAGAGAGAGAGAGGCCTATAGGATTGAGGGACAACAGAGACACCAGTATACAGACCTGTAGGGACCACAGAGAGAGAGACCAGTATACAGACCTATAGGGACAACAGAGAGAGACCAGTATACAGACCTGTAGGGACCACAGAGAGAGAGACCAGTATACAGACCTGTAGGGACCACAGAGAGAGAGACCAGTATACAGACCTGTAGGGACCACAGAGAGAGAACAGTATACAGACCTGTAGGGACCACAGAGAGACCAGTATACAGACCTGTAGGGACCACAGAGAGAGAGACCAGTATACAGACCTGTAGGGACCACAGAGAGAGAGACCAGTATACAGACCTGTAGGGACCACAGAGAGAGAGACCAGTATACAGACCTGTAGGGACCACAGAGAGAGAGACCAGTATACAGACCTGTAGGGACCACAGAGAGAGAGACCAGTATACAGACCTGTAGGGACCACAGAGAGAGAGAGACCAGTATACAGACCTGTAGGGACCACAGAGAGAGAGAGACCAGTATACAGACCTGTAGGGACCACAGAGAGAGAGACCAGTATACAGACCTGTAGGGACCACAGAGAGAGAGACCAGTATACAGACCTGTAGGGACCACAGAGAGAGAGACCAGTATACAGACCTGTAGGGACCACATTTGCTGGTTTTGTTATGAGCCATCCTTCATGGTTGAAGACATTTTTCTGTTGCTGCAACATTGAGTTCTTTTTTTTAATAAAGTAAAATCAATAGTGAGAAGATGGATTGTAGAGATGGTTGTTTTCTGATTTGAAGATGCTAGAAGTTGTAGAGCTCCTCTTTGCTAGCCTGAAGGTCACCGACCAAACCCTCCACACTACCGCATCAATCAGGCTTTCTGAACCTATTGGACTTCATAATACAGGACTATTATTATGATACAGGACTACTATTATGATACAGGACTACTATTATAATACAGGACTAATAGACTACTATTATGATACAGGACTACTATTATAATACAGGACTACTATTATAATACAGGACTAATTTAATACAGGACTAATGGACTAGTATTATGATACAGGACTAATGGACTAGTATTATGATACAGGACTAATGGACTACTATTATGATACAGGACTACTATTATAATACAGGACTACTATTATAATACAGGACTACTATTATGATACAGGACTACTAATATAATACAGGACTACTATTATAATACAGGACTACTATTATAATACAGGACTACAGGACTACTATTATGATACAGGACTAATAGACTACTATTATAATACAGGACTACTATTATGATACAGGACTACTATTATGATACAGGACTACTATTATAATACAGGACAACTATTATAATACAGGACTACTATTATAATACAGGACTAATAGACTACTATTATAATACAGGACTACTATTATAATACAGGACTAATAGACTACTATTATAATACAGGACTAATAGACTACTAATATAATACAGGACTACTAATATAATACAGGACTACTAATATAATACAGGACTACTAATATAATACAGGACTACTAATATAATACAGGACTATTAGACTACTAATATAATACAGGACTACTATTATAATACAGGACTACTATTATAATACAGGACTACTATTATAATACAGGACTAATAGACTACTAATATAATACAGGACTACTATTATAATACAGAACTAATAGACTACTATTATAATACAGAACTAATAGACTACTAATATAATACAGGACTACTATTATAATACAGGACTAATAGACTACTATTATAATACAGAACTAATAGACTACTATTATAATACAGGACTACTGATATAATACAGGACTAAGAGAATACTATTATAATACAGGACTAATAGACTACTATTATAATACAGGACTACTATTATAATACAGGACTATTATAAAACTATTATAGTACAGGACTACTATTATAGTACAGGACTACTATTATAGTACAGGACTACTATTATAGTACAGGACTACTATTATAATACAGGACTACTAATATAATACAGGACTACTATTATAATACAGGACTAATAGACTACTATTATAATACAGGACTAATAGACTACTATTATGATACAGGACTACTATTATAATACAGGACTAATAGACTACTATTATAATACAGGACTAATAGACTACTATTATAATACAGGGCTACTATTATAATACAGGACTACTATTATAATACAGGACTATTAGACTACTATTATGATACAGGACTACTATTATGATACAGGACTACTATTATGATACAGGACTACTATTATGATACAGGACTACTATTATAATACAGGACTAATAGACTACTATTATAATACAGGACTAATAGACTACTATTATGATACAGGACTACTATTATGATACAGGACTACTATTATAATACAGGACTACAGGACTACTATTATCATACAGGACTACTATTATGATACAGGACTACTATTATAATACAGGACTAATAGACTACTATTATGATACAGGACTAATAGACTACTATTATGATACAGGACTACTATTATAATACAGGACTACTATTATAATACAGGACTAATAGACTACTATTATGATACAGGACTACTAATATAATACAGGACTACTAATATAATACAGGACTACTAATATAATACAGGACTACTATTATAATACAGGACTACTAATATAATACAGGACTACTAATATAATACAGGACTACTATTATAATACAGAACTAATAGACTACTAATATAATACAGGACTACTATTATAATACAGAACTAATAGACTACTATTATAATACAGAACTAATAGACTACTAATATAATACAGGACTACTATTATAATACAGAACTAATAGACTACTATTATAATACAGGACTAATAGACTACTATTATAATACAGAACTAATAGACTACTATTATAATACAGGACTACTGATATAATACAGGACTAAGAGAATACTATTATAATACAGGACTAATAGACTACTATTATAATACAGGACTATTATAATACTATTATAGTACAGGACTACTATTATAGTACAGGACTACTATTATAGTACAGGACTACTATTATAGTACAGGACAACTATTATACTACAGGACTACTAATATAATACAGGACTACTATTATAATACAGGACTACTATTATAATACAGGACTAATAGACTACTATTATAATACAGGACTAATAGACTACTATTATGATACAGGACTACTATTATAATACAGGACTAATAGACTACTATTATAATACAGGACTACTATTATAATACAGAACTAATAGACTACTATTATGATACAGGACTACTAATTTAATACAGGACTACTAATTTAATACAGGACTAATGGACTACTATTATGATACAGGACTAATGGACTACTATTATGATACAGGACTAATGGACTAGTACTATGATACAGGACTAATGGACTACTATTATGATACAGGACTAATGGACTAGTATTATGATATAGGACTAATGGACTACTATTATGATATCGAACTAATAGACTATTATGATACAGGACTAATAGACTACTATTATGATGCAGGACTACTATTATGATACAGGACTAATAGACTACTATTATGATACAGGACTAATAGACTACTATTATGATGCAGGACTACTATTATAATACAGGACTACTATTATAATACAGGACTACTATTATAATACAGGACTAATGGACTACTATTATAATATCGAACTAATAGACTACTATTATGATGCAGGACTACTATTATAATACAGGACTACTATTATGATACAGGACTAATGGACTAGTATTATGATACAGGACTACTATTATAATACAGGACTAATAGACTACTATTATAATACAGGACTAATAGACTACTATTATAATACAGGACTAATGGACTACTATTATAATACAGGTCTAATAGACTACTATTATGATACAGGACTACTATTATGATACAGGACTAATATTATAATACAGGACTACTAATTTAATACAGGACTACTAATTTAATACAGGACTAATGGACTACTATTATGATACAGAACTAATAGACTACTATTATAATACAGAACTAATAGACTACTAATATAATACAGGACTACTATTATAATACAGGACTAATAGACTACTATTATAATACAGAACTAATAGACTACTATTATAATACAGGACTACTGATATAATACAGGACTAAGAGAATACTATTATAATACAGGACTAATAGACTACTATTATAATACAGGACTACTATTATAATACAGGACTATTATAAAACTATTATAGTACAGGACTACTATTATAGTACAGGACTACTATTATAGTACAGGACTACTATTATAGTACAGGACTACTATTATAATACAGGACTACTAATATAATACAGGACTACTATTATAATACAGGACTAATAGACTACTATTATAATACAGGACTAATAGACTACTATTATGATACAGGACTACTATTATAATACAGGACTAATAGACTACTATTATAATACAGGACTAATAGACTACTATTATAATACAGGGCTACTATTATAATACAGGACTACTATTATAATACAGGACTATTAGACTACTATTATGATACAGGACTACTATTATGATACAGGACTACTATTATGATACAGGACTACTATTATGATACAGGACTACTATTATAATACAGGACTAATAGACTACTATTATAATACAGGACTAATAGACTACTATTATGATACAGGACTACTATTATGATACAGGACTACTATTATAATACAGGACTACAGGACTACTATTATCATACAGGACTACTATTATGATACAGGACTACTATTATAATACAGGACTAATAGACTACTATTATGATACAGGACTAATAGACTACTATTATGATACAGGACTACTATTATAATACAGGACTACTATTATAATACAGGACTAATAGACTACTATTATGATACAGGACTACTAATATAATACAGGACTACTAATATAATACAGGACTACTAATATAATACAGGACTACTATTATAATACAGGACTACTAATATAATACAGGACTACTAATATAATACAGGACTACTATTATAATACAGAACTAATAGACTACTAATATAATACAGGACTACTATTATAATACAGAACTAATAGACTACTATTATAATACAGAACTAATAGACTACTAATATAATACAGGACTACTATTATAATACAGAACTAATAGACTACTATTATAATACAGGACTAATAGACTACTATTATAATACAGAACTAATAGACTACTATTATAATACAGGACTACTGATATAATACAGGACTAAGAGAATACTATTATAATACAGGACTAATAGACTACTATTATAATACAGGACTATTATAATACTATTATAGTACAGGACTACTATTATAGTACAGGACTACTATTATAGTACAGGACTACTATTATAGTACAGGACAACTATTATACTACAGGACTACTAATATAATACAGGACTACTATTATAATACAGGACTACTATTATAATACAGGACTAATAGACTACTATTATAATACAGGACTAATAGACTACTATTATGATACAGGACTACTATTATAATACAGGACTAATAGACTACTATTATAATACAGGACTACTATTATAATACAGAACTAATAGACTACTATTATGATACAGGACTACTAATTTAATACAGGACTACTAATTTAATACAGGACTAATGGACTACTATTATGATACAGGACTAATGGACTACTATTATGATACAGGACTAATGGACTAGTACTATGATACAGGACTAATGGACTACTATTATGATACAGGACTAATGGACTAGTATTATGATATAGGACTAATGGACTACTATTATGATATCGAACTAATAGACTATTATGATACAGGACTAATAGACTACTATTATGATGCAGGACTACTATTATGATACAGGACTAATAGACTACTATTATGATACAGGACTAATAGACTACTATTATGATGCAGGACTACTATTATAATACAGGACTACTATTATAATACAGGACTACTATTATAATACAGGACTAATGGACTACTATTATAATATCGAACTAATAGACTACTATTATGATGCAGGACTACTATTATAATACAGGACTACTATTATGATACAGGACTAATGGACTAGTATTATGATACAGGACTACTATTATAATACAGGACTAATAGACTACTATTATAATACAGGACTAATAGACTACTATTATAATACAGGACTAATGGACTACTATTATAATACAGGTCTAATAGACTACTATTATGATACAGGACTACTATTATGATACAGGACTAATATTATAATACAGGACTACTAATATAATACAGGACTACTAATTTAATACATTACTACTATTATGATACAGGACTAATGGACTAGTATTATGATATAGGACTAATGGACTACTATTATGATATCGAACTAATAGACTATTATGATACAGGACTAATAGACTACTATTATGATACAGGACTAATAGACTACTATTATGATGCAGGACTACTATTATAATACAGGACTACTATTATGATACAGGACTAATAGACTACTATTATGATACAGGACTAATAGACTACTATTATGATGCAGGACTACTATTATGATGCAGGACTACTATTATAATACAGGACTACTATTATAATACAGGACTACTATTTTAATACAGGACTAATGGACTACTATTATAATACAGGACTAATAGACTACTATTATAATACAGGACTAATAGACTAATATTATAATACAGGACTAATGGACTACTATTATAATACAGGTCTAATAGACTACTATTATGATACAGGACTACTATTATAATACAGGACTACTATTATAATACAGGACTAATGGACTACTATAATGATACAGGACTAATGGACTACTATTATAATACAGGACTACTATAATAATACAGGACTACTATTATAATACAGGACTAATGGACTAGTATTATGGTACAGGACTAATGGACTAGTATTATGATACAGGACTAATGGACTACTATTATGATACAGGACTACTATTATAATACAGGACTACTTTTATAATACAGGACTAGTAATATAATACAGGAGTAATAGATTACTATCATGATACAGGACTACTAATTTAATACAGGACTACTAATTTAATACAGGACTAATGGACTAGTATTATGATACAGGACTAATGGACTAGTATTATGATACAGGACTAATGGACTAGTTTTATGATACAGGACTAATGGACTAGTATTATGATACAGGACTAATAGACTACTATTATAATACAGGACTACTATTATAATACAGAACTAATAGACTACTATTATAATATCGAACTAATAGACTACTGTTATGATACAGGACTACTAT
Source organism: Salmo trutta (assembly GCF_901001165.1). NCBI lineage: Eukaryota > Metazoa > Chordata > Actinopteri > Salmoniformes > Salmonidae > Salmo > Salmo trutta. Next base: position 43,284,102 of record NC_042982.1, on the reverse strand, counting down.
TATGATACAGGACTACTATTATGATACAGGACTAATAGACTACTATTATGATACAGCAGAATAGAATACTATTATAATACAGAACTAATAGACTACTATTTTGATACAGAACTAATAGACTACTATTATGATACAGGACTACTAATTTAATACAGGACTACTAATTTAATACAGGACTAATGGACTACTATTATGATACAGGACTAATGGACTACTATTATGATACAGGACTAATGGACTAGTACTATGATACAGGACTAATAGACTACTATTATGATACAGGACTACTATTATAATACAGGACTACTATTATAATACAGGACTACTATTATGATACGGGACTACTATTATAATACAGGACTACTAATATAATACAGGACTACTAATATAATACAGGACTACTAATTGAATACATTACTACTATTATGATACAGGACTAATGGATTAGTATTATGATATAGGACTAATGGACTACTATTATGATATCGAACTAATAGACTATTATGATACAGGACTAATAGACTACTATTATGATACAGGACTAATAGACTACTATTATGATGCAGGACTACTATTATAATACAGGACTACTATTATAATACAGGACTACTATTATAATACAGGACTAATGGACTACTATTATAATATCGAACTAATAGACTACTATTATGATGCAGGACTACTATTATAATACAGGACTACTATTATGATACAGGACTAATGGACTAGTATTATGATACAGGACTACTATTATAATACAGGACTAATAGACTACTATTATAATACAGGACTAATAGACTACTATTATAATACAGGACTAATAGACTACTATTATAATACAGGACTAATAGACTACTATTATAATACAGGACTAATGGACTACTATTATAATACAGGACTAATAGACTACTATTATGATACAGGACTAATGGACTACTATTATGATACAGGACTACTATTATAATACAGGACTACTATTATAATACAGGACTACTATTATAATACAGGACTACTATTATAATACAGGACTATTGTTCTAATACAGGACTACTAATATAATACAGGACCTCTAATATAATACTGGACTACTATTATAATACAGGACTACTGATATAATACAGGACTACTATTATGATACAGGACTAATGGACTACTATTATGATACAGGACTAATAGACTACTATTATGATACAGGACTAATGGACTACTATTATGATACAGGACTAATGGACTACTATTATGATACAGGACTACTATTATAATACAGGACTACTATTATAATACAGGACTACTATTATAATACAGGACTACTATTATAATACAGGACCTCTAATATAATACAGGTCTACTAATATAATACAGGACTACTGTTATAATACAGGACTACTGTTATAATACAGGACTACTGTTATAATACAGGACTACTGTTATAATACAGGACTACTGTTATAATACAGGACTACTGTTATAATACAGGTCTACTGTTATAATACAGGTCTACTAATATAATACAGTTCTAATATAATACAGGTCTACTATTATAATACAGGACTACTAATATAATACACGACTAATAGACTAGTATTATAATATCGAACTAATAGACTACTATTATGATACAGCACTTCTATTATAATACAGAACTAATAGACTACTATTATGATACAGGACTAATGGACTACTTTATAATACAGGACTAATAGACTACTATTATAATACAGGACTAATAGACTACTATTATAATATCGAACTAATAGACTACTGTTATGATACAGGACTACTATTATGATACAGGACTACTATTATGATACAGGACTAATAGACTACTATTATAGTACAGGACTACTATTATAATACAGGACTAATGGACTACTATTATGATACAGGACTACTATTATAATACAGGACTACTATTATAATACAGTACTAATGGACTAGTACTATAATACAAGACTAATGGACTACTATTATGATACAGGACTAATGGACTACTATTATAATACAGGACTACTATTATAATACAGGACTACTATTATAATACAGGACTAATGGACTAGTATTATGATACAGGACTAATGGACTAGTATTATGATACAGGACTAATAGACTACTATTATGATACAGGACTAATAGACTACTATTATGATACAGGGCTAATGGACTACTATTATAATACAGGACTAATAGACTACTATTATAATACAAGACTAATGGACTACTATTATAATATTAACTAATAGACTACTATTATGATGCAGGACTACTCTTATGATGCAGGACTACTATTATGATGCAGGACTACTATTATGATGCAGGACTACTATTATGATGCAGGACTACTATTATGATGCAGGACTACTATTTTGATGCAGGACTACTATTATGATGCAGGACTACTATTATGATGCAGGACTACTATTATAATACAGGACTACTATTATAATACAGGACTAATAGACTACTTTTATAATACAGGACTAATATACTACTAATATAATACAGGACTACTAATATAATACAGGACTACTAATATAATACAGGACTACTAATATAATACAGGACTACTAATATAATGCAGGACCTCTAATATAATACAGAACTACTAATCTAATACAGGACTACTGTTATAATACAGGTCTACTAATATAATACAGGACTACTAATATAATACAGGACTAGTAATATAATACAGGACTACTAATATAATACAGGACTACTAATATAATACATGACCTCTAATATAATACAGGACCTCTAATATAATACAGGACCTCTAATATAATACAGGACTACTATTATAATGCAGGACTACTATTATAATGCAGGACTACTATTATAATGCAGGACTACTATTATAATACAGGTCTACTAATATAATACAGGACTAATGGACTACTATTATAATACAGGACTACTAATATAATACAGGACTACTGTTATAATACAGGTCTACTAATATAATACAGGACTACTAATATAATACAGGTCTACTAATATAATACAGGACCTCTATTATAATACAGGACTACTATTATAATACAGGACTACTGTTATAATACAGGACTACTAATATAATACAGGTCTACTGTTATAATACATGTCTACTGTTATAATACATGTCTACTGTTATAATACATGTCTACTGTTATAATACATGTCTACTGTTATAATACAGGTCTACTGTTATAATACAGGTCTACTAATATAATACTGGACTACTAATATAATACTGGACTACTGTTTTAATACAGGACTACTGTTTTAATACAGGACTACTGTTTTAATACAGGACTACTGTTTTAATACAGGACTACTGTTTTAATACAGGACTACTGTTATAATACAGGTCTAATAGACTACATTTATAATACAGGACTACTAATATAATACAGGACTACTATTATAATACAGGACTACTATTATAATACAGGACTACTGTTATAATACAGGACTACTGTTATAATACAGGACTACTGTTATAATACAGGACTACTGTTATAATACAGGACTACTGTTATAATACAGGACTACTATTATAATACAGGTCTACTAATATAATACAGGACTACTAATATAATACAGGACTACTGCCACAGTTATTCTATTGCAGACACATTTAATGCATCATTTTAAATTATTATATGTAAGCTAAACATAATGAAATAATTTTTTTAACATTTTCCTAAAAGTATCATTTTTTGACGGGGTGGGATTACTAATGTCACTGTCCTCACTACAACAAATACTTAAAGACATGTAATTTTGTGTTATAATATTCAATTGAAATACTGTAGAATTCCATTCATTCCTATGGAGGGCTACTTCTACTGGGGAGTACCAATATGGCCGACCGGTGACTTGAAAGCCTCTCAATGGCCAATACACAGCATCAACTATCCATCAACAATCCAGGGTTTATATACATCGCTTATCTGAACTTGGCCTTGCTCTTTCTTTCTCCTGAAACAGACCTGTGTGTTTGTGCAGCTGATGCTATCAGTCACACGTCCCGGACTTCACACGTCCCGGACTTCACACGTCCCGGACTTCACACGTCCCCGGGCTACACACGTCCCCGGGCTACACACGTCCCCGGGCTACACACGTCCCCGGACTACACACGTACCTGACTACACACGTCCCCGGGCTACACACGTCCCGGACTACACACGTCCCAGACTGACTACAGATAGACAACCAAGTGAAGCTGAACCCTGAAGGCCGCTCTAGGTGCCGATCCTAATTCAATGTGTAGGCTTGGATTAGAATCATTAGTTCCTGATTTTAAGTGTTTTTAATATTAGTTAGAAATGACCAATCTGATTTTAAAATCTCAAAATTGTGACTTTTTGATACATAAATGCAACTTTTCAATTTCTGAGTTGTAATGGACCCCATGACCCCCATGGTAGAGGTTCAGTGATGGATGTATTGTGTGCTGTCTCTGTACTGTCTGGACTCAGTTCCTCCCTGAGTCAACAGCTATAAATGACATTTGCTGAACTCCTCACAACTGACGGTGCTCATTAACACCTGCTTGTAAATGGGTACATTCTGTTTCCTCCTGTCCCTGTTGTCTTACACTAGAACCCATCCTAATTCACCTCTATGATGATATGACGTGTTAGGGTACATCCCTAATGGCAGCCTATTCCCTATGTAGTTCACTACTTTAGCCAAACTAAATTAACCTGTCAAAGATGGCTGGGTGAAGGCTTATTAACCTGTCAGAGATGGATGGGTGAAGGCTTATAACCTGTCAGAGATGGATGGGTGAAGGCTTATAACCTGTCAGAGATGGATGGGTGAAGGCTTATAACCTGTCAGAGATGGATGGGTGAAGGCTTATTAACCTGTCAGAGATGGATGGGTGAAGGCTTGTTAACCTGTCAGAGATGGCTGGGTGAAGGCTTATAACCTGTCAGAGATGGCTGGGTGAAGGCTTATAACCTGTCAGAGATGGCTGGGTGAAGGCTTATTAACCTGTCAGAGATGGATGGGTGAAGGCTTATTAACCTGTCAGAGATGGATGGGTGAAGGCTTATTAACCTGTCAGAGATGGCTGGGTGAAGGCTTATAACCTGTCAGAGATGGCTGGGTGAAGGCTTATAACCTGTCAGAGATGGATGGGTGAAGGCTTATAACCTGTCAGAGATGGATGGGTGAAGGCTTATAACCTGTCAGAGATGGATGGGTGAAGGCTTATAACCTGTCAGAGATGGATGGGTGAAGGCTTATAACCTGTCAGAGATGGATGGGACTTTTTTTCTCCTTTAAATAAAGAAGACAATGGAAGTGGCTTGGTTGCTTCTCCTCTAAAGCTCTTCAGAAGTCGTGACTGCAGCTCTATGGCCCCCTACTGTTGACCAGAGTCCAGAGTCATTAGGAACACAGTGTCTGTTCACACCAAACTGTCGTCTTCAAGCTCCCAGTAGCCTACCATCACTAAATCCTAACTAAATCCTAAAATCCCAAACTGACTGTGGAACAGTGTCTAGGCTAGGGGCAGCAATATGGTGATTTCAGAACATTGAGTTGGCTACCCCTGGTGGTAGAATATTCCTCTACACCAGAGCTGCCAATCTCTCTTCTTCCTTGTAGGTTTTCAGTCCAACCCTAATTCACAACTGATTCGATGAATTGGCTGTTCACCAAGACCTTAACTAGCTTTAATCAGGTGTGTTAGGGTTGGGGTTGGACTGAATACATTCAGGATGGCAGATCTCCAGGAAGAGGGTGGGGCGGCCCTGGTCTATGAATATGATCATGTTCGTTATGATATAAAAAGGCACAGCTTCTGCTGGATCAGCACTTCTACCTAGAGACGCTTTGTGAATACAGGCCCTGATCTCAGACGGTAGTCTTCTTCTGTTGGACATTTTTGGATTTGGAAAAGGAGTATTTGGAATAATGACTCACTTGGATGAGAAGTTGTTCACACTTTTAGTTTTGCAATGACATAGTTTTATATTTAGTCAAAGTCATGCTGCAGTCTGCTATGTACAATAATGTCTTATGGCATTGCTTGTGTCCCATATGGCACCCTATTCCCTATGGGCCCTGGTCAACAGCAGTACACTCTATAGGGCCCTGGTCAACAGCAGTACACTCTATAGGGCCCTGGTCAACAGCAGTACACTCTATAGGGAATAGGGCCCTGGTCAACAGCAGTACACTTTATAGGGCCCTGGTCAACAGCAGTACACTCTATAGGGCCCTGGTCAACAGCAGTACACTCTATAGGGCCCTGGTCAACAGCAGTACACTCTATAGGGCCCTGGTCAACAGCAGTACACTCTATAGGGCCCTGGTCAACAGCAGTACACTATATAGGGCCCTGGTCAACAGCAGTACACTCTATAGGGAATAGGGCCCTGGTCAACAGCAGTACACTTTATAGGGAATAGGGCCCTGGTCAACAGCAGTACACTCTATAGGGCCCTGGTCAACAGCAGTACACTCTATAGGGAATAGGGCCCTGGTCAAAAGTAGTGCACTATATAGGGAATAGGGTGCCATTTGGGATACTTCCTGGCTGTTACATGCTGACCACACCGCTCGCATTACAAAATACATGTACACTTACATGTTATTCAATCATTCCATCCAAACTGCTCGCGCTCGTCAACGAGAGTCTGCGTAGCCAGGCGCTAAAATAGAATTTAGTTCATCTATCGATCACCCGATGTCCGCACTCCAGTCCAGTTGGTGGTGGTAATGCACTTTAAAGTTGGTTACCACCCGCCGTATAAAGTCCAAAGGAGAAGACTGAAGGAGGAGAGATTAACTAGAAACTGAAGGAGGGGAGATTAACTAGAAACTGAAGGAGGAGAGATTAACTAGAAACTGAAGGAGGAGGAGAGATTAACTAGAAACTGAAGGAGGAGGAGAGATTAACTAGAAACTGAAGGAGGAGGGGAGATTAACTAGAAACTGAAGGAGGAGGGGAGATTAACTAGAAACTGAAGGAGGAGGAGAGATTAACTAGAAACTGAAGGAGGAGGAGAGATTAACTAGAAACTGAAGGAGGAGGAGAGATTAACTAGAAACTGAAGGAGGAGGGGAGATGAACTAGAAACTGAAGGAGGAGGGGAGATTAACTAGAAACTGAAGGAGGAGGGGAGATTAACTAGAAACTGAAGGAGGAGGGGAGATTAACTAGAAACTGAAGGAGGAGGGGAGATTAACTAGAAACTGAAGGAGGAGGGGAGATTAACTAGAAACTGAAGGAGGAGGAGAGATTAACTAGAAACTGAAGGAGGAGGAGAGATTAACTAGAAACTGAAGGAGGAGGGGAGATTAACTAGAAACTGAAGGAGGAGGGGAGATTAACTAGAAACTGAAGGAGGAGGGGAGATTAACTAGAAACTGAAGGAGGAGGAGAGATTAACTAGAAACTGAAGGAGGAGGAGAGATTAACTAGAAACTGAAGGAGGAGGAGAGATTAACTAGAAACTGAAGGAGGAGGAGAGATTAACTAGAAACTGAAGGAGGAGGAGAGATTAACTAGAAACTGAAGGAGGAGGAGAGATTAACTAGAAACTGAAGGAGGAGGAGAGATTAACTAGAAACTGAAGGAGGGGAGATTAACTAGAAACTGAAGGAGGAGGGGAGATTAACTAGAAACTGAAGGAGGAGGGGAGATTAACTAGAAACTGAAGGAGGAGGAGAGATTAACTAGAAACTGAAGGAGGAGGAGAGATTAACTAGAAACTGAAGGAGGAGAGATTAACTAGAAACTGAAGGAGGAGAGATTAACTAGAAACTGAAGGAGGGGAGATTAACTAGAAACTGAAGGAGGAGGAGAGATTAACTAGAAACTGAAGGAGGAGGAGAGATTAACTAGAAACTGACCCTTTTATCTGAATATAGTTGGTTCAGAGTTCGTTTGGATATTTCAACCTGTCCCCAAATTAATATAGTTGGTTCAGAGTTCGTTTGGATATTTCAACCTGTGTGTTCTGATCGCGTCTGGTGTGGATGGACAAAATCAACATGTGTGCAATGACGCACGTGCCCAGTATAGTCAGCGTGTTATGCTGCAATCTGAGTAGGAAGTTGTCACAGCATCCTGACTGTTATGGTGTGTCCCCTCTCTCTCAACATTCAAATTCAAGCTGCTTTGTTGGCATCAAAAACATGGCGTCAATATTGCCAAAGCAACAATGTGCACAATACCCCCCCAACCTGGCCATGCCCCCCCCATACCTGGCCATGCCCCCCCCCATACCTGGCCATGCCCCCCCCCCCCAACCTGGCCATGCCCCCCCCCAACCTGGGCATGCCCCCCCCCAACCTGGCCATGCCCCCCCCCCCCCAACCTGGCCATGCCCCCCCCAACCTGGCCATGCCCCCCCTCTATCTCTGACAGAGTTGAGATAATCAGCCAATTCATATTCTCTGTTCAGAGCCAGATAGCAATTTTGGGATTTCGTTTTTTGTTTTTCCAATGCTGTAAATATGAGTCCTTTGATTTGTTATTGATTTTGTTTTATTATAATTTTTTTTTTAGTCTTTTTTGAATCAGTGCTGGTGTCAGCTTGGTTGGTGAGGTCCAACATCGGCTGACTGAGAGGGCTCGTTTCTGGGCTCGGCTCTTGGGTTTGAAGTGCTTTACATTGGACACTTGAATTTAGGTGTAGCCTATGTATGTAATGTATGTAATGTATGTAATGTATGTAATGTATGTAATGTATGTATGTATGTATGTATGTATGTATGTATGTATGTATGTGTCAGTAGTGTGATGTACCATTCAAAATGGTACAGAAAACCTTTCCCAAGTTGCACTTACACAAATTCCCCTGTAATTATTGGGGTCTGATTTGTCTCCACTTTTGTGGACAGGGGAGATGAGCCCCTGGTTCCAGACATCAGGGAAGCAGCTACAAGTTGTTGAATAATTTAAGCACAGCATTTTGCAACTCAGGTGTGCTGTTTTTCAGCATTTCATTTCTGATGTCTAAGACCACAAGCCTTTTGATTTGATAGATTTGAGCATTTCATGTAGTTCTTGTTGGGTTATTGGGTAATCTAATGGATTTGGGGTTTTTTAATGACTAATTCAAGGATCTTCAATTTTTCTTGAATTTGTAATTGGTTCTGTTGTAAGTCTTTGGGGGGGGGGGTGTTTTTGTATAGATTATCCAAGTAAGTTTGACAAATTCCTTCATCTTGAATGGTTCATTCTTGTGGCTTTGTCATGATTAAATTGTTCCACATGTGCCAGAACTCATTTTGGTCAATTGCGTTTTTCCATTTCATCAAGTGTCTTATTGGTAAACTCAGCAAAAAAAAAGGAATGTCCCTTTTTCAGGACCTTGTCTTTCAATGATAATTTGTAAAAATCCAAATAACTTCACAGATCTTCATTGTAAAGGGTTTAAACACTGTTTCCCAAGCTTGTTCAATGAACCATAAATAATTAATGAACATGCACCTGTGGAACGGTCGTTAAGACACTAACAGCTTACAGACGGTAGGCAATTAAGGTCACAGTTATGAAAACTTAGGTCAGTAGAAATTGTCCTTTCTACTGAAAAACACCAAAAGAAAGATGCCCAGGGTCCCTGCTCATCTGCGTGAACGTGCCTTAGACATGCTGCAAGGAGGCATGAGGACTGCAGATGTGGCCAGGGCAATAAATTGCAATGTCCGAAACTGTGAGACGCCTAAGACAGCGCTACAGGGAGACAGGACGGACAGCTGATCGTCCTTGTAGTGGCAGACCACATGTAACAACACCTGCACAGGATCGGTACATCCGAACATCACACCTGCAGGACAGGTACAGGATGGCAACAACAACTGCCCGAGTTACACCAGGAACGCACAATCCCTCCATCAGTGCTCAGACTGTCTGCAATAGGCTGAGAGGCTGGACTGAGGGCTTGTAGGCCTGTTGTAAGGCAGGTCCTCACCAGACATCTCCGGCAACAACGTCGCCTATGGGCACAAACCCACCGTCGCTGGACCAGACAGGACTGGCAAAAAGTGCTCTTCACTGACGAGTCACGGTTTTGTCTCCCCGGGGGTGATGGTCGGATTCACATTTATCGTCGAAGGAATGAGCGTTACATCGAGGCCTGTACTCTGGAGCGGGATCGATTTGGAGGTGGTGGGTCCGTCATGGTCTGGGGCCGTGTGTCACAGCATCATCGGACTGAGCTTGTTGTCATTGCAGGCAATCTCAACGCTGTGCGTTATAGGGAAGACATCCTCCTCCCTCATGTGGTACCCTTCCTGCAGGCTCATCCTGACATGACCCTCCAGCATGACAATGCCACCAGCCATACTGCTCGTTCTGTGCGTGATTTCCTGCAAGACAGGAATGTCAGTGTTCTGCCATGGCCAGTGAAGAGCCCGGATCTCAATCCCATTGAGCACGTCTGGGACCTGTTGGATCGGCGGGTGAGGGCTAGGGCCATTCCCCCCAGAAATGTTCGGGAACTTGCAGGTGCCTTGGTGGAAGAGTGGGGTAACATCTCACAGCAATAACTGGCAAATCTGGTACAGTCCATGAGGAGGAGATGCACTGCAGTACTTAATGCAGCTGGTGGCCACACCAGATACTGACTGTTACTTTTGATTTTGACCCCCCCCCTTTGTTCAGGGACACACTATTCAATTTCTGTTAGTCACATGTCTGTGGAACTTGTTCAGTTTATGTCTCAGTTGTTTAATCTTATGTTCATACAAATAT
>NC_042982.1:43208400-43268400 GCF_901001165.1 Salmo trutta | reverse complement strand
GTAGAGACGGTGAGGAAGGTAGGGAGCGAGGGATGAGAGGGGAGTGAGTAGAGACGGAGGAAGGTGGGGAGCGAGGGATGAGAGGGGTGTGAGTAGAGACAGGGAGGAAGGTGGGGAGCGAGGGATGAGAGGGGTGTGAGTAGAGTCGGGGAGGAAGGTGGGAGCGAGGGATGAGAGGGGTGTGAGTGGAGACAGGGAGGAAGGTAGGGAGCGAGGGAGGAGAGGGGAGTGAGTAGAGACAGGGAGGAAGGTGGGGAGCGAGGGATGAGAGGGGTGTGAGTAGAGACAGGGAGGAAGGTGGGGAGCGAGGGATGAGAGGGGTGTGAGTAGAGACAGGGAGGAAGGTGGGGAGCGAGGGATGAGAGGGGTGTGAGTAGAGACGGGGAGGAAGGTGGGGAGCGAGGGATGAGAGAGCATGCAGAGAAAAAAAAGAGGAGGGTGTTCTTCATCCAGCTGGCTAGGAGAATCTGATCCTGCAGGGAGAATCTGATCGATCCTGCAGGGAGAATCTGATCGATCCTGCAGGGAGAATCTGATCTGGACAGCAGCTGGCTAGGAGGAACTAACACGATAAATGATAGTAGTTAGTTTATACTCTCCTGTGTCAAAAAATAAGCCAAAGGTTTAGCTGGTCAGCCACAACATAGTAACATGGTGACATAGTAACATGGTGAAAGTGGCTTGTGAAAGTCTTCACCCCCCTTGGCATTTTTCATATTTTGTTGCCTTACAACATGGAATTAAAATAGATTTTTGGGGGGGTTTGTATCATTTGATTTACACAACATGCTTACCGCTTTGAAGATGCAAAATATTTTTTATTGTAAAACAAACAAGAAATCTGAATAGTTAGGCACTCTCAAGTTTTCACCCTCCCAAAGTCAATACTTTGTAGAGCCACCTTTCGCAGCAATTACAGCTGCAAGTCTCTTGGGGTATGTCTCTATAAGCTTGGCACATCTAGCCACTGGGATTTTTGCCCATTCTTCAAAGTGAAACTGCTCCAGCTCCTTCAAGTTGGATGGGTTCCGCTGGTGTACAGCAATCTTTAAGTCATACCACAGATTCTCAATTGGATTGAGGTCTGGGCTTTGACTAGGCCATTCCAAGATATATTTAAATGTTTCCCCTTAAACCACTCGAGTGTTGCTTTAGCAGTATGCTTAGGGTCATTGTCCTGCTGGAAGGTGAATCTCCGTCCCACTCTCAAATCTCTGGAAGACTGAAACAGGTTTCCCTCAAGTATTTCCCTGTATTTAGCGCCATCCTTCAATTCTGACCAGTTTCCCAGTCCCTGCCGATGGAGAAACATCCCCACAGCATGATGCTGCCACCAACGTGCTTCACTGTGGGGATGGTATTCTCTGGGTGATGAGGTGTTGGGTTTGTGCCAGACATAGCGTTTTCCTTGATGGCCAAAAAGCTCAATTTTAGTCTCATCTGACCAGAGTACCTTCTTTCATATGTTTGGGAGTCTCCCACATGCCTTTTGGCGAACACCAAACGTGTTTGCTTATTTTTTTTCTTTAAGCAATGGCTTTTTTTCTGACCACTCTTCTGTAAAGCCCAGCTCTGTGGAGTCTATGGCTTAAAGTGGTCCTATGGACAGATACTCCAATATCCGCTGTGGAACTTTGCAGCTTCTTCAGGGTTATCTTTGATCTCTTTGTTGCCTCTCTGATCAATTCCCTCCTTGCCTGGTCTGTGAGTTTTGTTGGGCGGCCGTCTCTTGGCAGGTTTGTTGTGTTGCCATATTCTTTCCATTTTTGAATAATGGATTTAAGGGTGCTCCGTGGGATGTTCAAAGTTTCTGAAATATTTTTATAACCCAATCCTGAACTGTACTTCTCCACAAATTTGTCCCTGACCTGTTTGGAGAGCTCCTTGGTCTTCATGGTGCCGTTTGCTTGGTGGTGCCCCCTGCTTAGTGGTGTTGCAGACTCTGGGGCCTTTCAGAATGTGTGTGTGTGTGTGTGTGTGTGTGTATATATACTGAGATCATGTGACACTTAGATTGCACACAGGTGAACTTTATTTAACTAATTATGTGACTTCTGAAGGTAATTGGTTGCACCAGATCTTATTTAGTTACTTCATAGCAAAGGGGGAATACATATGCACGAACGACTTTTCTGTTTTAATGTTTTGAAACAAGTAATTTTTTTCACTTGATCAATTTTGACTTTTGTTTTATGTCCATTACATGAAATCCAAATAAAAATCCAGGTTGTAATGCAACAAAATAGGAAAAACACCAAGGGGGTGAATTCTTTCGCAAGGCACCGTAGTGACATGGTGTCATAGCAACACGGTGTCCTGGTGACATAGTGACATGGTGACGTAGCAACACGGTGTCCTGGTGACATAGCAACACGGTGTCCTGGTGACATAGTAACACGGTGTCCTGGTGACATAGTAACACGGTGTCCTGGTGACATAGTGACATGGTGACGTAGCAACACGGTGTCCTGGTGACGTAGTAACACGGTGTCCTGGTGACATAGTAACACGGTGTCCTGGTGACATAGTAACACGGTGTCCTGGTGACGTAGTAACACGGTGTCCTGGTGACGTAGTAACACGGTGTCCTGGTGACGTAGTAACACGGTGTCCTGGTGACGTAGTAACACGGTGTCCTGGTGACATAGTAACACGGTGTCCTGGTGACGTAGTAACACGGTGTCCTGGTGACGTAGTAACACGGTGTCCTGGTGACATAGTAACACGGTGTCCTGGTGACGTAGTAACACGGTGTCCTGGTGACGTAGTGACATGGTGACATAGCAACACGGTGTCCTGGTGACATAGTAACACGGTGTCCTGGTGACGTAGTAACACGGTGTCCTGGTGACATAGTAACACGGTGTCCTGTTGACATAGTGACATGGTGACATAGCAACACGGTGTCCTGGTAACATAGTAACACGGTGTCCTGGTGACGTAGCAACACGGTGTCCTGGTGACGTAGCAACACGGTGTCCTGGTGACATAGCAACACGGTGTCCTGGTGACATAGTAACACGGTGTCCTGGTGACGTAGTAACACGGTGTCCTGGTGACATAGCAACACGGTGTCCTGTTGACATAGTGACATGGTGACATAGCAACACGGTGTCCTGGTAACATAGTAACACGGTGTCCTGGTGACGTAGCAACACGGTGTCCTGGTGACGTAGCAACACGGTGTCCTGGTGACGTAGCAACACGGTGTCCTGGTGACATAGTAACACGGTGTCCTGTTGACATAGTGACATGGTGACATAGCAACACGGTGTCCTGGTGACATAGTGACATGGTGACATAGCGACAGGGTGTCCTGGTGACATAGCAACACGGTGTCCTGGTGACATAGTGACATGGTGACATAGCAACACGGTGTCCTGGTGACATAGTGACATGGTAACATAGCAACACGGTGTCCTGGTGACATAGCAACACGGTGTCCTGGTGACATAGTAACACGGTGTCCTGGTGACATAGCAACACGGTGTCCTGGTAACATAGTAACACGGTGTCCTGGTGACATAGTGACATGGTAACATAGCAACACGGTGTCGTGGTGACATAGCAACACGGTGTCCTGGTGACATAGTAACACGGTGTCCTGGTGACGTAGTAACACGGTGTCCTGGTGACGTAGCAACACGGTGTCCTGGTGACGTAGCAACACGGTGTCCTGGTGACGTAGCAACACGGTGTCCTGGTGACGTAGTAACACGGTGTCCTGGTGACGTAGTAACACGGTGTCCTGGTGACGTAGTAACACGGTGTCCTGGCGACGTAGTAACACGGTGTCCTGGCGACGTAGTAACACGGTGTCCTGGCGACGTAGTAACACGGTGTCCTGGCGACGTAGTAACACGGTGTCCTGGCGACGTAGTAACACGGTGTCCTGGCGACGTAGTAACACGGTGTCCTGGTGACGTAGTAACACGGTGTCCTGGTGACATAGTAACACGGTGTCCTGGTGACATAGTGACATGGTAACATAGCAACACGGTGTCCTGGTGACATAGTAACACGGTGTCCTGGTGACATAGTGACATGGTAACATAGCAACACGGTGTCCTGGTGACATAGCAACACGGTGTCCTGGTGACATAGTAACACGGTGTCCTGGTGACATAGTGACATGGTAACATAGCAACACGGTGTCGTGGTGACATAGCAACACGGTGTCCTGGTGACATAGTAACACGGTGTCCTGGTGACATAGTGACATGGTAACATAGCAACACGGTGTCCTGGTGACATAGTGACATGGTGACATAGCAACACGGTGTCCTGGTGACATAGCAACACGGTGTCCTGGTGACATAGTGACATGGTAACATAGCAACACGGTGTCCTGGTGACATAGTGACATGGTGACATAGTAACACGGTGTCCTGGTGACATAGTAACACGGTGTCCTGGTGACATAGTAACACGGTGTCCTGGTGACATAGTAACACGGTGTCCTGGTGACATAGTAACACGGTGTCCTGGTGACATAGTAACACGGTGTCCTGGTGACATAGCAACACGGTGTCCTGGTGACATAGTGACATGGTAACATAGCAACACGGTGTCCTGGTGACATAGTAACACGGTGTCCTGGTGACGTAGTAACACGGTGTCCTGGTGACGTAGTAACACGGTGTCCTGGTGACGTAGTAACACGGTGTCCTGGTGACGTAGCAACACGGTGTCCTGGTGACGTAGTAACACGGTGTCCTGGTGACGTAGTAACACGGTGTCCTGGCGACGTAGTAACACGGTGTCCTGGCGACGTAGTAACACGGTGTCCTGGCGACGTAGTAACACGGTGTCCTGGCGACGTAGTAACACGGTGTCCTGGCGACGTAGTAACACGGTGTCCTGGCGACGTAGTAACACGGTGTCCTGGCGACGTAGTAACACGGTGTCCTGGCGACGTAGTAACACGGTGTCCTGGCGACGTAGTAACACGGTGTCCTGGCGACGTAGTAACACGGTGTCCTGGCGACGTAGTAACACGGTGTCCTGGCGACGTAGTAACACGGTGTCCTGGCGACGTAGTAACACGGTGTCCTGCGTAGTAACACGGTGTCCTGGTGACGTAGTAACACGGTGTCCTGGTGACGTAGTAACACGGTGTCCTGGTGACGTAGTAACACGGTGTCCTGGTGACATAGTGACATGGTAACATAGCAACACGGTGTCCTGGTGACATAGCAACACGGTGTCCTGGTGACATAGCAACACGGTGTCCTGGTGACATAGTAACACGGTGTCCTGGTGACATAGTGACATGGTAACATAGCAACACGGTGTCGTGGTGACATAGCAACACGGTGTCCTGGTGACATAGTAACACGGTGTCCTGGTGACATAGTGACATGGTAACATAGCAACACGGTGTCCTGGTGACATAGTGACATGGTGACATAGCAACACGGTGTCCTGGTGACATAGCGACATGGTGACATAGCAACACGGTGTCCTGGTGACATAGCAACACGGTGTCCTGGTGACATAGTGACATGGTAACATAGCAACACGGTGTCCTGGTGACATAGTGACATGGTGACATAGTAACACGGTGTCCTGGTGACATAGTAACACGGTGTCCTGGTGACATAGTAACACGGTGACATAGTAACACGGTGTCCTGGTGACATAGCAACACGGTGTCCTGGTGACATAGTGACATGGTAACATAGCAACACGGTGTCCTGGTGACATAGTGACATGGTGACATAGCAACACGGTGTCCTGGTGACATAGTGACATGGTGACATAGTAACACGGTGTCCTGGTGACATAGTGACATGGTAACATAGTAACACGGTGTCCTGGTGACATAGTAACACGGTGTCCTGGTGACATAGCAACACGGTGTCCTGGTGACATAGTGACATGGTAACATAGCAACACGGTGTCCTGGTGACATAGTGACATGGTGACATAGTAACACGGTGTCCTGGTGACATAGTGACATGGTGACATAGTAACACGGTGTCCTGGTGACATAGTGACATGGTAACATAGCAACACGGTGTCCTGGTGACATAGTGACATGGTGACATAGTAACACGGTGTCCTGGTGACAGCAACACGGTGTCCTGGTGACATAGCAACACGGTGTCCTGGTGACATAGTGACATGGTAACATAGTAACACGGTGTCCTGGTGACACGGTGTCCTGGTGACATAGTAACACGGTGTCCTGGTGACATAGTAACACGGTGTCCTGGTGACATAGTGACATGGTAACATAGTAACATGGTGTCCTGGTGACACGGTGTCCTGGTGACATAGTAACACGGTGTCCTGGTGACATAGTAACACGGTGTCCTGGTGACATAGTGACATGGTGACATAGTAACACGGTGTCCTGGTGACATAGTAACACGGTGTCCTGGTGACGTAGTAACACGGTGTCCTGGTGACATAGTAACACGGTGTCCTGGTGACGTAGTGACACGGTGTCCTGGTGACATAGTAACATGGTAACATAGTAACACGGTGTCCTGGTGACATAGTGACATGGTAACATAGTAACACGGTGTCCTGGTGACATAGTGACATGGTAACATAGTAACACGGTGTCCTGGTGACATAGTGACATGGTAACATAGTAACACGGTGTCCTTGTGACATAGTAACATGGTAACATAGTAACACGGTGTCCTGGTGACATAGTGACATGGTAACATAGTAACACGGTGTCCTGGTGACATAGTGACATGGTAACATAGTAACACGGTGTCCTGGTGACATAGTGACATGGTGACATAGTAACACGGTGTCCTGGTGACATAGTAACACGGTGTCCTGGTGACATAGTAACACGGTGTCCTGGTGACATAGTGATACGGTGTCCTGGTGACATAGTAACACGGTGTCCTGGTGACATAGTAACATGGTGACATAGTAACACGGTGTCCTGGTGACATAGTAACACGGTGTCCTGGTGACATAGTGACATGGTAACATAGTAACACGGTGTCCTGGTGACATAGTGACATGGTAACATAGTAACACGGTGTCCTGGTGACATAGTAACACGGTGTCCTGGTGACATAGTAACACGGTGTCCTGGTGACATAGTAACACGGTGTCCTGGTGACATAGTAACATAGTGACAGTGTCCTGGTGACATAGTAACACGGTGTCCTGGTGACATAGTAACACGGTGTCCTGGTGACATAGTAACGCGGTGTCCTGGTGACATAGTAACGCGGTGTCCTGGTGACATAGTGACACAGTGTCCTGGTGACATAGTAACACGGTGTCCTGGTGGCATAGTAACACGGTGTCCTGGTGGCATAGTAACGCGGTGTCCTGGTGACATAGTAACACGGTGTCCTGGTGACATAGTAACACGGTGTCCTGGTGACATAGTAACACGGTGTCCTGGTGACATAGTAACACGGTGTCCTGGTGACATAGTAACACGGTGTCCTGGTGACATAGTAACACGGTGTCCTGGTGACATAGTAACACGGTGTCCTGGTGACATAGTGACACGGTGTCCTGGTGACATATTGACATTGTGACACTGTGTCCTGGTGACGTAGTGACACGGTGTCCTGGTGACATAGTAACACGGTGTCCTGGTGACATAGTAACACGGTGTCCTGGTGACATAGTGACACGGTGTCCTGGTGACATATTGACATTGTGACACTGTGTCCTGGTGACGTAGTGACACGGTGTCCTGGTGACGTAGTGACACGGTGTCCTGGTGACGTAGTGACACGGTGTCCTGGTGACGTAGTGACACGGTGTCCTGGTGACGTAGTGACACGGTGTCCTGGTGACGTAGTGACACGGTGTCCTGGTGACAGAGTGACACGGTGTCCTGGTGACAGAGTGACACGGTGTCCTGGTGACAGAGTGACACGTTGTCCTGGTGACAGAGTGACACTGTGGGGACATAGTGACATGGTGTCCTAGTGACATAGTGACACGTTGTCCTGGTGACATAGTAACATAGTGACACGGCGTCCTGGGGACATAGTAACATAGTGACACGGCGTCCTGGGGACATAGTAACATAGTGACACGGTGTCCTGGGGACGTAGTAACATAGTGACACGGCGTCCTGGTGACATAGTAACATAGTGACACGGCGTCCTGGTGACATAGTAACATAGTGACACGGCGTCCTGGTGACATAGTGACACGGTGTCCTGGTGACATAGTAACATAGTGACACGGCGTCCTGGTGACATAGTGACATGGCGTCCTGGTGACATAGTGACACGGTGTCCTGGTGACATAGTAACATAGTGACACGGTGTCCTGGTGACATGGCGTCCTGGTGACATAGTAACATAGTGACACGGTGTCCTGGTGACATAGTGTCACGGTGTCCTGGTGACATAGTAACATAGTGACACGGCGTCGTGGGGACATAGTGACACGGTGTCCTAGTGACATAGTGACACGGTGTCCTGGTGACATAGTAACATAGTGACACGGCGTCCTGGGGACATAGTAACATAGTGACACGGCGTCCTGGGGACATAGTAACATAGTGACACGGCGTCCTGGGGACATAGTAACATAGTGACACGGCGTCCTGGTGACATAGTAACATATTGACACGGCGTCCTGGTGACATAGTAACATAGTGACACGGCGTCCTGGTGACATAGTGACACGGCGTCCTGGTGACATAGTGACACGGCGTCCTGGTGACATAGTGACACGGTGTCCTAGTGACATAGTGACACGGTGTCCTAGTGACATAGTGACACGGTGTCCTGGTGACATAGTAACATAGTGACACGGCGTCCTGGGGACATAGTAACATAGTGACACGGCGTCCTGGGGACATAGTAACATAGTGACACGGCGTCCTGGTGACATAGTAACATAGTGACACGGTGTCCTGGTGACATAGTAACATAGTGACACGGCGTCCTGGTGACATAGTGACACGGCGTCCTGGTGACATAGTGACACGGCGTCCTGGTGACATAGTGACACGGCGTCCTGGTGACATAGTGACACGGCGTCCTGGTGACATAGTGACACGGTGTCCTGGTGACATAGTAACATAGTGACACGGTGTCCTGGTGACATAGTAACATAGTGACACGGTGTCCTGGTGACATAGTAACACGGTGTCCTGGTGACATAGTGACACGGTGTCCTGGTGTCCTGGTGACATGGCGTCCTGGTGACATAGTAACATAGTGACACGGTGTCCTGGTGACATAGTAACACGGTGTCCTGGTGACATAGTGACACGGTGTCCTGGTGACATAGTGACACGGCGTCCTGGTGACGTAGTGACCCCGTACGGGAAAGGTTATAGGGATATATTCTGGTAGATATCGTTTGATAAAAATACTATATTAATTAAAATACATGTAACAGCATAACTGTCTTTACACATGAACAGTGACTAAAATTAGGATCATTTTTGTGAGTGTTGTTGATGGCTTACAGTATGTTGATGTGTGGCAGGTGTTAAAATATGAATGCTCTTTGCAAGACAGCCTATCCATTTTGTATAATGATGTTCATGTATTGATTTTTCATGCCCTCGAATGCGGTCCAAGGTAAAGGAAGAGGCTACGCAGATAGACTGTATACTATACATAGGGTTGATATTACAACGACCATGTCCACATATAGGTGACCAACCTCTTGGCTGTAGCATTAATATTGTGTGTGTGTGTTACATTGACCGTGTTCTAAGTCTACCTCTAGCCTCCATTTAGGGCAGTCTACCTGGTACCCAGCTATCTATAGCTGGGTAGACTGCCCTAAATGGAGGCTAGCTATAGCTGGGTAGACCGCCCTAAATGGAGGCTAGCTATAGCTGGGTAGACTGCCCTAAATGGAGGCTAGCTATAGCTGGGTAGACTGCCCTAAATGGAGGCTAGCTATAGCTGGGTAGACCGCCCTAAATGGAGACTAGCTATAGCTGGGTAGACTGCCCTAAAATGGAGGCTAGCTATAGCTGGGTAGACTGCCCTAAATGGAGGCTAGCTATAGCTGGGTAGACTGCCCTAAATGGAGGCTAGCTATAGCTGGGTAGACTGCCCTAAAATGGAGGCTAGCTATAGCTGGGTAGACTGCCCTAAATGGAGGCTAGCTATAGCTGGGTAGACTGCCCTAAAATGGAGGCTAGCTGTAGCTGGGTAGACTGCCCTAAAATGGAGGCTAGCTATAGCTGGGTAGACTCACTAAATGGAGGCTAGCTATAGCTGGGTAGACTGCCCTAAAATGGAGGCTAGCTATAGCTGGGTAGACTGCCCTAAAATGGAGGCTAGCTATAGCTGGGTAGACTGCCCTAAATGGAGGCTAGCTATAGCTGGGTAGACTGCCCTAAATGGAGGCTAGCTATAGCTGGGTAGACTGCCCTAAATGGAGGCTAGCTATAGCTGGGTAGACTGCCCTAAATGGAGGCTAGCTATAGCTGGGTAGACTGCCCTAAATGGAGGCTAGCTATAGCTGGGTAGACTGCCCTAAATGGAGGCTAGCTATAGCTGGGTAGACTGCCCTAAATGGAGGCTAGCTATAGCTGGGTAGACTGCCCTAAATGGAGGCTAGCTATAGCTGGGTAGACTGCCCTAAATGGAGGCTAGCTATAGCTGGGTAGACTGCCCTAAATGGAGGCTAGCTATAGCTGGGTAGACTGCCCTAAATGGAGGCTAGCTATAGCTGGGTAGACTGCCCTAAATGGAGGCTAGCTATAGCTGGGTAGACTGCCCTAAATGGAGGCTAGCTATAGCTGGGTAGACTGCCCTAAATGGAGGCTAGCTATAGCTGGGTAGACTGCCCTGAATATCTGAGTAGAGCCTGTTGACATCCTCGTTGCACACGTTTTCTCAACACGTATCGTTTGTGTCAAAAATTGCACCCAATAATCACCATCATAAAAATATACTTTAATAGAACATTTACTGAAGTAAAAGTCACCCAGGAAAATACTACTTGAGTAAAAGTATTTGGTTTAAAATATGCTTAAGTATCAAAAGTAAAAGTATAAATCATTTCAAATTCCTTATATTAAGCAAACTAGATGGCACCATTTTCTTGTTTTAAAAATAAATAAAATAATTTACCGAAAGCCAGGGGCACAGTCCAACACGTAATTTACAAAGTATTTCTGTTTAGTGAGTCCTCCAGATCAGAGGCAGTAGGGATGACCAGGGATGTTCTCTGTTTAGTGAGTCCTCCAGATCAGAGGCAGTAGGGATGACCAGGGATGTTCTCTGTTTAGTGAGTCCTCCAGATCAGAGGCAGTAGAGATGACCAGGGATGTTCTCTGTTTAGTGAGTCCTCCATATCAGAGGCAGTAGGGATGACCAGGGATGTTCTCTGTTTAGTGAGTCCTCCAGATCAGAGGCAGTAGGGATGACCAGGGATGTTCTCTGTTTAGTGAGTCCTCCAGATCAGAGGCAGTAGAGATGACCAGGGATGTTCTCTGTTTAGTGAGTCCTCCAGATCAGAGGCAGTAGGGATGACCAGGGATGTTCTCTGTTTAGTGAGTCCTCCAGATCAGAGGCAGTAGGGATGACCAGGGATGTTCTCTGTTTAGTGAGTCCTCCAGATCAGAGGCAGTAGAGATGACCAGGGATGTTCTCTGTTTAGTGAGTCCTCCAGATCAGAGGCAGTAGAGATGACCAGGGATGTTCTCTGTTTAGTGAGTCCTCCAAATCAGAGGCAGTCTTGATAAGTGTGTGAATTTGACTATTTTACAAGGTGTCAAGTGTTCCACTAGAATGCTGGTCCATGTTGACGCCAATGCTTCCCACAGTTGTCAAGGTGGCGTTCAAAGGCACTTAAATATTTTGTCTTGTTCATTCACCGTCTGAATGGCACACATACACAATCCATGTCTCAATTGTCTCAAGGTTTAAAAATCCTTGTTTAACATGTCTCCTCCCCTTCATCTACACTGATTGTAGTGGATTTAACAAGGGATCATAGTTTTTAGCTGGTCAGTCTATTTCATGGAAAGAGCAGGCGTTCTTAATGTTTTGTCCTCTCACAGCATATTGCACTACTTTTGACCTGAGCCCAAAACCATACAATGTTGGATGCAACCATAGACAGATCAACACATCTCCTATAGTCTTGGGAAGCCTGAACACTGATCAACACATCTCCTATAGTCTTGGGAAGCCTGAACACATTTCCTATAGTCTTGGGAAGCCTGAACACATCTCCTATAGTCTTGGGAAGCCTGAACACATCTCCTATAGTCTTGGGAAGCCTGAACACTGATCAACACATCTCCTATAGTCTTGGGAAGCCTGAACACATTTCCTATAGTCTTGGGAAGCCTGAACACTGATCAACACATCTCCTATAGTCTTGGGAAGCCTGAACACATCTCCTATAGTCTTGGGAAGCCTGAACACATTTCCTATAGTCTTGGGAAACCTGAACACATCTCCTATAGTCTTGGGAAACCTGAACACATTTCCTATAGTCTTGGGAAGCCTGAACACTGATCAACACATCTCCTATAGTCTTGGGAAACCTGAACACATTTCCTATAGTCTTGGGAAACCTGAACACTGATCAACACATCTAGTATTTTAGGTGTTGGCCTGAGTGAATTAATATTGCATCATATTTACTGTTATTGACAATGCTGATTCTATCCATGATTTAGTCAAGGGGAGTTGGTAACTCTCCCAGTTCCTTCTCTGTTATTAACGACACTGTCTGTCTGTCTCTCTCTGTGTCTGTCTCTCTCTCTCTGTGTCTGTCTCTCTCTCTCTGTCTCTCTCTCTCTGTCTCTCTCTCTGTGTCTGTCTCTCTCTGTGTCTGTCTCTCTCTGTCTCTGTCTCTCTCTGTCTCTGTATCTGTCTCTGTCTCTGTCTCTGTCTGTCTCGCTCTCTGTGTGTCTGTCTGTCTCTCTCTCTGTGTGTGTGTCTGTCTGTCTCTCTCTCTGTGTCTGTCTGTTGTCTGTGTCTCGCTCTCTCTCTTGCGCTCTCTCTCTGTGTCGTTCTGTCTGTGTCTCGCTCTCTTTCTCTCTCGCGCTCTCTCTCTGTGTCGGTCTGTATGTCTGTCTGTCTGTGTCGGTCTGTGTGTCTCTCTCTCTCTGTGCCTGTCTCTCAGGTATGGGCTGTTTGAGAAGCGTCTGTTGCTCCTGGAGGAGGCAGAAGGAGGCTTTGATCAGTTCACTAGAAGCTACAGGACCTTTGGCGTGAACCGCATGGCTGACAACACACTGGTGTTGAGGGAGTGGGCCCCAGCCGCGGAGGCCCTGTTCCTTACTGGAGACTTCAGTGAGTACTGTAGCAGACACACACACACACACACACACACACACACACACACACACACACACACACACACACACCGAGAAACACACGCGTAGACAAGAATGCAGGCAGGCTTCTCCGTCGGTAGCTGTGTGTAGGAACGGAGGATAATGACCCACTCCAGCTGCATCACGTCAGTCGGTAGGAACCGGTATCTCCTGAGGAACTCAATAGCTGTTATTACACACAGATCTGTTCCCCTTTAACTTGTAATGCTGTTATTACACACAGATCTGTTCCCCTTTAACTTGTAATGCTGTTATTACACACAGATCTGTTCCCCTTTAACTTGTAATGCTGTTATTACACACAGATCTGTTCCCCTTTAACTAGTAATGCTGTTAATACACACAGATCTGTTCCCCTTTAACTTGTAATGCTGTTATTACACACAGATCTGTTCCCCTTTAACTTGTAATGCTGTTATTACACACAGATCTGTTCCCCTTTAACTTGTAATGCTGTTATTACACACAGATCTGTTCCCCTTTAACTTGTAATGCCGTTTCTATATAATTGGAGGTTTGACCTCGTCTGTCCTAACTGTAGTTTGTATTGTAACTTTATTGATACCCTTGGAGTTGGTGTTTTTAGTAAGTAGTGAAAACAACTTCCTGAAGGGGTTTTTGCTATTTTCGAAACACACAAATAAATCATGATTGGTGCAGCCTTTGTTCTGTTAGAAGAACTCTCTGAGCTCTCTTCCCTTTGGTCTCAACTTTGAAGGTAGACCCATACAGAATGGTCTGGTTTGAAGGTAGACCCATACAGAATGGTCTGGTTTGAAGGTAGACCCATACAGAATGGTCTGGTTTGAAGGTAGACCCATACAGAATGGTCTGGTTTGAAGGTAGACCCATACAGAATGGTCTGGTTTGAAGGTAGACCCATACAGAATGGTCTGGTTTGAAGGTAGACCCATACAGAATGGTCTGGTTTGAAGGTAGACCCATACAGAATGGTCTGGTTTGAAGGTAGACCCATACAGAATGGTCTGGTTTGAAGGTAGACCCATACAGAATGGTCTGGTTTGAAGGTAGACCCATACAGAATGGTCTGGTTTGAAGGTAGACCCATACAGAATGGTCTGGTTTGAAGGTAGACCCATACAGAATGGTCTGGTTTGAAGGTAGACCCATACAGAATGGTCTGGTTTGAAGGTAGACCCATACAGAATGGTCTGGTTTGAAGGTAGACCCATACAGAATGGTCTGGTTTGAAGGTAGACCCATACAGAATGGTCTGGTTTGAAGGTAGACCCATACAGAATGGTCTGGTTTGAAGGTAGACCCATACAGAATGGTCTGGTTTGAAGGTAGACCCATACAGAATGGTCTGGTTTGAAGGTAGACCCATACAGAATGGTCTGGTTTGAAGGTAGACCCATACAGAATGGTCTGGTTTGAAGGTAGACCCATACAGAATGGTCTGGTTTGAAGGTAGACCCATACAGAATGGTCTGGTTTGAAGGTAGACCCATACAGAATGGTCTGGTTATCATGTTGTATACTTAGGCCCTGAAAAAAGGAGTTGATTCATTGATGAGCAGCTCAAGCAGAGATTGACCCTTGGTTCTAGAAAACACCTGGAGAAAATCCAGGTTACAGAGTACCTGTTCAGCTGGATCCACCACGCCTCTTCCTCAAGTCATCTTTCCTCTCTCCTCACCTCCTCTCTCCTCACCTCCTTCTCAAAACCCACTGGAGAAGAAGTTATGAGGAGGGAAGGGACCTTGGACCTTTCATACTGTTCAGAAGGATGCAAGGAATCACAGAAAGACCAATAGAGAGTGCAGGCTCACAGGGCTCTGGTCTAAAGTAGTGCACTATGTAGGGAATAGGGTTCTATGGGGCTCTGGTCTAAAGTAGTGCACTATGTAGGGAATAGGGTGCCATAGGGCTCTGGTCTAAAGTAGTGCACTATGTAGGGAATAGGGTGCCATAGGGCTCTGGTCTAAAGTAGTGCACTATGTAGGGAATAGGGTGCCATAGGGCTCTGGTCTAAAGTAGTGCACTATGTAGGGAATAGGGTGCCATAGGGCTCTGGTCTAAAGTAGTGCACTATGTAGGGAATAGGGTTCTATAGGGCTCTGGTCTAAAGTAGTCCACTATATAGGGAATAGGGTGCCATAGGGCTCTGGTCTAAAGTAGTCCACTATGTAGGGAATAGGGTGCCATAGGGCTCTGGTCTAAAGTAGTGCACTATATAGGGAATAGGGTGCCATAGGGCTCTGGTCAAAAGTAGTGCACTATATAGGGTGCCATAGGGCTCTGGTCTAAAGTAGTGCACTATATAGGGAATAGGGTCCTATAGGGCTCTGGTCTAAAGTAGTGCACTATATAGGGAATAGGGTCCTATAAGGCTCTGGTCTAAAGTAGTGCACTATATAGGGAATAGGGTCCTATAGGGCTCTGGTCTAAAGTAGTGCACTATATATATAGGGAATAGGGTGCCATAGGGCTCTGGTCTAAAGTAGTGCACTATATATATAGGGAATAGGGTGCCATAGGGCTCTGGTCTAAAGTAGTGCACTATATATAGGGTATAGGGTCCTATAGGGCTCTGGTCTAAAGTAGTGCACTATATATATAGGGAATAGGGTGCCATAGGGCTCTGGTCTAAAGTAGTGCACTATATATAGGGAATAGGGTCCTATAAGGCTCTGGTCTAAAGTAGTGCACTATATAGGGAATAGGGTCCTATAAGGCTCTGGTCTAAAGTAGTGCAGTATTTAGGGAATAGGGTCCTATAGGGCTCTGGTCTAAAGTAGTGCACTATATAGGGAATAGGGTCCTATAAGGCTCTGGTCTAAAGTAGTGCACTATATAGGGAATAGGGTCCTATAGGGCTCTGGTCTAAAGTAGTGCACTATATAGGGAATAGGGTCCTATAAGGCTCTGGTCTAAAGTAGTGCACTATATAGGGAATAGGGTGCCATTTCCTTTCTATATCTTCATTAGGAGTTTTCATTTATTCCTTCTTCTGCCCAACTAATGAATGACCATTAGATCATTACATTACATCTCATTAGAAATGACTAGTTTGTTTTGTAGATTTCCTCGTTTTGTTAATGGACAGAATTACACATCCAAAATAATCAAGAAAGCTAATATTCATGTTTTTAAATTGTGTGGCCCAATGAAATCACTTAATGAGGCAATTAAGAGACGTTTTAATGAGTTGTTGAGGAGTAAAGCATCACGTGAACAGAGTGCAGTAGGCAGGCAGGACACACACTGCTTTTACACTGCTGCTGTTCTGTCCTGCTGCTGCTGTTCTGTCCCACTGCTGCTGCTGTTCTGTCCCACTGCTGCTGTTCTGTCCCACTGCTGCTGTTCTGTCCTGCTGCTGTTCTGTCCTGCTGCTGTTCTGTCCTGCTGCTGTTCTGTCCCACTGCTGCTGCTGTTCTGTCCCACTGCTGCTGCTGTTCTGTCCCACTGCTGCTGCTGTTCTGTCCCACTGCTGCTGTTCTGTCCCGCTGCTGCTGTTCTGTCCCGCTGCTGCTGTTCTGTCCCACTGCTGCTGCTGCTGTTCTGTCCCACTGCTGCTGTTCTGTCCCACTGCTGCTGTTCTGTCCCGCTGCTGCTGCTGTTCTGTCCCGCTGCTGTTCTGTCCCACTTCTTATGCTGCTGTTCTGTCCCACTGCTGCTGTTGTTCTGTCCCACTGCTGCTGTTGTTCTGTCCCACTGCTGTTCTGTCCCACTGCTGTTCTGTCCCGCTGCTGCTGTTCTGTCCCGCTGCTGCTGCTGCTGTTTTGTCCCGCTGCTGCTGCTGCTGTTTTGTCCCGCTGCTGCTGCTGCTGTTCTGTCCCACTTCTCATGCTGCTGTTCTGTCCCACTGCTGCTGTTGTTCTGTCCCACTGCTGCTGTTGGTCTGTCCCACTGCTGCTGTTGTTCTGTCCCACTGCTGCTGTTCTGTCCCACTGCAGCTGTTCTGTCCCACTGCAGCTGTTCTGTCCCACTGCAGCTGTTCTGTCCCACTGCAGCTGTTCTGTCCCACTGCAGCTGCTGTTCTGTCCCACTGCAGCTGCTGTTCTGTCCCACTGCTGCTGTTGTTCTGTCCCACTGCTGCTGTTGTTCTGTCCCACTGCTGCTGTTGTTCTGTCCCACTGCTGCTGCTGTTCTGTCCCACTGCTGCTGTTGTTCTGTCCCACTGCTGCTGTTGTTCTGTCCCACTGCTGCTGCTGTTCTGTCCCACTGCTACTGTTCTGTCCCACTGCTACTGTTCTGTCCCGCTGCTGCTGCTGTTCTGTCCCGCTGCTGCTGCTGTTCTGTCCCGCTGCTGCTGCTGTTCTGTCCCACTGCTGCTGCTGTTCTGTCCCACTGCTGCTGCTGTTCTGTCCCACTGCTGCTGCTGTTCTGTCCCACTGCTGTTCTGTCCCACTGCTGCTGCTGCTGTTCTGTCCCACTGCTGCTGCTGCTGTTCTGTCCCACTGCTGCTGCTCTGTCCCACTGCTGTTGTTGTTCTGTCCCACTGCTACTGTTCTGTCCTACTGATGCTGTTCTGTCCCACTGCTGCTGTTCTGTCCCACTGCTACTGTTCTGTCCCACTGCTACTGTTCTGTCCTACTGATGCTGTTCTGTCCCACTGCTGTTGTTGTTCTGTCCCACTGCTGCTGCTGTTCTGTCCCACTGCTGCTGCTGTTCTGTCCCACTGCTCCAAACAAAGTTGTTGTTCAAATGGCACCCTATTCACTATATAGTACACTACTTTGAACAGGGCCCAACTGGGTTCTGGTTAAAAGTAGTGCACTATGTAGGGAATAGTGTGCCATTCAGGATGTGTTCTTCACCAAACAGACAAGCTGCAGAACAACACATCCTGATGGCACCCTAGTCCCTTTACAGTGCACTATACCGACACTATATAGGGCAGGGCTTTCCGACGCTATATAGGGCAGGGCTTTCCGACGCTATATAGGGCAGGGCTTTCCGACGCTATATAGGGCAGGGCTTTCCGACGCTATATAGGGCAGGGCTTTCCGACGCTATATAGGGCAGGGCTCTCTGACACTATATAGGGCAGGGCTTTCCGACGCTATATAGGGCAGGGCTCTCCGACGCTATATAGGGCAGGGCTTTCCGACGCTATATAGGGCAGGGCTCTCCGACGCTATATAGGGCAGGGCTCTCCGACGCTATATAGGGCAGGGCTCTCCGACGCTATATAGGGCAGGG
The DNA here is from genome assembly GCF_901001165.1 of Salmo trutta. NCBI lineage: Eukaryota > Metazoa > Chordata > Actinopteri > Salmoniformes > Salmonidae > Salmo > Salmo trutta. The sequence continues at coordinate 43,249,958 of NC_042982.1, read as the reverse complement.
CTCTCCGACGCTATATAGGGCAGGGCTCTCCGACGCTATATAGGGCAGGGCTTTCTGACACTATATAGGGCAGGGCTCTCCGACGCTATATAGGGCAGGGCTCTACGACGCTATATAGGGCAGGGCTCTCCGACGCTATATAGGGCAGGGCTCTCCGACGCTATATAGGGCAGGGCTCTACGACGCTATATAGGGCAGGGCTCTCCGACGCTATATAGGACAGGGCTCTCCGACGCTATATAGGGCAGGGCTCTCCGACGCTATATAGGACAGGGCTCTCCGACGCTATATAGGGCAGGGCTTTCCGACGCTATATAGGGCAGGGCTCTCCGACGCTATATAGGGCAGGGCTCTCCGACGCTATATAGGGCAGGGCTTTCCGACGCTATATAGGGCAGGGCTCTCCGACGCTATATAGGGCAGGGCTCTCCGACGCTATATAGGGCAGGGCTCTCCGACGCTATATAGGACAGGGCTCTCCGACGCTATATAGGGCAGGGCTCTCCGACGCTATATAGGACAGGGCTCTCCGACGCTATATAGGGCAGGGCTCTCCGACGCTATATAGGGCAGGGCTCTCCGACGCTATATAGGACAGTGCTCTCCGACGCTATATAGGGCAGGGCTCTCCGACGCTATATAGGGCAGGGCTCTCCGACGCTATATAGGGCAGGGCTTTCCGACGCTATATAGGGCAGGGCTCTCCGACGCTATATAGGGCAGGGCTCTCCGACGCTATATAGGGCAGGGCTCTCTGACGCTATATAGGGCAGGGCTTTCCGACGCTATATAGGGCAGGGCTCTCCGACGCTATATAGGGCAGGGCTCTCCGACGCTATATAGGGCAGGGCTTTCCGACGCTATATAGGGCAGGGCTCTCCGACGCTATATAGGGCAGGGCTCTCCGACGCTATATAGGGCAGGGCTCTCCGACGCTATATAGGGCAGGGCTCTCCGACGCTATATAGGGCAGGGCTCTCCGACGCTATATAGGGCAGGGCTCTCCGACGCTATATAGGACAGGGCTCTCCGACGCTATATAGGGCAGGGCTCTCCGACGCTATATAGGACAGGGCTCTCCGACGCTATATAGGGCAGGGCTCTCCGACGCTATATAGGGCAGGGCTCTCCGACGCTATATAGGACAGTGCTCTCCGACGCTATATAGGGCAGGGCTCTCCGACGCTATATAGGGCAGGGCTCTCCGACGCTATATAGGGCAGGGCTTTCCGACGCTATATAGGGCAGGGCTCTCCGACGCTATATAGGGCAGGGCTCTCCGACGCTATATAGGGCAGGGCTCTCTGACACTATATAGGGCAGGGCTTTCCGACGCTATATAGGGCAGGGCTCTCCGACGCTATATAGGGCAGGGCTTTCCGACGCTATATAGGACAGGGCTCTCCGACGCTATATAGGGCAGGGCTTTCCGACGCTATATAGGACAGGGCTCTCCGACGCTATATAGGGCAGGGCTCTCCGACGCTATATAGGGCAGGGCTCTCCGACGCTATATAGGACAGGGCTCTCCGACGCTATATAGGACAGGGCTCTCCGACACTATATAGGGCAGGGCTCTCCGACGCTATATAGGGCAGGGCTCTCCGACGCTATATAGGGCAGGGCTCTCCGACGCTATATAGGACAGGGCTCTCCGACGCTATATAGGGCAGGGCTCTCCGACGCTATATAGGGCAGGGCTTTCCGACGCTATATAGGGCAGGGCTTTCCGACGCTATATAGGGCAGGGCTTTCCGACGCTATATAGGGCAGGGCTTTCCGACGCTATATAGGGCAGGGCTTTCCGACGCTATATAGGGCAGGGCTCTCTGACACTATATAGGGCAGGGCTTTCCGACGCTATATAGGGCAGGGCTCTCCGACGCTATATAGGGCAGGGCTTTCCGACGCTATATAGGGCAGGGCTCTCCGACGCTATATAGGGCAGGGCTCTCCGACGCTATATAGGGCAGGGCTCTCCGACGCTATATAGGGCAGGGCTCTCCGACGCTATATAGGGCAGGGCTCTCCGACGCTATATAGGACAGGGCTCTCCGACGCTATATAGGGCAGGGCTCTCCGACGCTATATAGGGCAGGGCTCTCCGACGCTATATAGGACAGGGCTCTCCGACGCTATATAGGGCAGGGCTCTCCGACGCTATATAGGGCAGGGCTCTCCGACGCTATATAGGGCAGGGCTCTCCGACGCTATATAGGACAGGGCTCTCCGACGCTATATAGGACAGGGCTCTCCGACGCTATATAGGGCAGGGCTCTCCGACGCTATATAGGGCAGGGCTCTCCGACGCTATATAGGGCAGGGCTCTCCGACGCTATATAGGGCAGGGCTCTCCGACGCTATATAGGGCAGGGCTCTCCGACGCTATATAGGGCAGGGCTCTCCGACGCTATATAGGGCAGGGCTCTCCGACGCTATATAGGGCAGGGCTCTCCGACGCTATATAGGGCAGGGCTCTCCGACGCTATATAGGGCAGGGCTCTCCGACGCTATATAGGGCAGGGCTCTCCGACGCTATATAGGGCAGGGCTCTCCGACGCTATATAGGGCAGGGCTCTACGACGCTATATAGGACAGGGCTCTACGACGCTATATAGGACAGGGCTTTACGACGCTATATAGGGCAGGGCTCTCCGACGCTATATAGGGCAGGGCTCTCCGACGCTATATAGGGCAGGGCTCTCCGACGCTATATAGGACAGGGCTCTCCGACGCTATATAGGACAGGGCTCTCCGACGCTATATAGGACAGGGCTCTCCGACGCTATATAGGACAGGGCTCTCCGACGCTATATAGGACAGGGCTCTCCGACGCTATATAGGGCAGGGCTCTACGACGCTATATAGGGCAGGGCTCTCCGACCCTGTTCCTGGAGAGAGACCCTCCTGTAACTTACAGGAGGGCAACTCTCCAGGAACAGGGTTGGAGTATAAACCTACAGGAGGGTATCTCTCCAGGAACAGGGTTGGAGTATAAACCTACAGGAGGGTATCTCTACAGGAACAGGGTTGGAGTATAAACCTACAGGAGGGTATCTCTCCAGTAACAGGGTTGGAGTATAAACCTACAGGAGGGTATCTCTCCAGGAACAGGGTTGGAGTTAAACCTACAGGAGGTTATCTCTCCAGGAACAGGGTTGGAATATAAACCTACAGGAGGTTATCTCTCCAGGAACAGGGTTGGAGTATAAACCTACAGGAGGTTATCTCTCCAGGAACAGGGTTGGAGAGCCCTGATGTAGGGAATAGAATTCCATTTGGAAGGCAGCCACAGTCCCCCCACAGTATTCATTCTGTTTACTAGAGCCCAGGTCCAATCCAATGTTTATTGTCGTCCCCCCCCATAGATTTTTCTTCCAGTTCCTTCCTCCATCCCTCTGTCCTCTCTTTCCCTCTCTATCCGTCTGTTAATTATTCAGCAAAGAACGTGGGCTGTAGCTCAGGCTCAATATTCATTTCTGGCAGAGATTACATTCTGACACACGCGTACAAACGTCTATATACACACACGCGCGCGCACACACACACACACACACACACACACAGAGAGAGAGAGAGAGCGATTACATTTTGACATGGCTCCGTCAAATTATTTGATTTCAATTTCACAGCTGATATGGAAAAAGCCCAGAAGCCCCGGTCATGAATATGGCACTGGTTTGATACATAATATGTACATCCTGCTTCCTAAATGGCATCCTATTCCTGTACATACAAATACAGGAACCCCATGGGCCCTGGTCAATAGAAGTGCACTAAATAGGCAGTAGGGTGGCATTTTGGATGCATCCGCAGGGTTTTATACAGAGTTCTTCATGCAAAGGGAAATAAAGTATTATTGTTGCCTGGGGCGTCTACAGCAGTGGTTCTTCATCCTGGTCCTTCATCACCGCCTGGTATGGAAACTGCTCTGGATCTGACCGTATGGCGCTACAGAGGGTAGTGCGTACGGCCCAGTACATCGCTGGGGCCAAGCTTCCCGCCATCTAGGACCTAATATACTAAGCGGGGTCAGAGGAAGTCCCCAAAAAATAGTCAGTCTCCAGTCAACCAAGTCATAGACTGTTCTCTCTGCTACCGCACGGCAAGTGGTACCGGAGCGCCAAGTCTAGGTTCAAAAGGCTTCTTAACAGCTTTTACCCCCAAGCAATAAGACTGCTGAACAATTAATCAAATAGCCACCCGGACTATTTACATAGACCTGACCCCACCACCTATTGTAGACTGCTGCTATTCTGTTTATCATCTATGTATAGTCACCTTACCCCTACCGACATTAACACTACCGGTCAAAAGTTTTACAACACCTACTCATTCAACGGTTTTTCTTATTTTATTTTTTACCATTTTCTACATCGTAAAATTAATAGTGAAGACATCAAAACTACGAAATAACACATATGGAATCATGTAGTAACCAAAATAAGTGTTAAGCACATCCAAATATATTTGAGATTCTTCTTTTTAAAATTATTTTCTGAGAATATAATTTGTATCAGGTGTTTAATCCAGTACCAAGATTAAACCCTAGTCTAGAGTATAGTGCCCTTGAGAAAGCTACTTAACACTCATTTACTCCAGAGGTGCTGTACTACACTGGCTGACCCTGTACAACAACACCGATCATACTACTATGGCTGACCCTGTAAAACAACACCTATCATACTACTATGGCTGACCCTGTAAAACAACACCTATCATACTACTATGGCTGACCCTGTACAACAACACCTATCATACTACTATGGCTGACCCTGTACAACAACACCTATCATACTACTATGGCTGACCCTGTACAACAACACCTATCATACTACTATGGCTGACCCTGTACAACAGCACCTATCATACTACTATGGCTGACCCTGTACAACAACACCTATCATACTACTATGACTGACCCTGTAAAACAACACCTATCATACTACTATGGCTGACCCTTTACAACAACACCTATCATACTACTATGACTGACCCTGTACAACAACACCTATCATACTACTATGGCTGACCCTGTAAAACAACACCTATCATACTACTATGACTGACCCTGTAAAACAACACCTATCATACTACTATGGCTGACCCTTTACAACAACACCTATCATACTACTATGACTGACCCTGTACAACAACACCTATCATACTACTATGGCTGACCCTGTAAAACAACACCTATCATACTACTATGGCTGACCCTGTACAACAACACGTATCATACTACTATGACTGACCCTGTACAACAACACCTATCATACTACTATGGCTGACCCTGTAAAACAACACCTATCATACTACTATGGCTGACCCTGTACAACAACACGTATCATACTACTATGACTGACCCTGTAAAACAACACCTATCATACTACTATGACTGACCCTGTAAAACAACACCTATCATACTACTGTGGCTGACCCTGTAAAACAACACCTATCATACTACACTGGCTGACCCTGTAAAACAACACCTATCATACTACTATGGCTGACCCTGTACAACAACACCTATCATACTACTATGGCTGACCCTGTACAACAACACCTATCATACTACTATGGCTGACCCTGTAAAACAACACCTATCATACTACTATGGCTGACCCTGTACAACAACACTTATCATACTACTATGGCTGACCCTGTACAACAACACCTATCATACTACTATGGCTGACCCTGTAAAACAACACAGGAAGCAGGCCTGCTTCTTTACAACAGTGGTGTTACCATTAACCTCAGAAATAGGGTGCCTTTTGGGATGTAGGCTCTGGCTCCCTGCCGGTCAGGCTCTGGCTCTCTGCCAGTCTGGCTCCCTACCGGTCAGGCTCTGGCTCTCTGCCGGTCAGGCTCTGGCTCTCTGCCGGTCAGGCTCTGGCTCTCTGCCGGTCAGGCTCTGGCTCCCTGCCGGTCAGGCTCTGGCTCCCTGCCGGTCAGGCTCTGGCTCCCTGCCGGTCAGGCTCTGGCTCCCTGCCGGTCAGGCTCTGGCTCCCTGCCGGTCAGGCTCTGGCTCCCTGCCGGTCAGGCTCTGGCTCTCTACCGGTCTGGCTCCCTACCGGTCAGGCTCTGGCTCTCTTCCGTTCAGGCTCTGGCTCTCTACCCGTCTGGCTCCCTACCGGTCAGGCTCTGGCTCTCTGCCGTTCAGGCTCTGGCTCTCTACCGGTCTGGCTCCCTACCGGTCAGGCTCAGGCTCTCTACCGGTCAGGCTCAGGCTCTGGCTCCCTACCGGTCAGGCTCAGGCTCTGGCTCTCTACCAGTCAGGCTCAGGCTCTGGCCAGGTTAATGGTAACACCATCAGAATAGACCCACTGGTATCAGAACGTCTCCCCCGTTACAGAGTAGACCCACTGGTATCAGAACGTCTCACCCGTTACAGAGTGGACCCACTGGTATCAGAACGTCTCCCCCGTTACAGAGTAGACCCACTGGTATCAGAACGTCTCCCCCATTACAGAGTAGACCCACTGGTATCAGAACGTCTCCCCCGTTACGGAGTGGACCCACTGGTATCAGAACGTCTCCCCCGTTACAGAGTAGACCCACTGGTATCAGAACGTCTCCCCCGTTACAGAGTAGACCCACTGGTATCAGAACGTCTCCCCCGTTACAGAGTAGACCCACTGGTATCAGAACGTCTCCCCCGTTACGGAGTAGACCCACTGGTATCAGAACGTCTCCCCCGTTACGGAGTATACGTCTCCCCCGTTACGGAGTAGACCCACTGGTATCAGAACGTCTCCCCCGTTACGGAGTAGACCCACTGGTATCAGAACGTCTCCCCCGTTACGGAGTAGACCCACTGGTATCAGAACGTCTCCCCCGTTACGGAGTAGACCCACTGGTATCAGAACGTCTCCCCCGTTACGGAGTAGACCCACTGGTATCAGAACGTCTCCCCCGTTACGGAGTAGACCCACTGGTATCAGAACGTCTCCCCCGTTACAGAGTAGACCCACTGGTATCAGAACGTCTCCCCCATTACGGAGTAGACCCACTGGTATCAGAACGTCTCCCCCGTTACAGAGTAGACCCACTGGTATCAGAACGTCTCCCCCGTTACGGAGTAGACCCACTGGTATCAGAACGTCTCCCCCGTTACGGAGTAGACCCACTAGTATCAGAACGTCTCCCCCGTTACGGAGTGGACCCACTGGTATCAGAACGTTACAGAGTAGACCCACTGGTATCAGAACGTCTCCCCCGTTACAGAGTAGACCCACTGGTATCAGAACGTCTCCCCCGTTACGGAGTAGACCCACTGGTATCAGAACGTCTCCCCCGTTACGGAGTAGACCCACTGGTATCAGAACGTCTCCCCCGTTACGGAGTAGACCCACTGGTATCAGAACGTCTCCCCCGTTACAGAGTAGACCCACTGGTATCAGAACGTCTCCCCCGTTACGGAGTAGACCCACTGGTATCAGAACGTCTCCCCCGTTACGGAGTAGACCCACTGGTATCAGAACGTCTCCCCCGTTACAGAGTAGACCCACTGGTATCAGAACGTCTCCCCCGTTACGGAGTAGACCCACTGGTATCAGAACGTCTCCCCCGTTACAGAGTAGACCCACTGGTATCAGAACGTCTCCCCCGTTACGGAGTAGACCCACTGGTATCAGAACGTCTCCCCCGTTACGGAGTAGACCCACTAGTATCAGAACGTCTCCCCCGTTACGGAGTGGACCCACTGGTATCAGAACGTTACAGAGTAGACCCACTGGTATCAGAACGTCTCCCCCGTTACAGAGTAGACCCACTGGTATCAGAACGTCTCCCCCGTTACAGAGTGGACCCACTGGTATCAGAACGTCTCCCCCGTTACAGAGTAGACCCACTGGTATCAGAACGTCTCCCCCGTTACGGAGTAGACCCACTGGTATCAGAACATCTCCCCCGTTACGGAGTAGACCCACTGGTATCAGAACGTCTCCCCCGTTACGGAGTAGACCCACTGGTATCAGAACGTCTCCCCCGTTACAGAGTAGACCCACTGGTATCAGAACGTCTCCCCCGTTACGGAGTAGACCCACTGGTATCAGAACGTCTCCCCCGTTACAGAGTAGACCCACTGGTATCAGAACGTCTCCCCCGTTACAGAGTAGACCCACTGGTATCAGAACGTCTCCCCCGTTACGGAGTAGACCCACTAGTATCAGAACGTCTCCCCCGTTACGGAGTGGACCCACTGGTATCAGAACGTTACAGAGTAGACCCACTGGTATCAGAACGTCTCCCCCGTTACAGAGTAGACCCACTGGTATCAGAACGTCTCCCCCGTTACGGAGTAGACCCACTGGTATCAGAACGTCTCCCCCGTTACGGAGTAGACCCACTGGTATCAGAACGTCTCCCCCGTTACGGAGTAGACCCACTGGTATCAGAACGTCTCCCCCGTTACAGAGTAGACCCACTGGTATCAGAACGTCTCCCCCGTTACGGAGTAGACCCACTGGTATCAGAACGTCTCCCCCGTTACGGAGTAGACCCACTGGTATCAGAACGTCTCCCCCGTTACAGAGTAGACCCACTGGTATCAGAACGTCTCCCCCGTTACGGAGTAGACCCACTGGTATCAGAACGTCTCCCCCGTTACGGAGTAGACCCACTGGTATCAGAACGTCTCCCCCGTTACGGAGTGGACCCACTGGTATCAGAACGTTACAGAGTAGACCCACTGGTATCAGAACGTCTCCCCCGTTACAGAGTAGACCCACTGGTATCAGAACGTCTCCCCCGTTACAGAGTGGACCCACTGGTATCAGAACGTCTCCCCCGTTACAGAGTAGACCCACTGGTATCAGAACGTCTCCCCCGTTACGGAGTAGACCCACTGGTATCAGAACATCTCCCCCGTTACGGAGTAGACCCACTGGTATCAGAACGTCTCCCCCGTTACGGAGTAGACCCACTGGTATCAGAACGTCTCCCCCGTTACAGAGTAGACCCACTGGTATCAGAACGTCTCCCCCGTTACGGAGTAGACCCACTGGTATCAGAAATATTTCTAAAATGCTTTGTGTTTTTTACATTGTATGACACACTGGAGTTCAATGCTTTCTTCTGATTTAGAATAGGAGTGGTATAGCCAGCACATTGGATGTTAGACAGTGCTGTCATGTACCATGTGGCCACACACACACTCTCTCACACACACACACACACGGAGGGAGGGAGCAGGTTTTAATGAGGGCCAGGAGTGAAGTCATATTTTTGTCTTTTTTTTTTTACCAGGAGCTTTGCTATAGATCATTTTCCCTCCAGGTCTACGCCATGCAGAGAGAGAGGGGATGGAGAGAGAACAAGGGAAAGGAAACAAAAAGAAAATATTCTTTAGAAAGCGGAAAGAAGCTTCAGAGAATGTATGAGAAAGAGAGAGGGATTAGAAAGTAGAGGTACAGAAAGATGGAGGGTTTCCTCAAGATGTTCTCTTCTCACGAAGCTACTCTTTGTGATATAAAGATGGGTGTTATAACAAAACAATTTATCAATTAAAAGTTTTTCTGGAAAGATGTTTAATATCTGCAGCAATGTTTTTCCGATAGGCTACTTTGATTGTTGATCACCCGTAAAAATACAATAAAACGTTGGAGAGTTAGCAGGGTAGGCATGTCGATTCATTTGGTTTTTGGTGACAAACTTTTTGTTTGCGGCTCCACATTTTATATTTCTCACTTTGCGTTAATGCATTTGTTAATTAAAAGTTACTACTGTGAAGTGAACATGTTTTAAGATAAGAATTCATTTTAAAGTTAAAGAAATGTTTACGCTTACTTCGTTTTAGTGATGGGACGCATGATACCAAATCCACGAGGCTTGATTCAAATGTACAAGTAGTCTGATCCAATACCACAGTGATTATATTGATGCTACTTTCCAATACATGTCGAGGGTCTTATTCTGGTGACATGATCTTGCCTGCCGTTATAGGCTATATTCATAATGTATCTGTGGTTTAAAGCGCTCGTGACAAGACTGTAGTGGGCACATTCGCTATCTAACGCATTTACTTTCAGACAAAACCATCAATAGAGCTGAAAATGGAAATCCGTGTAACTTTTACATGCACTACATCACCACGCACACACAGCCTTTTATTAGCAGGTCAATTTGATGGAAACTCATCTATAGTGGGAAAATGTGCATATTGTTTTTATTCTGATTTAAAAAATAAAAATATATTTTTAAATATTCGCATGATAATCTGTCACCAATTGCATAGAAACCTAGCTAGTGATGTAGTTTGCAGCTTTGGACACCAAACTGCCATTTGACGGATGTAGGAACTGCTGGACAGGGCGTGCCGACCCCTGCTGGAAGCTTTTTGTTTTTAATCAACATTTTTCACCTTGTCAGGTGGAAAGATGGCTCAGGTCATAGATTCCTCTGCCATGTGGGTCTATCTGTAAATCGTAGCACACTAGTATCGAGTCTTGAGAGAGCCTATTTCGATTTGTTTTCCCCTCAGTGATTGTGAATGAAACAGCTGTTTTTGATAATTATGAATTATGTATTCAAAGGTATTTAAAAAAAATTATATATTTTTTTAAAGTGCGTTAAATATGTTTAATTCCTTAGTTCAAACCCCATTCAAAATTGTCAGGCAGTTGCCACATGATAAATGACGTACAAAGCTTCGTTTTGATCCTGCTGTGGATTTCAAAATATTGACCTCTACTGGACACCACTTACAAACAAACAAACAAACGATCCTACTCTTGCTTGACAAGTGTCTCAGCCTGTAAAGCAGCGGTGAATAGGACTCTTTACTTGGAGGCACAAGATCCAGTTCCTGTTTTTAGATCATAAAAACTAAATTATATGCACCTCCAGAAATTGCAGCCCAAATAAATGCTTCACAGAGTTCAACAGACACATCTCAACATCAACTGTTCAGAGGAGACTGCGTGAATCAGTCCTTTGTGGTCGAATTGCTGCAAGGAAACCACTACTAAAGGACCCCAATAAGAAGAGACTTGCTTGGGCCATTAAACATGAGCAATTAGACCAGTGGAAATCTGTCCTTTGGTGTGATGAGTCCAAATTTGAGATTTTTGGTTCCAACCGCCGTGTCTTTGTGACGCAGAGTAGGTGAACGGATGATCTCTGCATGTGTGGTTCCCACCGTGAAGCATGGAGGAGGAGGTGTGATGTTGTGGGGGTGCTTTGCTGGTGACACGGTCAGTGATTTATTTAGAATTCAAGGCACACTTAACCAGCATGGCTACCACAGCATTCTGCAGCAATACGCCATCTCATCTGGTTTGCGCTTAGTCCCGCTATCATTTGTTTTTCAATAGGACAATGACCCAACACACCTCCAGGCTGTGTAAGGGCTATTTGACCGAGAAGGAGAGTGATGGAGTGCTGCATCAGATGACCTGGCCTCCACAATCATCTGACAACCCAATTTGAGATGGTTTGGGATGATTTGGACTGCATAGTGAAAGAAAAGCAGCCAACAAGTCCTCAGCATATGTGGGAACTCCAAGACTGTTGGAAAAGCATTCCAGGTGAAGCTGGTTGAGAGAATGCCAAGAGTGTGCAAAGCTGTCATCAAAGCAAGGGGTAGCTACTTTGAAGAATCTCAAATATAAATAATATTTAAGACTTTTTTTTTTGGTTACTACATGATTCCATATGTGTTTTTTCATAGTTTTGATGTCTTCACTATTATTATTCTATGTAGAAAGTAGTAAAACATTTACAAGCACCCTTGAATGAGTAGGTGTGTCCAAACTTTTGACTGATACGGTATATATTTTTTTCTTTGAACATTAAACGTGATCAATGATGTCTGAAGCTTTGCTTGATAAGTGCACTAACTTATGTTACTCTTCATCCTGTTTAGTTTGGAGTTTGAGTTTATTGATTCTTGCACACATGGATAAAACCGAAGAAATGCAGAATTGACATAGTTTAAAGAAATCACTTAGAAAAAAAGAATAATGCTTAAAATACATGGCATAATAGAATACGGGACACGACAGGATATATTTTAATGGTGGAAACAAATCTAACAATGTGCTTGTTAAAAATAATTTTGGGGGAATACATTTAAGAGCTAGAGTTAATATACAGTCTGACAGCAGTGGGTGGAGTTGAGTTTCTCAGGTGATTTGTACGGGCAGTGGTACAGGTTGTGGCTGTTTCTCAGGTGATTTGTATGGGCAGTGGTACAGGACAGGTTGTGGCTGTTTCTCAGGTGATTTGTACGGGCAGTGATACAGGTTGTGGCTGTTTCTCAGGTGATTTGTACGGGCAGTGGTACAGGGCAGTGGTGCGGCGATACAGGGCAGTGATGCGGCGATACAGTGCGGCGATACAGGACAGTGATGCGGCGATACAGGGCAGTGATGCGGCGATACAGGACAGTGGTGCGGCGATACAGGGCAGTGGTGCGGCGATACAGGACAGTGGTGCGGCGATACAGGGCAGTGGTGCGGCGATACAGGGCAGTGGTGCGGCGATACAGGGCAGTGGTGCGGCGATACAGGGCAGTGGTGCGGCGATACAGGGCAGTGGTGCGGCGATACAGGGCAGTGGTGCGGCGATACAGGGCAGTGGTGCGGCGATACAGGGCAGTGGTGCGGCGATACAGTGCAGTGGTGCGGCGATACAGGGCAGTGGTGCGGCGATACAGGGCAGTGGTGCGGCGATACAGGGCAGTGGTGCGGCGATACAGGGCAGTGGTGCGGCGATACAGGGCAGTGGTGCGGCGATACAGGGCAGTGGTGCGGCGATACAGGGCAGTGATGCAGCGATACGATAGAGAGCGGTGATACAGGGCAGGTTCTGGCTGTTTCTCAGGAGCCTGCTGGTGGTTTAGTACTCAGTAAATATTCTAAATACTTTTGGTGCCAATTTATTATACATTTTGCAAATGCATGCCCACATATTGGGCAGAAAAACACAATGTCAATGTCTGGCATCTCCCTGCTAGGCCTACATCCAGACTACTTCACATTTAGGTGAATGTAGCCTATATTTTTAGTACAGAAATCGAAATACTATATATATATTATTCTATGTACAGTATGTGTAGTAGAAACATTAAATAAATCATTATCTTCTGTTTCATAGATGGTTGGGACAACTTCTCTCACCCGTACAAGAAGAAAGAGTTTGGAAAATGGGAACTGTGTCTGCCCCCCAAGCATGACAAGTCACCAGCCATCGAACACAACACCAAACTCAAGGTAGGTTTACAGTAATGTTATATATATTATCCAGGTAGGTCTACAGTACTGCTATATATTAAGGTAGGCTTACAGTAAAGTTTTATATATTATCCAGGTAGGTCTACAGTACTGCTATATATTAAGGTAGGACTACAGTACTGCTATATATTAAGGTAGGCTTACAGTAAAGTTTTATATATTATCCAGGTAGGACTACAGTACTGCTATATATTAAGGTAGGCCTACAGTACTGCTATATATTAAGGTAGGCTTACAGTAATGTTATATATTATCCAGGTAGCACTACAGTACTGCTATATATATTAAGGTAGGCTTACGGTAATGTTATATATTATCCAGGTAGGACTACAGTAATGCTATATATTAAGGTAGGCCTACAGTACTGCTATATGTTATGACGGTAGATCTTACAGTACTGGTATATTATCCAGTTGGGCCTACAGTACTGCTATATATATTATCCAGCTGGGCCTACAGTACTGCTATATATATTATCCAGCTGGGCCTACAGTACTGCTATATATATTATCCAGTTGGGCCTACAGTAATGATATATATTATCCAGCTGGGCCTACAGTACTGGTATATATTATCCAGTTGGGCCTACAGTACTGCTATATATATTATCCATTTGGGTCTACAGTAATGATATATATTATCCAGTTGGGCCTACAGTACTGATATATATATTATCCATTTGGGCCTATAGTAATGATATATATTATCCAGCTGGGCCTACAGTACTGGTATATATATATTATCCAGCTGGGCCTACAGTACTGGTATATATATATTATCCAGCTGGGCCTACAGTACTGATATATATATATTATCCAGCTGGGCCTACAGTACTGGTATATATTATCCAGCTGGGCCTACAGTACTGGTATATATTATCCAGCTGGGTCTACAGTACTGGTATATATTATCCAGCTGGGCCTACAATACTGATATATATATTATCCAGTTGGGCCTACAATACTGATATATATATATATATTATCCAGTTGGGCCTACAGTACTGATATATATTATCCAGCTGGGCCTACAGTACTGATATATATTAAGATGGCCCTACAGTACTGATATATATTATCCAGCTGGGCCTACAGTAATGATATATATTATCCAGCTGGGCCTACAGTACTGATATATATTATCCAGCTGGGCCTACAGTACTGATATATATTAAGATGGCCCTACAGTACTGATATATATTAAGGTAGGACTACAGTACTGCTATATATTAAGGTAGACCTACAGTACTGATATATATATATATTATCCAGCTGGGCCTACAGTACTGATATATATTATCCAGCTGGGCCTACAGTAATGATATATATTATCCAGCTGGGTCTACAGTACTGATATATATATATATTATCCAGCTGGGCCTACAGTAATGATATATATATTATCCAGCTGGGCCTACAGTACTGATATATATTATCCAGCTGGGCCTACAGTAATGATATATATTATCCAGCTGGGCCTACAGTAATGATATATATTATCCAGCTGGGTCTACAGTACTGATATATATTATCCAGCTGGGCCTACAGTAATGATATATATATTATCCAGCTGGGTCTACAGTAATGATATATATATTATCCAGCTGGGTCTACAGTAATGATATATATTAAGATGGGCCTACAGTACTGTTGTCCTGGCCACTGTAGAGTCTGGTCTGTATCTGTACCGCTACAGCCTCTTGGTCTGTATCTGTACCGCTACATCCTCTTGGTCGGGTCTGTTTCTGTACCGCTACATCCTCTTGGTCGGGTCTGTATCTGTACCGCTACATCCTCTTGGTCTGTATCTGTACCGCTACATCCTCTTGGTCTGTATCTGTACCGCTACATCCTCTTGGTCTGTATCTGTACCGCTACATCCTCTTTGTCGGGTCTGTTTCTGTACCGCTACACCCTCTTTGTCGGGTCTGTTTCTGTACCGCTACACCCTCTTTGTCGGGTCTGTTTCTGTACCGCTACATCCTCTTGGTCTGTTTCTGTACCGCTACATCCTCTTGGTCGGGTCTGTTTCTGTACCGCTACATCCTCTTGGTCTGTTTCTGTACCGCTACATCCTCTTGGTCGGGTCTGTTTCTGTACCGCTACACCCTCTTTGTCGGGTCTGTTTCTGTACCTCTACATCCTCTTGGTCTGTTTCTGTACCGCTACATCCTCTTGGTCTGTTTCTGTACCGCTACATCCTCTTGGTCGGGTCTGTTTCTGTACCGCTACACCCTCTTTGTCGGGTCTGTTTCTGTACCTCTACATCCTCTTGGTCTGTTTCTGTACCGCTACACCCTCTTTGTCGGGTCTGTTTCTGTACCGCTACATCCTCTTGGTCTGTTTCTGTACCGCTACATCCTCTTGGTCGGGTCTGTTTCTGTACCCCTACATCCTCTTGGTCTGTATCTGTACCGCTACATCCTCTCGGTCTGTTTCTGTACCGCTACATCCTCTTGGTCTGTTTCTGTACCGCTACATCCTCTCGGTCTGTTTCTGTACCGCTACATCCTCTTGGTCGGGTCTGTATCTCTACCGCTACATCCTCTTGGTCTGTTTCTGTACCGCTACATCCTCTTGGTCGGGTCTGTTTCTGTACCGCTACATCCTCTTGGTCGGGTCTGTATCTGTACCGCTACAGCCTCTTGGTCTGTTTCTGTACCGCTACATCCTCTTGGTCGGGTCTGTTTCTGTACCGCTACATCCTCTTGGTCGGGTCTGTATCTGTACCGCTACATCCTCTTGGTCTGTTTCTGTACCGCTACATCCTCTTGGTCTGTTTCTGTACCGCTACATCCTCTTGGTCGGGTCTGTTTCTGTACCGCTACATCCTCTTGGTCGGGTCTGTTTCTGTACCTCTACAGCCTCTTGGTCTGTTTCTGTACCGCTACATCCTCTTGGTCTGTATCTGTACCGCTACATCCTCTTGGTCTGTATCTGTACCGCTACATCCTCTTGGTCGGGTCTGTATCTGTACCGCTACATCCTCTTGGTCGGGTCTGTTTCTGTACCGCTACATCCTCTTGGTCTGTATCTGTACCGCTACATCCTCTTGGTCTGTATCTGTACCGCTACATCCTCTTGGTCTGTATCTGTACCGCTACATCCTCTTGGTCTGTATCTGTACCGCTACATCCTCTTGGTCTGTATCTGTACCGCTACATCCTCTTGGTCGGGTCTGTTTCTGTACCGCTACATCCTCTTGGTCGGGTCTGTATCTGTACCGCTACATCCTCTTGGTCGGGTCTGTATCTCTACCGCTACATCCTCTTGGTCGGGTCTGTATCTGTACCGCTACATCCTCTATGTCGGGTCTGATTTGTAACAGAATGTGCTCTCGTTAGCTGGTTAAAGGGGCAATCCGCAGTTGAAACGATAACAAAGCCTACTGTTTCGGTAAAAAGCTGAGGGGATGTGGCTGGAGAAATTTAACCACTCTCAAATTCATAGACACAAGTATGGATGCAAGGACTGACATATCAAAATGATTGTTTTAAGCATGCTTTGAGGCTATACAGTGTTTTGTTTACAAACGTGGGAGTAAAACATTGACTGCTGTATATGATCAAGGTAGCCTACAGTACTATAGTTTTTGTTCTGATGGGGTATGCTCATAAGGAATGTATACGTTATATTCTGGTAGAATCAACGGGTACATATCATACATACAAGTCCAGAAATGGATGTAGCAACTGCATATTGCCCCTTTTTTTAATGTTAAGTCTGTCTGCTAGACTCCTACACACTGTGGGTTGAAGCTAAGGAATGCAACTCTGTGGTAGAATACAGAAGGATAGTGGATAGTTACAATATATCTGATGAGAGAATCACGACTGTTTCTACATCCCTCTCTCCCTCATCCCTCTCTCCCTCATCCCTCTCTCCCATCTGGAGTTATCTCTCTTACTATTATACTGCTCTCTCCCTGTCTGTCTCTCTGTGTCCCTCCCTCCCTCTCTCCCTCAAGCCTCCTCTCTCATCCCTCTAAGCTGCTTGGCTCTTGGTTCTGCCTGGCTCGGAGTTTCCTCATCTAAATTAGTTCCACAGCTAGTCCTTCCTGGAACCAAGGGTCCTGCTCCTGTCTGTCTGTCTGTCTGTCTGTCTGTCTGTCTGTCTGTCTGTCTGTCTGTCTGTCTGTCTGCGTGTCTGTCTGTCTGCGTGTCTGCGTGTCTGCGTGTCTGCGTGTCTGCGTGTCTGCGTGTCTGCGTGTCTGCGTGTCTGCGTGCGCCTGTACACCAAGGGCCCCGCTCCAATCGTTTGTTTCATGTAAAGCAGTTGCCCTGTGCATCATTCTGTTGCGCTCTCTGCTTCTGGGGAACAATATGCCAACTGCAAACGAGCTCTTAGTTCATTGTCTTCATGTCATTTTTTTGATTTTCCTAAAAGCTACATCAGTGTCTCTCTTGGTTAATTGCTGTCACAGTCTGTCCTTGTAGAGTGTTCCTGCAAAGGTTTTCCAACACAGCTCTGTGGCTGCTGCCTGCCGTACTCCACACAGTGTCAAATATTTTAGCTCTTCAAACTTCACCGTTCTAGTGCCTGTGCAGCTTCATTTACATGATACTATATTATACTGTAGTACCAGAGCAGCTTCACTTACATTATGCTATATAATATTGTAGGATAATAGCAGCTTCACTGACATGTAGCAGTTGGTGTTTTTATTCCTCTGTCACCTCTCACCCCAACGCTGCCTCCCTGCTTCCCCCTCTAATATACTTCCAGTTGGTGTTTTGGTATTTTATCGGGATCCCCATTAGCTGTTGTGAAAGCTACCCCTGCTCTTTCTGGGTTCCACAGGAACGATGACATATTACAGAACATTAATAGACAAGAACAGCACTACATACATGCACACTATTTATAATTTGTATATTTTTTATTTAACCTTTATTTAACTAGGGAAGAGATTTGTCAGGATTTATTATTATATATATATTTTTTTATACTGGGAACTCATTCCAAAACTGACTGCAACTCTTTAAGGGTTTCAGTGACTTCATTTAGCTGTGGTTGTTGACCCGTATATGGTTGAATCATCAGCATACATGGACACACAGCCTTTGTTTAATGCCAGTAGCAGGTCATTGGTAAAACTAAAAAAAAGAGTAGAGGGCCTAGAGAGCTGCCCTGCGGTACACCACACCCTACATGTTTGACATTAGAGACGCTTCCGTTAAAGAAAACCCTTTGAGTTCTATTAGACAGAGAGCTCTGAATCCACAATATGGCAGAGGTTGAAAAGTCACAACACCATAAGTGTTCTCAACAACAGGTTGGGGTCAATAATATCGAAGGCTGTACTGAAATCTAACAGTACAGCTCCCCACAATCTTCTTATTATCAATTTCTTTCAACCAATCATCAGTCATTTGTGTCAGTGCAGTACATGTTGACTGCCCTTCTCTGCCAGCATGCTGAAAGGCTTGTTGATAGCATTGTATTTTCCAGTATCCAACACCGTACCACGACCAGAGCAACTTGGGTAGCAGTTGTTTTCATTCCCACCCCACCCTGCTCTCCTCTCTAATAAACCTCTAATTCTAGTCATTTAGTCTGTAGTCCTAGCCCTTCAGTGCTGTGTCCCAAATGGCTCCCTATATAGTGCACAACTTTTGAACAGGGCCCATAGGGGACTAGGCACTATGTAGAGAATAGAGAGCCATTTGGGAAGCAGCATGACTCTGGCCCTCCTACCAATCCGTTTCTCCAGCTAGCTATCAGTCTGTCGAGAATCTTTATAAAGTGTGTTGCTGGGGGGTCCAGAATAGGCCTAGTTGTCCCCAGGTGGGCCACATGTAATGAGAACATCCCAGTGGGGAAGGCTGCCTGGGTGGAGGGAGCTAGGAGGGAGCTAGGAGGGGGTTAGGAGGGAGCTAGGAGGGGGCTAGGAGGGGGTTAGGAGGGAGCTAGGAGGGGGTTAGGAGGGGGTTAGGAGGGGGCTAGGAGGGTGTTAGGAGGGGGCTAGGAGGGGGTTATGAGGGAGCTAGGAGGGAGCTAGGAGGGGCCTAGGAGGGGCCTAGGAGGGGCCTAGGAGGGGGCTAGGAGGGAGCTAGGAGGGGGTTAGGAGGGGGCTAGGAGGGAGCTAGGAGGGAGCTAGGAGGGAGCTAGGAGGGAGCTAGGAGGGGGTTAGGAGGGTTACAGGGGGGTGGCAGACACGCGCGCACGCACACACACACACACACACACACACACACACACACACACACACACACACACACACACACACACACACACACACACACACACACACACACACACACACACACACACACACACACACACACAGGGGTTACAGGCAGGTGGCAGACACACACACACACACACACACACACGGGTTACAGGCAGGTGGCAGACACACACACACACACACACACACACACACACAGGGGTTACAGGCAGGTGGCAGACACACACACACACACACAGGGGTTACAGGCAGGTGGCACACACACACACACAGGGGTTACAGGCAGGTGGCAGACACACACACACACACACACACACACACGCACACAGGGGTTACAGGCAGGTGGCAGACACACACACACACACACACACACACACACACACACACACACACACACACGGGTAACAGGCAGGTGGCAGACACACACACAGGTGGCACACACACACACACACACACATAGGGGTTACAGGCAGGTGGCAGACACACCACACACACACACACACACACACACACACACACAGGTGGCAGTGGGGGGCTGTCATTCCCTCTCCACAGAGGTGGTCAGAGTTAGGCTAATTATGTTCTAATTCTCCTGCTTTTTCTCTCCTCTCCTCTCCTCTCTCACACAAACACTCTTTCACTCTTTTTCTCTGTCCCTGGAGGGTCAGAAAGGAGACTGACTGACTGGTTAATGGAACCAATAATGGATGATAGGCAGCTGCAGCAGCATTACTACCCTTTTGATCTCATAGATTTCTGATTTTCACAGATTGCTCTCTCTCTCTCTCTCTGACTCCCACTGCATCCCAAATGGCACCCTATTTCCTATTTAGGGACATAAGGCTCTAGTCAAATGTAGTGCACTATATAGGGAGTAGGGTGCCAGTTGGAACCCCATCCCCCCCTTTCTCTCTGGATGGGAAGTTGTGACTGATCCTAGCCGACAGCATTAGCACCGCAGGGAGGAAGAAATGGCACTCGGTTCAGTCCTCACACACACACACACACACACACACACACACACACACACACACACACACACACACACACACACACACACACAGTCCTCCCTCACCTAGATGAAGAGATGTGAAACACAGGCCTGTCAGTTAACCTATCATTAAGAACCCCTATAGAACCGTTTATCATACCTTCCAATAGCATCATCTAGAATTAAATGACCTTCCAATGACATCATCTAGAATGAAATTACCTTCCAATGACATCATCTAGAATGAAATGACCTTCCAATGACATCATCTAGAATGAAATGACCTTCCAATAACATCATCTAGAATTAAATGACCTTCCAATAACATCATTTAAGATTAAATGACCTTCCAATAACATCATTTAAGATTAAATGACCTTCCAATAACATTGTCTAGGATTAAATAACCTTCCAATAACATTGTCTAGGATTAAATTACCTTCCAATAACATTGTCTAGGATTAAATTACCTTCCAATAACATTGTCTAGGATTAAATTACCTTCCAATAACATCATTTAAGATTAAATGACCTTCCAATAACATCATCTATAATTAAAAGACCTTCCAATAACATCATTTAAGATTAAATGACCTTCCAATAACATTGTCTAGGATTAAATGACCTTCCAATAACATTGTCTAGGATTAAATGACCTTCCAATAACATTGTCTAGGATTAAATGACCTTCCAATAACATCATTTAGGATTAAATGACCTTCCAATAACATTGTCTAGGATTACATGACCTTCCAATAACATTGTCTAGGATTAAATGACCTTCCAATAACATTGTCTAGGATTACATGACCTTCATTTCCCTTCTGATTCATGGATTTATCAAAACTTTTCTTGATTTTGTCTCCCAGGCACTCCAAAGATAAGTTCACACACACACACACAGAGAGTACAAACTATTAAATCGGGGGGAGGGGGGGGCTGGAAAAGAACGAGAGGAGAGAGGGATGATGGAGGAGAGATGATGGAGGAAGAGGGAGCAGCTCTGATTGAAGTGGAATGGCTTCCCTTGATGGACTGACAATGAAAAGTGCTCATTGAACAGCCGGCACCCTTTTTTTCCTTTGGCAGATGGATGAAACGTAGAGTCAGCTATTTCCTAAGAAATACGCAAACGCTTGTGTCACACAGGACACCGCTCACTGGCACGTTTATGTACGTGCTGTAATTTATACACGCGTACAGTCTGGAGCACAGGAAGCCTGGCAGCTATTGTTGATTTGTGATATCTTCTCTTCGGACTGGTACCACTCAGTCTTTCTGTCCTTCTTCCAGTCATCTCTTCATCCCTTCATCTTCTACTGAGGAAGGGCTGGTTTTTATCCCTGTTGACACCCTGTTCGCTGTACAGTGCACTGTCCATAGCCCTGGCTCTTGTCGGAAGTAGTGCACAATGTAGGGAATAGGGTGTCATTTGCGACCTTTCTCTGGTGTTGTTGAATAGGCCTGACTCGGTCTCTGGTGTTGTTGAATAGGCCTGACTCGGTCTCTGGTGGTGTTGTTGAATAGGCCTGACTCGGTCTCTGTGTTGCTGAATAGGCCTGACTCAGTCTCTGGTGGTGTTGTTGAATAGGCCTGACTCGGTCTCTGATGGTGGTGTTGTTGAATAGGCCTGACTCGGTCTCTGGTGTTGTTGAATAGGCCTGACTCGGTCTCTGGTGGTGGTGTTGAATAGGCCTGACTCAGTCTCTGGTGGTGTTGTTGAATAGGCCTGACTCGGTCTCTGATGGTGGTGTTGTTGAATAGGCCTGACTCGGTCTCTGGTGTTGTTGAATAGGCCTGACTCGGTCTCTGGTGGTGGTGTTGAATAGGCCTGACTCGGTCTCTGTGTTGCTGAATAGGCCTGACTCGGTCTCTGGTGTTGCTGAATAGGCCTGACTCGGTCTCTGGTGTTGCTGAATAGGCCTGACTCGGTCTCTGGTGTTGCTGAATAGGCCTGACTCGGTCTCTGGTGTTGCTGAATAGGCCTGACTCGGTCTCTGGTGTTGTTGTTGAATAGGCCTGACTCGGTCTCTGGTGGTGTTGTTAAATAGGCCTGACTCGGTCTCTGGTGGTGTTGTTGAATAGGCCTGACTCGGTCTCTGGTCTCTGGTGGTGTTGCTGAATAGGCCTGACTCGGTCTCTGGTCTCTGGTGGTGTTGCTGAATAGGCCTGACTCGGTCTCTGGTCTCTGGTGGTGTTGTTGAATAGGCCTGACTCGGTCTCTGGTCTCTGGTGGTGTTGTTGAATAGGCCTGACTCGGTCTCTGGTGGTGTTGCTGAATAGGCCTGACTCGGTCTCTGGTGGTGTTGCTGAATAGGCCTGACTCGGTCTCTGGTGGTGTTGTTGAATAGGCCTGACTCGGTCTCTGGTGGTGTTGCTGAATAGGCCTGACTCGGTCTCTGGTGGTGTTGCTGAATAGGCCTGACTCGGTCTCTGGTGGTGTTGTTGAATAGGCCTGACTCGGTCTCTGGTGGTGTTGTTGAATAGGCCTGACTCGGTCTCTGGTGGTGTTGCTGAATAGGCCTGACTCGGTCTCTGGTGGTGTTGCTGAATAGGCCTGACTCGGTCTCTGGTGGTGGTGTTGTTGAATAGGCCTGACTCGGTCTCTGGTGGTGGTGTTGTTGAATAGGCCTGACTCGGTCTCTGGTGGTGGTGTTGTTGAATAGGCCTGACTCGGTCTCTGGTGGTGGTGTTGTTGAATAGGCCTGACTCGGTCTCTGGTGGTGTTGCTGAATAGGCCTGACTCGGTCTCTGGTGGTGTTGTTGAATAGGCCTGACTCGGTCTCTGGTGGTGTTGCTGAATAGGCCTGACTCGGTCTCTGGTGGTGTTGCTGAATAGGCCTGACTCGGTCTCTGGTCTCTGGTGGTGTTGTTGAATAGGCCTGACTCGGTCTCTGGTCTCTGGTGTTGTTGAATAGGCCTGACTCGGTCTCTGGTGGTGTTGCTGAATAGGCCTGACTCGGTCTCTGGTGGTGTTGCTGAATAGGCCTGACTCGGTCTCTGATGGTGTTGTTGAATAGGCCTGACTCGGTCTCTGGTGGTGTTGCTGAATAGGCCTGACTCGGTCTCTGGTGGTGTTGCTGAATAGGCCTGACTCGGTCTCTGGTGGTGTTGCTGAATAGGCCTGACTCGGTCTCTGGTGGTGTTGCTGAATAGGCCTGACTCGGTCTCTGGTGGTGGTGTTGAATAGGCCTGACTCGGTCTCTGATGGTGGTGTTGTTGAATAGGCCTGACTCGGTCTCTGGTGTTGTTGAATAGGCCTGACTCGGTCTCTGGTGGTGGTGTTGAATAGGCCTGACTCGGTCTCTGGTGGTGTTGCTGAATAGGCCTGACTCGGTCTCTGGTGGTGTTGTTGAATAGGCCTGACTCGGTCTCTGATGGTGTTGTTGAATAGGCCTGACTCGGTCTCTGGTGGTGGTGTTGCTGAATAGGCCTGACTCGGTCTCTGGTGGTGTTGCTGAATAGGCCTGACTCGGTCTCTGGTGGTGTTGTTGAATAGGCCTGACTCGGTCTCTGATGGTGTTGTTGAATAGGCCTGACTCGGTCTCTGATGGTGTTGTTGAATAGGCCTGACTCGGTCTCTGGTGGTGTTGCTGAATAGGCCTGACTCGGTCTCTGGTGGTGTTGTTGAATAGGCCTGACTCGGTCTCTGGTGGTGTTGCTGAATAGGCCTGACTCGGTCTCTGGTGGTGTTGTTGAATAGGCCTGACTCGGTCTCTGGTGGTGGTGTTGTTGAATAGGCCTGACTCGGTCTCTGGTGGTGTTGCTGAATAGGCCTGACTCGGTCTCTGGTGGTGTTGCTGAATAGGCCTGACTCGGTCTCTGGTGGTGTTGCTGAATAGGCCTGACTCGGTCTCTGGTGGTGTTGCTGAATAGGCCTGACTCGGTCTCTGGTGGTGTTGCTGAATAGGCCTGACTCGGTCTCTGGTGGTGTTGCTGAATAGGCCTGACTCGGTCTCTGGTGGTGTTGCTGAATAGGCCTGACTCGGTCTCTGGTGGTGTTGCTGAATAGGCCTGACTCGGTCTCTGGTGGTGTTGTTGAATAGGCCTGACTCGGTCTCTGGTGGTGGTGTTGTTGAATAGGCCTGACTCGGTCTCTGGTGGTGTTGCTGAATAGGCCTGACTCGGTCTCTGGTGGTGTTGCTGAATAGGCCTGACTCGGTCTCTGGTGGTGTTGCTGAATAGGCCTGACTCGGTCTCTGG
The DNA here is from genome assembly GCF_901001165.1 of Salmo trutta. Classification (NCBI taxonomy): domain Eukaryota; kingdom Metazoa; phylum Chordata; class Actinopteri; order Salmoniformes; family Salmonidae; genus Salmo; species Salmo trutta. Next base: position 43,225,337 of record NC_042982.1, on the reverse strand, counting down.
TGGTGTTGTTGAATAGGCCTGACTCGGTCTCTGGTCTCTGGTGGTGTTGTTGAATAGGCCTGACTCGGTCTCTGGTCTCTGGTGGTGTTGTTGAATAGGCCTGACTCGGTCTCTGGTGGTGTTTGCTGAATAGGCCTGACTCGGTCTCTGGTGGTGTTGCTGAATAGGCCTGACTCGGTCTCTGGTGGTGTTGTTGAATAGGCCTGACTCGGTCTCTGGTGGTGTTGCTGAATAGGCCTGACTCGGTCTCTGGTGTTGAATGACCTTGCTTTACCATGTGTCTTTGACTTGACTGACCTTGTCCCCAGGCTAATTTTGCTACTGCATATAGAGCCTGGAAACACTGTGCAACAAAGTGGGATTTAAAAGGGCCGTGGGTTAAATTTTGAGGTGGGAGAAAGACTACTACAGCTGTATTAGATGAGACTTAAAAAAAACTCAATCGCCAATTAAAATACAAATCAAATGTTATTGGTCACATACACATGGTTAGCAGATGTTATTGGTCACATGCATATGGTTAGCAGATGTTATTGGTCACATGCACATGGTTAGCAGATGTTATTGGTCACATGCACATGGTTAGCAGATGTTATTGGTCACGTGGTTAGCAGATGTTATTGGTCACATGGTTAGCAGATGTTATTGGTCACATACACATGGTTAGCAGATGTTATTGGTCACATGCATATGGTTAGCAGATGTTATTGGTCACGTGGTTAGCAGATGTTATTGGTCACATGGTTAGCAGATGTTATTGGTCACATGGTTAGCAGATGTTATTGGTCACATACACATGGTTAGCAGATGTTATTGGTCACATGCATATGGTTAGCAGATGTTAATGCGAGTGTAGCGAAATGCTTGTGCTACATGCTACATGTCGTATTACAGCGACCGTATTTATTTTTTGGAAGCCCAATTTCATTCTGAGTTTGGGCATATAAAGTTTATATGTGAACCAGTTCTACAATGCCTACTTTCCCTGACTCACTTCCTGGTTTAGCCTAAATCACATGCACTGCTCGCACTTTGAAATCCACAATGTAATCAGGGGTGTGCTAGATCAGGGGCCCCAGTGTCTACTGGTCTTTCCTTTCAATTAGGACCTAGACAACCAGGTGAGGGAAGTTCTTCACTAATCAGTGACCTTAATTCATCATTCAAGTACAAAGGAGGAACAAAAACTCCCAGCAGGCACTCGGCCCTCCGTGGAATGAGTTGGACACGTGTACTAGATGCTGATGTACTGAGAGATCAGCCAATGAAGTTCCAGCAGTAGTTCCCCCCCCCCCCCCCCCCCCCCCCTGCTCTGCCATAGGCTCCATTCAAATCCCTTTCTGAGACTCTGTGAAACCAGATGGTTCCAAAAAGAGAGAGAGCCGGCTGGTGGACAAGATTAGTTGTTGACTGGTCTGACCTAATTCTAACCCCAGTCATCAGTCTTATTTCCCAGGTGGTCTGCACAGCGTTTCTATATTCTGAATGCCCTACCTTTCTTCCTATGTTTTTAAATGCCCTTACCTTTGGCCTTTTATTTTGATTACCCTCTCATTGTGTCTTTGTTGTGACTTCCTCTTTAACCCCAGTCATCTGTCTTGTCTCCCAGGTAATGGCCTTACATTGTCCATATGTTTTGAAAGCCTGTCCTCTTTGTCCTCACTTCACTGTCTCTAACCATTTTCTTTGGGAATTTAATCTTTACACTGTATACCTACAATACTGGTGTTGACTCCCAAATGGCACCCTATTCCCTATGTAGTGCCTATGGGCCCTGGTCAAAGGTAGTGCACTATAAATGGAATAGGGTAGCAATTGGGAAGCAACCCCTGTGTCTTTGTTGCGACTGCTGTAACCTCTGTGTCACCTGTCACCTGTCTGGTGTCCCTGCAGGTTGTGGTCCACACTAAGAAAGGGGAGCGTCTGTATCGCATCTCACCTTGGGCCAAGTACGCCATCCAGTCCGAGAAACAAGTCATCTATGACTGGGTCCACTGGGACCCTCCTCAACCTTACCTAGTAAGTACTGAATCCCTCCTCAACCTTACCTAGTAAGTACTGAGTACTGAATCCCTCTTCAACCTTACCTAGTAAGTACTGAGTACTGAATCCCTCCTCAACCTTACCTAGTAAGTACTGAGTACTGAATCCCTCCTCAACCTTACCTAGTAAGTACTGAGTACTGAATCCCTCCTCAACCTTACCTAGTAAGTACTGAATCCCTCCTCAACCTTACCTAGTAAGTACTGAGTGCTGAATCCCTCCTCAACCTTACCTAGTAAGTACTGAGTACTGAATCCCTCCTCAACCTTACCTAGTAAGTACTGAGTACTGAATCCCTCCTCAACCTTACCTAGTAAGTACTGAGTACTGAATCCCTCTTCAACCTTACCTAGTAAGTACTGAGTACTGAATCCCTCCTCAACCTTACCTAGTAAGTACTGAATCCCTCCTCAACCTTACCTAGTAAGTACTGAATCCCTCCTCAACCTTACCTAGTAAGTACTGAATCCCTCCTCAACCTTACCTAGTAAGTACTGAATCCCTCCTCAACCTTACCTAGTAAGTACTGAATCCCTCCTCAACCTTACCTAGTAAGTACTGAAACCCTCCTCAACCTTACCTAGTAAGTACTGAGTACTGAATCCCTCCTCAACCTTACCTAGTAAGTACTGAGTACTGAATCCCTCCTCAACCTTACCTAGTAAGTACTGAGTACTGAATCCCTCCTCAACCTTACCTAGTAAGTACTGAGTACTGAATCCCTCCTCAACCTTACCTAGTAAGTACTGAGTACTGAATCCCTCCTCAACCTTACCTAGTAAGTACTGAATCCCTCCTCAACCTTACCTAGTAAGTACTGAATCGCTCCTCAACCTTACCTAGTAAGTACTGAGTACTGAATCCCTCCTCAACCTTACCTAGTAAGTACTGAGTACTGAATCCCTCTTCAACCTTACCTAGTAAGTACTGAATTCCTCAGACTGTTAAATAGTCACCATTAGCCACCCAGTACCCAGTTCTGAACTTTAGTCAATGTCACTAGCCGGCTACCACCCGGTTACTCAACCCTGCACCTTAGAGGCTGCTGCCCTGTGTACATAGACATGGAATCACTGGTCACTTTAATAAGGTTTACATACGTTTTTACTCATTTCATATGTATATACTGTGTTCTAGTCAAGGCCATCCTATTCAAGTGTGTGTGTGTGTGTGTGTGTGTACTATCCTATGTATTCTACAGATATACTACATATTCTATCCACATACTGTCCATAATGTCTATACATCCAATGATGTATTTATTTATATACACTACGTTACCAAAATTATGTGGACACCTGCTCGTTGAACATCTCATTCCAGAATCATGGGCGTTTTAATATGGAGTTGGTCCCCCCCCCTTGTTGCTGTAACAACCTCCACTTTTCTGGGAAGGCTTTCCACTAAATGTTGGAACATTCGCTGCAGGGACTTGCTTCCATTCAACCACGAGCATTAGTGAGGTCGGGCACTGATGTTGGACGATTAGGCCTGGCTCGCAGTCAGCGTTCCAATTCATCCCAAAGTTGTTCAATGGGGTTGAGGTCAGGGCTCTGTGCAGGCCAGTGAAGCTTCCACACCGATCTCGACAAACCATTTCTGTATGGACTTTGCTTTGTGCACGAGGGCATTGTCATGCTGAAACTGGAAAGTTGGAAGCACAGAATAGTGTAGAATGTAATTGTATGCTGTAGGGTTAAGATTTCCCTTCACTGGAACTAAGGGGCCTGAACCATGAAAAACAGCCCCAAACCATTATTCCTTCTCCACCAAACTTTACAGTTGGCACTATGCATTAGGGCTGGTTGCGTTCTTCTGGCATCTGCCAAACCCAGATTCGTCCATTGGACTGCCAGATAGTGAACCGTGATTCATCACTCCAGACAACGTGTTTCCAGTACTTAATTGTCCAATGTCGGTGAGCTTTACACCACTCCAGCCGACGTTTGACATTGCACATTGTGATCTTAGGCTTGTGTGCGGCTGCTCGGCGATGGAAACTAATTTCATGAAGATCCCGACGAACAGTTATTGTGCTGACGTTGCTTCCAGAGGCAGTTTGGAACCGACGATAGACGATTTTTACTTTTTTGCTTCAGAACTCGGCGGTCAGGTTCTGTGAGCTGGTGTGGCCTACCACTTCGCAGCTGAGCCGTTGTTGCTCCTAGACATTTCCACTTCACAATAACAGCACTTACAGTTGATCGGGGCAGCTCCAGCAGGGCAGAAAGTTGACAAACGGACTTGTTGGAAAGGTGGCATCCTATGATGGTGCCACGTTGAAAGTCAATGAGATTTTGAGTAAGGCTCTTCTTTTGGCAATGTTTGTCTTGAGATTGCATTTTTATACAGCAACGGGCTGAAATAGTTGAATGCACAAATTTTAAATAGGCGTGTCCACATACTTTTGTATATACGTTGCATTTGGAAATTATTCACACCCCTTGACTTTTTATTTTACACACGATACCCCATAATGAAAACAGGTTTTTAGAAATGTTTGCAAATGTAAAAAAATTACAGAAATACAATATTTACATAAGTATTCAGACCCTTTGCTATGAGACTCTAAATTGAGCTCAGGTGCATCCTGTTTCCATTGATCATCCTTGAGAGGTTTCTACAACTTGATTGGAGTCCACCTGTGGTAAATTCAGTTGATTGGACATGATTTGGAAAGGCACACACCTGTCTATATATAAGGTCCCACAGTTGACAGTGGATGTCGGAGCAAAAACCAAGCCATGAGGTCGAAGGAATTGTCCGTAGAACTCAGAGACAGGATTGTTTTCAAGACACAGATCTGGGGAAGGGTACCAAAGCATGTCTGCAGCATTGAAGGTCCCCAGGAACACAGTCGCCTCCATCATTCTTAAATGGAAGAAGTTTGAATCCACAAAGACTCTTCCTAGAGCTGGTCGCCCGGCCAAACTGAGCAATCGGGGGAGAAGGGTCTTGGTTAGGAAGGTGACCAAGAACCCCGATGGTCACTCTGACAGAGCTCTAGAGTTCCTCTGGAGATGGGAGAACCTTCCAGAAGGACAACCATCTTTGCAGCACTCCACCAATCAGGCCTTCATGGTGGAGTGGCCAGACGGAAGCCACTCCTCAGTAAAAGGCACATGACAACCTGCTTGGAGTTTGATAAAAGCACCTAAATCCTAAGCATCACGTCTGGAGGAAACCTTGTACCATCCCTTCGGTGAAGCATGGTGGTGGCAGCATTATGCTGTGGGTAGGTTTTTCAGTGGCAGGGACTGGGAGACTAGTCAGGTTGAGGGAAGGATGAACAGAGCAAAGTACAGAGAAATCCTTGATGAAAACCTGCTCCAGAGCGCTCAGGACCTCAGACTGGGGCGAAGTCTCTGAATGTCCTTGAGTGGCCCAGCCAGAGCCTAGACTTGAACCTCTGGAGAGACCTGAAAATAGCTTTGCAGAGACTCCCCATCCAACCTGACAGAGCTTGAGAGAATCTGCAGAGAAGAATGGGAGAAACTCCCCAAATACAGGTGTGCCAAGCTTGTAGCGTCGTACCCAAATATACTTGAGGCTGTAATCGCTGCCAAAGGTGCTTTAACAAAGTACTGAGTGAAGGGTCTGAATACTTTTTTAAACCTTTTTTTTTAAATTTTTTTTTTTAGCATTACTAAAAAACATTTTTTTTCTTTGTCATTATTGGGTATTGTGTGTAGATTTATAAGGAAACAAATCATGTAATCCATTGTAGAATAAGGCTGTAATGTAACAAAATGTGGTAAGTCAAGGTTTCTGAATACTTTCTGAATGCACTGCATTGCAAATTTTTACTTTTTTTTTATTTATTTGTATGTACTGTTGGAGCTAGGAACACAAGCATTCAGTTACACCTGCAATAACATCTCCTAAATATGTGTATGCAACCAATAAAATTTGATTCAACTTGTTTTTGCTCATTGTTCTTTGAGAGCCAATCAGATTGGAGAAGTGGTTTATTCTTACATCTGTTTTTTGTTGAGTGTGTTCCAATTTTCCCAGAAGTGGTTTGATTTTATGAATTCTTCAATTACATTGAGCTGATTTCGGACGTGCGGATCTTTTTTTTTTGTGTATTTATGTACTGTTTTAGTTTTTCACCATAGTGAAGGCGTAGGCTCAGGTTTTCTAGATCTCTGTGTTTTTGGTTGGATAGGTTTCTCAATTTCTTTCTTAGGTTTTTGCATTCTTCATCAAACCATTTGTCGTTGTTGTTAATTTTCTTAGGATGTCTTTTTAGATTTGATAGGGAAGCTGAAAGGTCAAATATATTGTTTAGGCCAGTGGTAACCAACCGATTGATCTCCAAGGCATTCCTGGTCAATTACCAATAATTTCTGTAAACATTCCGAGCATAAAGCCTTGCGTTCCTTTTTAAAAATGTGTTCAGTGCTTTTGATGATGGGTGCACTTGATTCAGCAGCCCTAGTGCTGTTGGCGGTAGGTGCACTTGATTCAGCAGCCTTAGCGCTGTTGGCGGTAGGTGCACTTGATTCAGCAGCCATAGTGCTGTTGGCGGTAGGTGCACTTGATTCAGCAGCCTTAGCGCTGTTGGCGGTAGGTGCACTTGATTCAGCAGCCCTAGTGCTGTTGGCGGTAGGTGCACTTGATTCAGCAGCCTTAGCGCTGTTGGCGGTAGGTGCACTTGATTCAGCAGCCCTAGTGCTGTTGGCGGTAGGTGCACTTGATTCAGTAGCCCTAGTGCTGTTGGCGGTAGGTGCACTTGATTCAGCAGCCCTAGTGCTGTTGGCGGTAGGTGCACTTGATTCAGCAGCCATAGCGTCGGGAAGGCAGTGTTCCCATTTTGAACCATTTAATGTGTCTGAAGGTAGATCTCCACCTACCCAGCAAGCCCAGAGAGCAAATCAAGTGCACTTATCGGTCTACCCCTGGCCAATCAGATCGCTCAGATCGTTGTGTCTGCACAGTTTCCTCTAACCATAGACTAAAAAGAAACCTTGAATGCACAGCAAAGTTGATACTGTGAGAATTAAAAACTTTTCAATCTAGGGACTAGAGGGGCTCAATGAATACAGCAAAGTGCTGCTGTTTTTATAAGTATGTTCATGTTTGTTGTTATTCAGCACTGTCAACACTTTCATAAGCCATAAAATGCACATTCTCCCTACTTTCACTAACGCTACAGCCAGCACTGTAGCTGCAATAAATGTGCAAATGTATTCCGATATGCTTGTGCTACTATGTTTATTTTTTCGCCTTGTTTGTAACTTATTTTGTTCATAAAGTTTTTGCCACCGTCTCTTAAGATCGAAAATAGCTTCTGGATATCAGAACAGCGATTACTCACCTCGAACTAGACGCATTTTTTTTTTTCTTTAATAAGTCGGGCTCAAAGGATTTACTGCTGATACTGGACCATGCCTAAATCCACGTCATTCGCATGAAGAAAAGACCCTGATACAGGGGACGCAGGTCCGGGTGCCTTGTGAGAATTCGTCGGCGAGTGGGTAACCCGCCTCTACCCTCCGTCCTATTGGACAACGTGCAATCATTGGAGAATAAACTGGATATCTTATGTTTCACAGAGTCGTGGCTGAACGACAACATGGATAATATACAGTTGGCTGGGTTTTTTGTGCATCTGCAAGCTAGAACAGCTGCCTCCGGTAAGACGAGGGGTGGCGGTCTGTGTATATTTGTCAATAACAGCTGGTGCACAAAATCTAATATTAAGGAAGCCTCAAGGTTTTGCTCGCCTGCGGTCGAGTATCTAATGATAAGCTGTAGACCACACTATTTACCAAGAGAGTTTTCATCTATATTTTTCATAACTGTATTTACCACCACAAACAAATACTGCCACCAAGACCACACTCTGTATAAAGGCCATAAGCAAACAAGAAATTGCTCATCCAGAAAGGGCGCCCCTAGTGGCCCGGGACTGTAATGCAGGGAAACTTAAATCAGTTTTACCTCATTTCTACCAGCATGTCACATGTGAAACCAGAGGGGTAAAAAAAAACTGTAGACCGCCTTTACTCCACACACAGAGATGCGTACAACGCTCTGCCTCGCCCTCCATTTGGCAAATTTGACCATTAATTCTATCCTCCTGATTCCTGCTAACAAGCAAAAACTAAACTGGAAGTACCAGTGACTGTTTTGCTAGCACAGACTGGAATCTTTTTGGGGATTCATCTGATGACATTGAGGTGTATCCCACATCAGTCACCGGTTTCATCAATTAGTGCATAGATGACGTCATCCCCACAGTGACCATACATACCCCAACCAGAAGCCATGGATTACAGGCAATGTCTGCACTGAGCTAAAGGGGATAGCTGCCACTTTCAAGAAGTGGGATTCTAACCCGGATTATAAGAAATCCTGCTATGCCCTACGACGAACCATGAAACAGGCAAAGCATCAATACAGGACTAAAATTGACTCCTACTATACCGGCTCCGACGCTCGTCAGATGTGGGCTTGCAAACTATTACGGACTACGAAGGAAGCCCAGTGACACAAGCCTACCAGACGAGCAAAATAACTTTTTTTATTTTACCCCTTTTTTTCTTCCCAATTTCGTGGTATCCAATTGGTAGTAGTTAGTCTTGTCTCATTGCTGCAACTCCCGTACGGACTCGGGAGAGGCGACGGTCGCGAGCCTCTCCCGAGTCCTTCGAAACACAACCCAACCAAGCCGCACTGCTTCTTGATACAACACACATCCAACAGGAGTTGCTAGTGCGCGATGAGACAAAGACATCCCAGCTGGCCAAACCCTCCCTAACCCGGACGACGCTGGGCCAATTGTGCGCCGCCCCATGGGCCTCCCGGTCACAGCTGGCTGTGACAGAGTCTGGGCTCGAACACAGAATCTCTGGTGGCACAGCGAGCACTGCGATGCAGGCAAAATGACTTCTATACGTGCTTCAAGGCAAGCAACACTGAAGCATGAGAGCATCAGCTGTTCCGGACGACTGTGTGATCACGCTCTCTGTAGCCAATGTGAGGAAGACCTTTTTTAAATAGGTCAACATTCACAAGGCCGTAGGTCCAGATAGATTACCAGGACATGTACTCAGTGCATGCGCTGACCAACTGGCAAGTGTCTTCACTGACATTTTCAACCTGTCCCTGACTAAGTCTGTAATACCAACATGTTTCAAGCAGACCATCATAGTCCCTGTGCCTTAGAAAACCAAGGTAACCTGCCTAAATAACTACCGACCTGTAGCACTCACATCTGTAGCCATGAAGTGCTTTGAAAGGCTGGTCATGGCTCACATCAACACCATCATCCCAGAAACACTAGACCCACTCCAATTTGAATACCACACCAAAAGATCAACAGATAACGCGATCCCTAATGCACTCCATACTGCCCTTTCCCACCTGGACAAAAGGAACACCTACGTGAGAATGCTGTTCATTGACTACAGCTCTGCGTAGTGCCCTCGAAGCTCAGCACTAAGTTAAGGACCCTGGTACTAAAAACCTCCCTCTGCAACTGGAACCTACCACCCAGGCCACCCCCAGGTGGTAAGGGTAGACAACAACACATCTGCCACGCTGATCCTCAACACGGGGGGCCCCTCAGGGGTGCTTGCTTAGTCCCCTCCTGTACTCCCTGCTCACCCATGACTGCATGGCCAAGCACGACTCCAACACCATCATTAAGTTTTCCAACGACATCCAGGACCTCTATACCAGGCGGTGTCAAAGGAAGGCCCTAAAAATTGCCAAACACTCCAGCCACTAGTCATAAACTGTTCTCTCTGCTACCGCATGGCAAGCAGTCCCGGTGCAGTCCAAAAGGCTTCTTAGCAGCTTCTACCCCCAAGCCATAAAACTGCTGAACAGCTAATGAAATTGCTTTCCCGAACTATTGCATTGTTTGTTTTACGCTGCTACTCGCTGTTTATTATCTACGCATAGTCATATTACCCCTACCTACATGTACAGTACCAGTCAAAAGTTTGGACACCTACTCATGCCAGGGTTTTTCTTTATTTGTACTATTTTCTACATTGTAGAATAATAGTGAAGACATCAAAACTATGAAATAGCACATATAGAATCATGTAGTAACCAAAAAAGTGTTAAACAAATAAGATAAAAAATATATATTTAAGATTCTTCAAAGTAGCCACCCTTTGCCTTGATGACAGCTTTGCACACTTTTGGCATTCTCTCAACCAGCTTCATGAATGAGGTAGTCAACTGGAATGGGGGTACCCCTGAGTCTCTTCCCTGTTTCACACCTGGTAGTTTGGTGGTGGATGGGACTATCAGCTCTCTGTAACCTAGAGGGCAACCACTGGGTCTGTCTCCTCTATACCATGTTTATTGTAGGATGACACTGTCTGTATTTCCAAATAGGCCAGAACCTAGGAAGAAACCTAGAGAGGAACCAGGCTATAAGGGGTGGCCAGTCCTCTTCTGGTTGTGCTGGGTGAAGATTATAACAGAACATGACCAAGATGTTCAAATGTTCATAGATACCCAACAGGGTTAGATAATAATAATAATAATAATAATAATAATAATAATAATAATAATAATAATCACAGTGGTTGTAGAGGGTGCAACAGGTCAGCACCTCAGGAGTAAATGTCAGTTGGCTTTTCATAGCTGATCATTCAGAGTATCTCTATTTCACCTGCTGTCTCTAGAGAGTTGAAAACAGCAGGTCTGGGTCAAGGTAGCACGTCCAGTAAACGGGTCAGGGTTCCATAGCCGCAGGCAGAACAGTTGAAACTGGAGCAGCAGCACGACCAGGTGGACTGGGGACAGCAAGGAGTCATCAGGCCCGGTAGTTTTGATGTATGGTCTTAGGGCTCAGGTCCTCCTCCGAGAGAGAGAATTAGAGAGAGCATACTTAAATTCACACAGGACACCGGATAAGACAGGAGAAATACTCCAGATATAACAGACTGACCCTAGCCCCCGTCACATAAACTACTGCAGCATAAATACTGGAGGCTGAGACGGGAAGGTTCGGGAGACACTGTGGCCCCATCCGACGATGCCCCATCCGACGATAACCCCGGACAGGGCCAAACAGGCAGGATATAACCCCACCCACTTTGCCAAAGCACAGCCCCCACACCACTAGAGGGATATCTTCAACCACCAACTTACTATCCTGAGACAAGGCCGACTATAGCCCACGAAGATCTCCCCCATGGCACAAACCCAAGGGGGGGCGCCAACCCGGACAAGAAGATCACGTCAAGTGACGGACCCCTCCTAGGGACGGCATGGAAGAGCACCAGTAAGCCAGTGACTCAGCCCCTGTAATAGGGTTAGAGGCAGAGAATCCCAGTGGAGAGAGGGGAACTGAGACAGCAAGGGCGGTTCGTTGCTCCAGCATTTCCGTTCACCTTCACACTCCTGGGCCAGACTACACTCAATCATAGGACCTACTGAAGAGTCTTCAATAAAGATTTAAAGGTCGAGACCGAGTCTGCGTCTCTCACATGGATAGGCAGACTATTCCATAAAAATAGAGCTCTATAGGAGAAAGCCCTGCCTCCAGCTGTTTGCTTAGAAATTATAGGGACAGTAAGGAGGCCTGCGTCTTGTTCCAAATCGGAAAGATGGGTAGGAGCAAGCCCATGTAATGCTTTGTAGGTTAGCAGTAAAACCTTGAAATCAGACCTTGCCTTAACAGGAAGCCAGTGTAGGGAGGCTAGCACTGGAGTAATATGATCAAATTTTGGGGTTCTAGTCAAGATTCTAGCAGCCGTGTTTAGCACTAACTGAAGTTTATTTAGTGCTTTATCCGTGTAGCCGGAAAGTAGAGCATTGCAGTAGTCTAATCTAGAAGTGACAAAAGCATGGATTCCTTTTTCTACATAATTTTTTGACAGAAAATCTTATTTTTGCAATGTTACGAAGATGAAAAAAAAGCTGTCCTTGAAACAGTCTTGATATGTTTGTCAAAAGAGAGATCAGGGTCCAGAGTAACGCCTAGGTTCTTCACAGTTTTATTTGAGATGACTGTACAACCATCAAGATTAATTAACAGATTCAACAGAAGATGTCTTTGTTTCTTGGGACCTAGAACTAGCATATCTGTTTTGTCCGAGATTAGAGTTTAATGTTTGCCACCATCCACTTCCTTATGTCTGAAACACAGGCTTCCAGGGATGGCAATTTTGGGGCTTCACCATGTTTCATCGAAATGTACAGCTGTGTGTCGTCTGCATAGCAGTGAAAGGTAATATTTTGTTTCCGAATGACATCACCAAGAGGTAAAATATATAGTGAAAACAACAGTGGTCCTAAAACGGAGCCTTGAGGAACACCGAAATGTACTGTTGATTTGTCAGAGACAAACTGATATCTTTCCGACAAATAAGATCTAAACCAGGCCAGAACCTGTCCGTGTAGACCAATTTGGGTTTCCAATCTCTCCAAAAGAATGTGGTGATCAATGGTATCAAAAGCAGCACTAAGGTCTAGGAGCACGAGGACAGATGCAGAGCCTCGTTCTAACACCACTAAAAGGTCATTTACCATCTTCATAAGTGCAGTCTCAGTGCTATGATGGGTTCTAAAACCAGACTGAAGCGTATACATTATTTGTCTTCAGGAAGGCAGTGAGTTGCTGTGCAACAGCTTTTTCTAAAATTTGAGAGGAATGGGAGATTTGATATAGGCCGATTTTAGTTTTTTATATTTTCTGGGTAAAGGTTTGGCTTTTTCAAGAGGCTTTATTACTGCCACTTTTAGTGAGTTTGGTACACATCTGGTGGATAGGGAGCCGTTTATTATGTTCAACATAGGAGGGCCAAGCACAGGAAGCAGCGCTTTCAGTAGTTTAGTTGGAATAGGGTCCAGTATGCAGCTTGAAGGTTTAGAGGCCATGACTATTTTCATCAAGGTGTCAAGAGATGTAGTATTAAAAACTTGAATGTCTCCCTTGATCCTAGGTCCTGGCAGGGTTGTGCAGACTCAGGACAACTGAGCTTTGGAGAAATACGCAGATAACCTGTTAGCGGAACGTCTAGCCAATATCCAATGGAACAGCGTGGCGCGAAATACAAAAACCTTAAAAATGCAATAATTTCAATTTTTCAAACATACGACTATTTTACACCATTTTAAAGGTAAGACTCTCGTTAATCTAACCACATCGTCCGATTTCAAAAAGGCTTTACAGCGAAAGCAAAACATTAGATTATGTTAGGAGAGTACATAGACAAAAATAATCACACAGCCATTTTCCAAGCAAGCATATGTCACAAAAACCCAAAACACAGCTAAATGAAGCGCTAACCTTTGATCTTCATCAGATGACACTCCTAGGACATTGTTATACCATACATGTATGTTTTGTTCAATCAAGTTCATATTTATATCCAAAAACAGCTTTTTACATTGGCGTGTGATGTTCAGAACATGCATTTCCACCAAAACCTTCCGGTGAATTTACAAAATTACTCATCATAAATGTTGACAAAATACATAACAATTATTTTAAGAATTATAGATACAGAACTCCTTTATGCAATCGCTATGTCAGATTTTAAAATGGCTTTTCGGCGAAATCACATTTTGCAATATTCTGAGTACATAGCTCAGCCATCAAGGCTAGCTATTTTGACACCCGCCAAGTTCGGGGCAAACTAAACTCAGAATTAGTATTATAAATATTGTATTACCTTTGCTGATCTTTGTCAGAATGCACTCCCAGGACTGCTACTTCCACAAGAAATGTTGTTTTTGTTCCAAATAATCCATAGTTATGTTCAAATACCTCCGTTTTGTTCATGCGTTCAGGTCACTATCCAAAGGGTATTGCGCGAGCGCATTTCGAGACAAAAAAGTCCAAATGTTCCTTTACCGTACTTAGAAGCATGTCAAACGCTGTTTTAAAATACATTTTTATGGTATTATTCTCGTAAAATAGCGATAATATTCCAACCGGACAATAGTGTATTCATTCAAAGAGGAAAATAAAAAACTGCGTGCACGCGAGAACGTACATATCCAATCTCTTTGTCCCCAGGCAGACCACTGAGAAACTGAGCTACTATACTCTGCCCAGAGACAGGAGACGGCTCAATCCGCTTTCTGAAGGCTTTAGACAGCCAATGGAAGCCTTAGAAAGTGCTACGTAACCCCACAGATACTGTAGTTTCGATAGAGAATCAAAAGAAGAACTACAAATTCTCAGACGGGCCACTTCCTGCTTGGAATGTTCTCAGGTTTTTGCCTGCCATATGAGTTCTGTTATACTCACAGACACCATTCAAACCGTTTTAGAAACTTCAGTGTGTTTTCTATCCAAATCTACTAATAATATGCATATTCTCGTTTCTGGGCAAGAGTAGTAAACAGTTTAAATCGGGTACGTTTTTTTATCCGGCCGTGAAAATACTGCCCCCTACACCTTAAACAGGTTTTTAAGAGGAGTCCGTAATTTGCTTTCTTATGATCATGATCTTTTCGTCAAAGAAGTTGATGAATTTATCACTGCTGAAGTGAAAGCAATCCTCTCTTTGGGAATGCTCCTTTTTAGTTAGGTTTGTGACAGTATCTAAACTACATTTTATATTGTTCTTATTTTCCTCAATTAAGTTGGAAAAATAGGATGATTGAGCAGCAGTGAGGGCTCTTCAATACTGTCTTTCCAAGCTAGTCAGAATACTTCCAGTTTGGTGTAGCGCCATTTCCGTTCCAATTTTCTGGAAGCTTGGTTCAGGGCTCGGGCATTTTCTGTATACCAGGGAGCTAGTTTCTTATGACAAATGTTTTTAGGGGTGAGACTGCATCTAGGGTATTGCGCAAGGTTAAATTGAGTTCCTCAGTTACATGGTTAACTGATTTTTGTTCTCTGACGTCCTTGGGTAGGTGGAGGGAGTCTGGAAGGGCATCTAGGAATTTTTGGGTTGTCTGAGAATTTTAGCACGGCTTTTGATGATCCTTGGTTGGGGTCTGAGCAGATTATTTGTTGAGATTACAAACGTAATAAAATGGTGGTCCGATTAGTCCAGGATTATGAGGAAAAACATTAAGATCCACAACATTTATTCCATGGGACAAAACTAGGTCCAGAGTATGACTGTGGCAGTGAGTAGGTCCGGAGACATGTTGGACAAAACCCACTGAGTCGATGATGGCTCCGAAAGCCTTTTGGAGTGGGTCTGTGGACTTTTCCATGTGAATATTAAAGTCACCAAAAATTAGAATATTATCTGCCATGACTACAAGGTCCGATAGGTACTCAGTGAGGAACGATGTATATGGCCCAGGAGGCCTGTAAACAGTAGCTTTAAAAAGTAATTGAGTTGGCTGCATATATTTCATGACTAGAAGCTCAAAAGATGAAAATAGTATTTTTATAAATTGAAATTTGCTATCGTAAATGTTAGCAACACCTCCGCCTTTGTGAGATGCGCAGGGGGATATGGTCACTAGTGTAACCAGGAGGAGAGGCCTCATTGAACATCGTAAATTCATCAGGCTTAAGCCATGTTTAAGTCGGGCCAATCACATCAAGATTATGATCAGTGATTAGTTCATTGACTATAACTGCCTTGGAAGTGAGGGATCTAACATTAAGTAGCCCTATTTTGAGATGTGAGGTATCACAATCTCTTTCAATAATGACAGGAATGGAGGAGGTCTTTATTCCAGTGAGATTGCTAAAGTGAACACCGCCATGTTTAGATTTTCCCAACCTAGATCGAGGCACAGACACGGTCTCAATGGGGAAAGCTGAGCTGACTACACTGACTGTGCTAGTGGCAGACTCCACTAAGCTGGCAGGCTGGCTATCTCATTGTGAAGCTAGAGGAGTTAGAGCCCTGTCTATGTTCATAGATAAGATGAGAGCACCCCTCCAGCTAGGATGGAGTCCGTCACTCCTCAGCAGGCCAGGTTTGGTCCTGTTTGTGGGGGAGTCCCAGAAAGGGGGCCAATTATATAAAAATTATATATTTCGGGAGGGGAAGAAAATAGTTTTCAACCAGCGATTGAGTTGTGAGACTCTGCTGTAGAGCTCATCACTCCCCCTAACTGGGAGGGGGCCAGAGACAATACCTCGATGCCGACACATCTTTCTAGCTGATTTACACGCTGAAGCTATGTTGCGCTTGGTGACCTCTGACTGTTTCATCCTAACATTGTTGGAGCCAACGTGGATAACAATATCCCTATACTCTCTACACTCACCAGTTTTATCTTTAGCCAGCACCATCTTCAGATTAGCCTTAACATCGGTAGCCCTGCCCCCTGGTAAACAGTGTATGATCGCTGGATGATTAGTTTTAAGTCTAATACTGCGGGTAATGGAGTCGCCAATGACTAGGGTTTTCAATTTATCAGAGCTAATGGTGGGAGGCTTCGGCGTCTCAGACCCCGTAACGGGAGGAGTAGAGACCAGCGAGGACTCGTCCTCTGACTCCGACTCGCTGCTTATTGGGGAGAACCGGTTGAAAGTTTCTGTCGGCTGAATAAGCGACACCGGTTGAGCATTCCTACAGCATTTCCTTCCAGAAGCCATGAGAAAGTTGTCCGGCTGCGGGGACCGTGTGAGGGGATTTATGCTACTATCTGTACTTATTAGTGGCACAGACGCTGTTTCATCCTTTCCTACACTTAAATTACCCTTGCCTAACGATTGTGTCTGAAGCTGGGCTTGCTGCACAGCTATCCTCACCATAAGGTGATCGTTCTCCTATGTGTTATGAGTACTGCAATTAGAAGGCATCATGGTAATGTTACTACTTAGCTTCGGCTGGTGGAGGTCCTGTCCATGTCCAGATAAAGCGTCTGGGGTGAAAAGTTGAATGAAAAAAAATTGAGCAAGGGGGGGGGAATAAAATATATTAACTGGTAATTAAAACGTAAAAACAGTAAAGTTGTCAGGTAGCAAAGTAAGGTTAGCAACAAACTGCACTGCA